>NW_004524668.1:7536226-7544652 GCF_000260255.1 Octodon degus
CATGGCCCCTCTTCCCGATCTTCTCCCACCTGAAGGCGCAGCCTGCTCCCCTTCTTCAGGGGGTTTGTGGGTCCAGCTCTCTCTGAGTGTCCACCTGACTGTGAGCTCCCGGGTGTGGGGGCAGCTGTCTCGTTCATGCCTGCACTCCCACCACCGACAAGAACAGGGCCTGGCAGCTCACAAGCGCTTAATAAATATGGATGTGGGAGAGAGGGAGGGAGTGGGCGCCAGTGCCCCTCGGGGCTTGTGAGGCAGGGAGCCTACAGTGGCCGGGAATGCAAGAGAGAGGGGCACCGAGCTGGCACCACTGCGACTGACCACAGCTCCTCTTTTTTTCCCCTAAATTCCTCAAGGGAGCTAGCGTCGCTCCCAGGAGTCCCAGAAGACAGCTCTCACTGGCACTGTCTGTATGTCACCCTCTTCCTGTATGCCTGGCACTCAGAGCTCGCTCCCCAGGGTCTGAACCATCTATGGTCGTCAATTAAGGCAGCTTGGAGCTTGCTAAGGGTGCAGAATGTTCAGGCTAGTGAGGATGTGAGGGGCCAGGCAGCCCTAGCAGGCAGGGATGGGGGCAGTCTCAGGCAACCGCTGGGCAGTTTGTGTTTGGGGTGTACCCCTGGCCCATAGTGGGCACTCAGGGGACATCTGCCTTGTGGATGAGGACCAGGCCACCCTGGCTGTGCCTCTCACCAATCCCACATTGCCCTCCTGCTCAGATGGGGGACTTGGCTGCTCAGCAAGTATGGGCCCTCCACTTCTGGTGTCACCAGTTAATGTGCCATGGAGCCTCCGGCCAGCCTGTCCCTGCCACCCCACTGTCTCCAGCCCTGCAGGAGCTTGGTGCTCCTTTCTGCTTCTCATTCTTCCAGCCTGGGAGTTCACAGAACAGCCGTGTGGGACACTTCTGCAGACCGGGCAGGTACAGGTTCTTCCTGGTACAAACTGTGGGCATAGTTGCAACTGTATGGAGAATCTGATTTCAGTAAGGATCTGATTTCAGTAAGAATCTGCAGCACCAACAAGGTTCAGAAGCGGGCACACCTGGCTCTGAATGCCACCATGCTCCCCAAATGAGTTTGATCACTGATGAGTCCCTCAGACTGCCTGGGCCTCAGTTTTCTTGCCTGTGAAATGGGTACTTTGAGACCTCCGGCAGAGAATCTTGCTCTTGGGACATGCTCCATTCATGACAGCTGTCTTTCTCGTCACTACTACATGGCCGTAGAACCCCCTTGGCAACTCTGCAAGCTAAAAATTGTTACACATGTGAAAGCTCAGGGGAACAGATGGAGTTAGCCATCCCAGATAACTCACCCAGAGATGGAGTCACTGGCGTAGATTTCTGGATTCAGGGTATAGCAACTTCCCCCTCCCAGGCATCCCTGGTCCCCCCTCCAACAAGGAGACCGTTCCCCGTTCCCCACAAGGACAGAGGTTACAGCCCCCCAAAGGCTGTTTCTTCTGGCAAGTTGCTCCAGGGAACGCATTATTCCTGGTTCTTGCCTGGGTGGAGAGGGAAAACTTTTCTCTGGTTGTTTCTCAGTCCAGTTCCACATACGAGACAGAGCAGGCATAGCCTGACCAAGGCTGGAGCAGCCTCGCGCTGAGCAAGGCCAGCTCCCAGCTCTGGGAGCTAGCAAGCAGCTCCTTGCAAGGCAGGCAGGCTCAGGAGATGCCCCACAGCTCCCAGTCACAGTCTCACTGCCAATGGGGGAGGCAGGAAGCTGATGGAGCGGGGGTGGTCCTTAATTACTGCGGACGGGAGGAGAAGGCTGGAGACGGCTGCTCCATCCCTTGCGGATCTTTAATGAACCTTTTAGCGCACTTAAAAAAAATAGATGAGGAAAAATTTTGAAAAGCTCTTTTTAAAGATTTTGGCAGTTTTGATTAGTGGTTTTGAAAGCCCTAAGCAGCCACTTAATTGGCGAGCCCCTTGACAGCTGGTGCGGGGAAGCCAGGATGCGGAGGCCTGAACTGGCCTTGGCCTCCTC
Source organism: Octodon degus (assembly GCF_000260255.1). NCBI lineage: Eukaryota > Metazoa > Chordata > Mammalia > Rodentia > Octodontidae > Octodon > Octodon degus. The sequence continues at coordinate 7,538,218 of NW_004524668.1, forward strand.
TGATCGCCTCTTCCGAGATCGCTCGCTGGCTCCCATCTGCTGCCCACAGTGCCAAGCAGGCAGATGGACACAGAGAACTTTCTGGTTGGGGTGGCTTCCAGGGGGAGGCTGGACACTGTGTGGAGAACAGAGGCCAGAGGGGCATGGGGGACGGGCAGCGTTCCCTTCAGTCCAGATCTCTAAGGTCATCAGGAAGCCTTTCCAGTGTTGCTGTAAATGTGCAGGCCTGGCCAGGTGTACTGGCCCACTCCTGTAGCCCCGGCCCTCTGCAAGGCTGAGGCAGGAGGATACCAAGTTTGGTCCAGTTTGAGCAACTTCTCTGTGCCTCAGTTCCAACATCTATACATTGGGGATAATTACTTCTGCTTCATGGGGTTAATAAAAGTGGTTGAGCCCATGTGGTATGAGGTACCTGGCCCACAGGATGTCCATTTTCTCCTCCTCAGCTTCAATGCCACTATCTTTTCTCTGTGGTTTCAAGCGCCACCCAACAAGCAAGGGAAGGGAAGGCCTTGGTTAGATTATGTGGGAAATGTGAGACTTTTAGGAAGCAGAGTATTGTGGGTTTCTAACGAGATACAGGGACCCAAACAACCAAGGGATGGTGCTGACCATAGTAATAGAAATTGAATATGTAGCAGGTGGGAGGTGATCCTTCTACTATGCTATACTCTAGGGTTCCTACACCTGGAGAATTGATGCCACATTTTGGGCAAAACACTGACCAAGGGAATTGGATCTGGAGAGAGCATCCAGTGGGGAAGAGAGATGCCACAGAGCATGCAGCAGGTAGCTGGAAAAACTGGGCTTATCTAGCCTGAGGAGCAGGTGAATGGGGTGGAGGGCGGGAAGTGAGAGATACGCGGACATCTTCAAATGAGTAGTCTCTGGGAAATGCCGGGAAGGTGTTTCTTAAATGATCCTATTCAGAAGATGGAAACACCTTAGTGTTGGTTAGATGGAAACATCTTAGTTTTGGTTAAAATTCAGGTGCCAAGTCCCTGAATTTTAGGTGACTATTACCAAGATCTGGCCCATAGGAATCCATCCAGCTGAAGGCTTTCTCTGGTGGGGTCCCTGCACTGTCCAGCTCTCAGTCTGGGAGCTGCAAGGGCAGTACCACTACATACAAACACATAAATACCTATCCTGGTTGTGCCTGCTCAGAACCCATCCCCTTACTTCAATGCCTTGAGTGGGATTGTCCCTTTTTATGCCTCAGACATGGTCACATGATTCTGGCCTATCCAATTAGAGCAACTCCTTTTCCTGGTCTCATTGATTGGTTCGATGATGGGCACATGACCCAAGCTGGACCAATGGGAGTCTATGGAAGTTGAGGCAGAACTTCAGTAAGGGTTGCTGGGGAAAAGGCTGACATAGGGAAGCTTGGAGGTGCTGGCAGTTTCTTACCACCATGAAGGAGAACCTAAGAACACATTTTACACACAGAAAAGCAAAACCAAGCTACACAGAGAGAAAAATCAATACTTTTAGCTTCATGAAGAACGATAAAAATATTCCTATGTTATCCTGACATTTTTAGAGCCTCCTAGATCCAACCAGACCTGAAGCTGTAGTCTAAATCTTCCGTGGATGTGTGTTTGAGGCAGTCTGAATTCTTTCTCCCTCTTGTTTCCAAAAGCATTCTCTGATGAAGGCAGCCCTGTGTATAAAATTGTTCCTTCAGCTGACAAACTTCAGATGACCTTATCCTAGAAGGGAACCACTTCCAGAGGGAGGAAAGGGGAAGCGTTCCACCTCAGGGCACTCCCCAGAGGATTAGGGTGGAGCTGCTGAACACCCCTTGCTCTGTAAGGCACTTGGGAGGAGGCAGGGAACCCTTCAGTAACCTGGGCACAGTTCTAGAAGCAAGGACAGAGGAGAGCGCCTGGCAGCGGCTATGATGGCGGGTGGTCTTCGCACTCTCCCCTGCCACCTCCGGCTTTCCCACAGGCTCCTGTGAGGCAGGCAGCTGAGGCCCTATGGGAGGGAACACAGCCGTGTCCTCTGATCATCATTATTGTTATTATTACATTAAAAAACACCTTCAGAGATTATTAAAATCTCAAGCAAGGACATGCAGGCCAGGCGGCCTGCGCTGCCGGTTCCCTTGTGGAAACCCCTGACAGGGCACTTGAGTTGAATAATAATGCTAATTCGTAGCTAATGAGCTCCCCTCTTCAGTTGGCAGGTTGGAGAGGGGCCGGCCTGGAAGGGCTCTGTAGGCACAGAGGAGGCCTGCCCTGCCATTCTGGGAGGAGGGGGTGGTGCGCCCTGCCCAGATGCTGCTGAGGTGGGGCCATGACACCCGGGCACCCAGCTGGCCATCACCCTGCATGCCCATCTCCAGCACCAGCTGCAGCGATCCCTGCTGGTGGAGGCCAGCCTGGCAGGGGACAGGAACACTGCTTTGTCCTGGGAGCTCCCTGGTGCTCCTGGACAGCCCCCAACACACACCTGGCCTCTGCGGGGGCCAGAGGTGCAGGAGGCAGCATCCAAAAGATGGGGTCACGTATGAGAGAGGGAACCCAGAACACGGAGTACAGGCCAGGGAAGGGTTCTGCCTACTGAGCCACAGCGGGCCAGGCTGCCTCACAGCTTACCTCATGACAGTGATGCTTAAACTAGGGCCTTGCCCAGTGCATGATGGGGCCCCACTAAGATCTCATGCCCCACGGGCCGTCCATAGCCTCAGGAAACAAGCAGAGGAAAACCACCAAGGTTTTTTGCACACTATCCTCTACAGCAAATGTCTGAGACCCAGAGAAAACTTCTTTAGCCAGTACATTTTCAGTTCCCGACAGGATGGAGGTGTGTGCCGGAGGTGTGTGTCCGCAGCCTGCAGCCTGCGGGCCAGAGGCTTTGGAGGGCCCTTGGGGGAAGCAGGAACTGCTAGAACATGGAAATGGGGGGTCTCCTGGGGGTATGGCCGAGAAGAAGGCGCCCATCATCCAGCAGAAGCAGGAAGGCACAGTACACTTCTATAGTTCCTGGCCCATGGGAAGCACTGGGCAGAGGACTCCGGAGCAGGGCCCCACATCCTTGGGGGTTCTGGAAGCTGTCAGCTTGAGCAATGGTCTAAGACTCTCAGTGTGGAGAGTCACATGGATCCAGACACCTTAAGAAGAGTTGGGGAACCCCAGGGGCCCAGGGTGGGCTGCTGTGTCTCAGACCCACACTGGCCAAACCTTGCTATGGCCCTCAGTCAGCCCCAGCATGCAGGGCTTTTGTGCTCCCAGCCAGGCTGCACCCTCCACTTGCAGACAGCTGCTGCACATCTGGAACATCTGCAGTGGCTCACGCCGGCACCTCCAGCATACCAAGCACTTGGCAGAGTCTTCCTATCCTCCCCACAAGCCTGGCATTTAGGAAGGACATGAGCGGGAGAGCCACTGTCCATGGCGGCAGGAGGTGGAGGCCAGCTACAGGGCCAGGTTTACCCAGCTCTCCAGCTGCCCTGAGGGACCAAGTCCTCCCAGTGCTACCTTCCTCCTCCCACTGCCAGCAAGGATACTGAGCCAAGCCATCTTCCAGGAGTTGCGTGAGTCTGGAGGAGTCCCTGGAGTCTTGCTGCACCCTCTTGTCCTCAGCCAAAAATGCTCTATGGAGTCTCCACAGAGCTCCTCACAGGGGTAGGGAGCGGTGATGAACTCATGGGCTTGGGAAGCAAACTTCAACTGAAGTCAACAGACTTTGTTTCTTTTGCTCCCTGCTTCCTTCCTTCTTTCCGTGCTTGTCTTCTCTCCCCATCCCTCATCTTTTCTTCTTTCTTCCTCTCTTTCCTTCCTTCCCCCTTCCTTTCTTCTTTTCTGTTTTCCTCCTCTTCCTCCTCCCCTTCTCTTTCTCCTTCTCTCTTCCTCCCTCTCTCCAGGACTTCTTAGTTCCTTCACTGTGAATCTCCAAGACACAGGCAGGGGTCACAGCATTCCCATCTTTCCCAGGAAGGCTGAACTCAGGGGCGTCACAGTAACAAACATATCCAAGATGTCCCTGGCTCATAAAAACAAAGCCCTGTTTCTCACCCACTGTCTGTGTCCCCAGGAAGCACTGGGAAGTTTGCTTCTCCAAAGGGACTTCCCAGAGAGGAGCAAGTCCTGAGGGTCCTGAGGGACCCACTCAGCAATCAAGAAGTGATGTAACACCTATGCTCACAGCTCATTGGCCAGAGCTTGGTCATGTGACCTCACTCAAGGCCAAGGGGCAGGAGATGGTGTTTCCTTATCTGCCTGTGGAGATTTTAGCAAGACTGGACCAGGTGGAGCTGGATCAACCAGACAGGGCTGGTCCTGCTGAGCTCTGGGGATGGATGCCATTTCTCCTAAGATGAGGTGACAGCGGGATAGGAGCATAACAGGATCCAGAGACCTGGATGCACTCCGCTGTGTCCCCTCAGAACCTCAACTCTGCTGGCCATGGCTTCACCCTGTGTGAATGGGAACATTTCTGGTTTGTTTTACAGGGTCCACAAGGAGGCTGCCAGCGTTGCAGCCCCGTCTTGTTCCACCTTCCTGTTCTTCTCTCCTTTGGCCCTGCTGGACTTTTCCTTTCAATAGTTCAGAATTGTATCAGTCAGCTACAGCCACACTAGTGGTGTGTAACAAGCAGCCCAGTGCTCAGTGCCTCGCAGGAACAAACACTGGTTCTCCAGCTAATGGTATGCAAGGTGGCTGGAGTGGCTGCCAGTTCAGCTTCAGGCTGGGGGTGTCTGGCTGTGCATCCAGACTCCAACATGGCCCTTCTCATAGTTGATCGACAGAAAGCAATGAACCAGCTGACATGGGCTCTGCTTGTATCCTATCCAGCCAAAGCAGGTCATGTGGCCACAGCTGACATCAACAGGGCAGGAAAGTGCCTGCCGCCCATGTGGCAGGGGTAGGAAGTGATCGTTGGCTGGACAGATCTCCAAGGACCTAGTGGTGCTGTTTCCTCACTGCCCACAGCCTCAGGACCTTTGCACACATCATGTTTGACCTGGTATACTCCACCGGCACCATTCAAGTCTGGGCCAGAATATCGCCTTCCTCGGAGGGGTCACCTCTGACCCTGGGGCCCAGAGTCACTTCATCATTTCAGGACGAACAAGCTGTGTGGCATCTGTCCGCTCCTCCTGAGTGCTCGGGATCCCATCCACCGGCACAGCCATCAGTTCCTGGGCTATCAGCTCCTGGCCACCTCTGCACATCCCCTGGCTTCCATTCCTCTTCTGTACAGCCAGGATTCAGGGTAAGTACAGCTCCCACCAATAGTAGATGCTCACAAACAAGAGGCAGAGGCCACCTCTCCACTGCCTCCCACCTGCTCTGCCAGCCAGGAGACTGAGGTCTTCTGCAGCAAGTGTCTAGGTTCTCACTATTCATCTGGGGAGCCAGGAAGGAACAATGGTGGGGCTCCAACCTAGCAAATTCCTTCACTGCCAGGCCACAGAACTGGTGTCATCCACGTGTTCTTGTACACAGGCTGTGGCATCAGCGGTGGTGGCAGAGCCTGCAGAGTTGCCTCAGAGGTCACAACCTGCTCATGGTCCAGGCTGGCACTGCTTGGAGAATGATTTCCTGAGACTCAGCCCCAAGCCCCCTTCCTGGGTCCTTCTAGTTTCATAAACATCTAATCCCCATGCTTAATTCTCCTCCTGAACCTCAGCGCTGTACCTTGATGGACCCTACGCTTTAATTACTTATTCAAATGTCATTTTCCAAACAAAACAGCCAGCATCACGCCAGCAGGGATAAGAGAGTCGTGTCCATCATGTGGCACCTGCCACAGCACCTGCACAGGATGGAAGCTCTGCTCTGAGTGCTGAGGGTGGGGTCCGCAGGTCTGCACTCCGTCCCCTTGGGTTCCTCTGTGTGAGCAAGAGGAGTGGGGACAGGGGAGACCCATCTTCCCAGAGCGTCCACCCCAGGGTCCAAAAGGAAGATGTCACAAGCTTGTTCTTCCAGTGCTAGAGCTGCAGAGGGGAACAGACCCCACTGCTGGGAAACAGAGGGTGTCATTGTCCCTGACTGGGTTGTGACACCAAACAGACCGAGTTCCCATGTTTGCTCTGCTAGTTCAAGGTTTGAAGCCTCAAGCAAGAGGTTTAACCTCTCAGAGACTCCATTCTTGTCATCAGTAGAGTGGGGGAAATAATACCTAAATTCCAGGAAATTGGATTTTTTTGCATACAATAGGTGTTTAATACTTGCATTTTTTCACAAAGCTCTGGGACCAGCAGCCAGCAGTGTTCTGCTGGGATTGTTTTCCTGACTTCTTTGGGCTTCATTCTGTCCCTTACACATTCACCTGTCCTGAGCAGGGAAGGAGGCTCCAATTCCAGGTGGCAACATCTATGCTATAACATGCGACCTTGTGACAGGGGCTGGACACGTTCACAAGTTCACACTCACTGTCCCCCAGTGCAAAGTCCCTTTGCTGTGACCCTCCATGTGCGGC
>NW_004524668.1:7544967-7547155 GCF_000260255.1 Octodon degus
CCTAGTTCAGAGTCTCCTCTGCAGACCTGGGCAGAAGCCCAAACTGTCAGCTTTGAAGATGACTTGGGTTTAACAACACGTAAGTCACAGGTGACAGGGCATATTAAGTCATCATGACCCAAGAGATGGCTGAAGGGAGGAAGGGCAGACAGACTGGTACTTTGGAGAAGGGCTAGGAAAGGTCTGGGGAGAATGCAGGCCTCACAGGAGAACAGACAGCCCTGCGGGTTTAGGGAACCCCAGAGAATGCTGGAGATGGGCCATTTAGGGGTGTCCACCACAAGGACCCCCAACTCCTTTCCAAGCCTCCTTGGCAGAGATGGCAAGGCTCTTTGTTGTCTCCTGACAGCCCCTTCTGACTGGCAGGGTCTACTGGCCCTGCCCTAGGCTTTGGCAGAGACAGGGGCACTCAGGGCCAGTAATATGGGATATATGATAGAGTAGGGTCTTTGGGGCTGGAACTTCTGGGCTGTAGCTTCCATTCTTCCACTTCCAGGTACGCTGCAGCCGTAAAATGGGTACAGCAATGCTGACACTGGGGACAAAGACAGAGACTCAGAATGAGAGGGTGTGGGAAAAACTCACTCCACAACAGTTATTATTTTCAGTCCAATGACACTGTTCAGTGCCATCCTATGTTCCCCGGGCTGTGCCCATGCCACAGGCCTGTTCCCATCCACCTCCAGTTCCCCAAGCCCTTCCCCTCACATCTGCTGTTTCCATGACACTCTGAGTTTGGGGAGCTAATTTTAATGAAGAAGATTGATTAACACTAAATTACTACCTTTCTTTTGCGTTCCTCCTGTCATTTAGAAACGGAAACAAAAGACATTCTTGAGCTCAAGTCAAACATTTACCAAATTAATTCTCCTCGAGAAATTGTTTGAGATTTCAAGGGCTGGCGGTTGGGTTTTTTTTTTTTTTTTCTTTCTTCTTTTTCCCTCCCTTAACTAGACGACATCATAAAGTAATTGCTTGATTAAGGGACGCACAGCTTGGAGAGTGACACATTTTTTAAAATTAGAATGTGCCTGCCAATGGACACGGTTATGCAACTGGTTTTCCCTTCCCCAAACAGCTCGATCCTCAAGGAGAAGTGACAGAAGAGACAAGGAAGGGCATGTGGAAAACCCAAGATGCAGCAGCGGGGAGCATGGCTATGGGAACTTTGCTCTGTCCTGTCTCCCCAGGGCCTCTCTCTGCATAATACAGGGAACCACAGCTGTCTCCCACTCCACCTCCATCTGCCCAGACAGCTCTCAGGATATGGAGACTTGGGGACTCATGAGAGGGCACCAGTTCAAACCCTGACCCAGCTCCTATTGGATCCCATGGCCCTGGCTGGGTACCAGGCAAACCGTAGGCCCCATGAGTCAAGTGCTGCTCTTTGACCCAGCATAGACAACACCATAAAGAAAGAAAAAGCTGCAGCTACCCTGCATCAGCGGGACCTACTCGTCCCAGCCTAGGCACAGCGTGGGTGAGACCCTCTTCCACCCCCTTGGGACGCCCCCCACCACTCCGCAGCACCTCCACTACCCCGCCTGCCCAGTAGGAATTTCTGCTGCATTCCAGGAACCCCCAGATCCAGTCCTAGCCCAGGCCCGGTGAGTGTGTGGGAGAGCTTCCGGCTACCCTGTGCTGGCATGACCTACTGGTCCCAGCCCAGGCACAGTATAGGTGACACCCTCTTTCACCCTCTTGGGACTCCCGCATCACTCCGTAGTACCCCCACACACCCCACCCACAGAGTAGGAATTTCTGTTGCATTCTGGGAACCCCCAGATCCAGTCCTAGTCCAGGCCCAGTGAATGTGTGGGAGAGCTGCCTCTCCCCCCTACTCCACCTTGTCCCCTCCAGACTCAGCTCAGGCCTAGCATACAGGCCTGGGGTGAGACCCTTCAGCTGCAATCCCTGCAGAGAGTGTAGGGGACAGAACCACCCAGCTAGTCCAGGAGCACAACATCTTGCCAGAGGGGCACAGCAAGGGCAGCAGCAGGAAGAAACTGAGCACAGCAGCCAGACCCAAGCCAGGCACAGATGGATAAATCCAAACTTTGTAGATCTGCACCTGAACTTCAGTAGGTGCTAAGGTTATAACTGCAACAAAGATCTACAACAAAGGTCAGAAGACAGTGCTACACAAAATGACAATGAGAAGGAGCAAAATGCAATCTCAGAACCCAAG
>NW_004524668.1:7556307-7557815 GCF_000260255.1 Octodon degus
GGAAAGGGGGTAGCGGGAGGAAGAGCAGGCCAAGTTAGCTGTTGGAGGGCAAGCGGTCTCTTGCCCTTGACCATGACCTTGAAGCCCTTCTTTTCTGCTTTCCCACATGAAATGTGGAGGATCCGGTGAGATGATCTAAGAGATCCCTCTTAATTCTCATCATGTGGGAGTCTATAAAATAAATCCAAAAGGCCCATCTACAAAAGATCATAGAGCATGAGTTTCCATTTACATAAAATGTCTAGAATAAGCAGTCTTTTTTTTTTTTTTTTTTTTTTTGTACCCAGAATTGAACTCATGAACTCATGCTTGCCGGGGAGGTACTGTGCCACTGAGCTCTATCCGGGGCTAGAATAAGAAATTCCATAGAGACAGGAAGTGGGTTTGTGGTTGCTAGCTGGGGTGATGCAGAGCTTGGAGAGGGTGATAACTAAATGGCACACATTTGCTTTTTGAAGGGACGAAATGTTCTAAAATTCTAGTGATATCTCCACAACTTTGAGACTACGCGAAAGATCACTGGGTTGTAAATATATTATAGTCAGAAAATGAAATAAGAAGTGAGTGTGGTTTAATGAACTGGAACTGAGTGATTAGCCCTGAGATCCTGGAGACCATGCTCAGGAGAGAGCTCCCTGCACCACCTGCACGAGCTACAAGGGGCATCTGAGAGCAAGAAGCAATGGGGGCCCAAGTAGCTCCTGGATGCTCCGCCCCAGAGAGCTTGCAGGGCAAGGCAGAAGATGTCACGGGCTCCTGACCTCCCTACCAAAGCCACCATCTCTCTGTGACACCTCAATCCAAGGCTGATTTTCAGTTCTCTTGGGTGGAGAATCCGTCTCCAGTCCCACCAAACGCAAACCCAGCTTCTCACCATGAGAGGTCTGTCTCGGATAAGCGCTCGCCCAGCATTCCTCCACAGGGGGCGCTCTATCCTGGTCCCTTCACATATGTTTAACCCTCCCACTGAACACGCTGGGTAAAACTTCACTTTCCTGATGCTGCATTGTCAAAGAAAGTGATTTGCAGCGTGACAAAAGTCAGAACGGGGACCCAGCAGCCCAGGTGCAGGGGCTGTGCTCTTAACCCTCACACTGTGCCCCTCACTCTGAAGCAGACGGCAGATGACCCAAGGGTTCTAGTCCCTTCCCCAGCCACCAGGATGAATGCAGGTGGGGAGGGGATCTTTTGATTTCCAGTCTTTGCACTGCAGGGCTAACATTGGAAGCTCAGGGAACAAAGACTGGAGCCCTGGGTCCTGTCCTCAAGCAGTTCTGAGGTCCTACTTATGACACCCATGGTCACTGTCATGACAGAGGGCGACTCTTACCCGATGCCTGTGTGGAGGTAGGCATAGCACATGTGTCAGCCCTCAGAAGTCTCCAGCCATCCTGGGAGGGCGATACAGCAGCTCTGGATTACAGAGGAGGAAACTGGAGCATTACCCGGAATGGTGATGCACACCTGTAATCCCAGTACTCTAGGAGGCCAAAGCAGGAGGATGGCAA
>NW_004524668.1:7558274-7607106 GCF_000260255.1 Octodon degus
TGCAGCTTGGAGAGGGTGTGGCGTACTCTAAGGTTCGAATCCAGCTCCGTCTCCTCCAAACCCTGCCCCCACCCCATAGCCCCCACATGCAGCTCCGCCCCTCACTCCCTGGCTGGGGCACAGAACCAGTCAATCTCTCTGAGCCAGGCATCCCAGCTCTAAAAAGATGACAGTAAAACCTCCCTGTGGAGCTGCTACGAGGATTAAATGGAAATGCTATGATATGATGGGACACGATCAGACATGACATAACATAAGGTAAATTTCGCATAATATGTTTCATATAATATAATATAAATGATATAACTCCCTCCATCACCGCGTAGTAGATTAAAATAGAACACACCTCCCCACTCCAGAGCGTCAGCTTGGTGAGGCAGAGCAGTCCCAGCAGCAGTGCAGGAGCACCCGGCGTGTCGTAGGCTTCCCACAAGGTGCGCGATGCGCTTCTGGGAAGGGGGACGAGCCCTACCAGCACGCAGCAGGCACTCCCGCGTGCCACTGTCACCATGGTTAGAAGCAAACCCACCTGCGCCGGCACAGCCAGAGCACACCACAGTGGGACCTGGCATGCGGCGGGAAGGGGTGGACGCCGGGACAAGGCCCCCAAGAAGAGGCTGACATCATCTTACTCGAGGACATCCTGTCCACGCCGGAGACAGACACCTGTCCCCTATACGTCAAGGATCTCACCGAGTCCCTGGTAGCCCATGGCTCACGCACGCTCAGTGTTGGGTGCTCAGTTCTGCTTAGTCAGACGGCCAAGAGCCGAGACCAGCCTGGAAAGCAGGAAACACACGGCTGGTAACACTGTTGAGGGTGAGGGTGAGGGTGAGGGTGAGGGTGAGGGTGGGGACTGGCCAGGGAGAGCCACTGAGTACAACCCCTGACACTCCGATGCCCCGCCTGTGCCAGGCGTAAAGGGTAGGGTCCGCTGGAATGGCAGTTGGAGGAGACCACACTCCCACAGTGGCACCGGTGCTCTGTGCAAGGAGGCTGGGTCATCCTCCCCTGGGGAGGTGACACGTCCCTCCACACTAGCTGGGGACTGTCCAGGGAGGAGGCTCCCATGCAGCTCCTCACTCTGGTCCCTCGTCTGACGCTCTCCAACCCCAAGGACTCCCAGGCCCTGGGTCTGTAGGGCGCCTGGTGAGGATGAATTCCATGGTCGGTTAACGCGCCACAAACACTGCAGGGATCTGGCTGCCTCTGCCTGTGGCTCGTCAGCTGTCTCTGTTCCTTCGTGCTGTTGTACCAGAATGTGACACCAGCTGGTTTGTTAAGAACAGAGACTCATTTCTCCGAGTTTTGGGGGCTGAGAAGTTCAATATCAAGGGCGCTGCCCTGGACGGGGGCCTTCTTGCTGGGTCATCCCCTAGGGCAAGGCGGAAGGACAAGAGGCGTGCCCGTGCGTGAGCGAGGGAGGGGTGAACGCGTCCTGACAGGAGCCCACCCCTGGAGTCACTAAGCCATTCCCGAGACAGCAGAGCTTCCTGACCTCCCCACACTGCTGCGCTCATTACTGGGACATCAGGTTCCAACACATGAATGTTGGGGACACATTCGAGCCTCTGCACGATTTGGGCTGCAAAGCTGGTCACAGCTGAGCACGCAGCCCGCTCACCGCCGAACTGTGCTCCACCGCTCAGGTGGAGGCCCAGGGGAACATGGAGCACACCCCTGCACATGCTTCTCCCCCCCCCATCCCTCCCCCCCCCAACCCCCGGCCTGAGGAGGCCACAAGCAAGATGTGCAAATATCCTGAGAGCCAGAGCATGCGCTGAGGGGCCCCCAGGGCAACGTCTGGGGGGAGGGGGGGAATGGCGCATGAGCAGACAGAGCCTAGGCCTGTCCTGAGTGAGTGACACCTGGACACAGGCGGGGAAACGGGACCAGGATGTGACTGGGCAAAGAGAAGCAGAAGGGGACTTAGTGTGGCTGGAGAACTCGATTTTGTGGAAATCTGGGTCTGAAATGAAATGAGCCTTCGGGGATGGGATTTAATATTGTCTTGGAGCCTTTGTCTTCATTTAGGGCGACGGGATTGCATTTATCCTGGCTTCTCCCTTCGTCCCAGTTACATTTATTCCGGATTTATTCACTTATGAGTCTCGCAACAAGAACTTGAAATGAGTAAATGTACTTTTTTTCCTGAGCTACATTAATTTTGGAGTGAGATTTATCCTGCCCACTGCTCCTCTTCTGGTTACTGATGAGCTGCGGAGGCCCCTGTGGGGCTGCACCAGGCAGGTGAGGCTGAGCCCTGCGCCAGCAAATGTGGGATCCCGCAGCTCGTTGGGGGGAGAGGGGTCCAGCGGGCCATGCAGAGGGCTGCTGTGAGCCGGGAGCAGGAAATCACCCATGCCGCAGCTACTCTCTGAGGCAGGGTAGGTGCTGTGGACTCAACTGGGTCCCCGCCCTCAATAAAAGAATACAGAAGTTCTGTGCTCTGGACCTGTGAACACGAACTGAATGTCTCCTCACAACTAGCTCACCTCCCAGACCAGCAGTAGTCCCTTGTGAGGACAGCACCCCCAAAGGCCTAGTCACCTTCTTCCTCTCTTTATGGTTCTCTCACCTCTCAACATTGCCACATGGGGACGGAGCTTCCAGCTCATGAACCCTTGAGGAACAAACACATCTAACCTGCACCCAAACCGTAGTCCCAGGGAGATCCATGAATCCTCAGTCACCACCGGAAGCGAGGAAGGATTCTCCACAGAGACTCAGCTGTGACATAGCCAGTGACACTTGGATCTTGGACGTTGGCCTCATGTGAGAAAATAAATTTCCATTGTTCTAAACCACCCACCCTGGCACTTGGTTATGGCGGCCCTAGGAAACTAACTATGTGCATCTGTTGGATGAATACATCCATGCATGAATGAATGAGTGGAGTGGATGAATGTATGCATGCATGAATTAATTAATTAATGAGTGAATGAATGAATGCATGAATGAATGGGGGTCTCCACTGAGAAATCCTACCCTAGGGTTCTTGGGATGAAGAAGGCCAAGACACTATTCTACTTTTAAGAAATTTGTCTTACAGGCACTAGGATCCCTTTCCATGGTATGGCTATTTAGGGTCCTGGGGTGAGTTTTTTAAAAAGCCAATGATATATCTTGTTTGTAGTAACTAAGTGTTCTCGTTTTCTCATGAGACTCATGTGCCAGAGAGACAAGCAATGGGTTTCTTCAGCTTCTATCAGTGGCTTGTGCTTCTGACCACGGTGGTCATGAGCTCTAAGTCCTTCCCCCCAGAGTAGTGTTTCCATTCTGCCGTTGGCCAGACATCCACCCCACCCCTACCTATTGGCTCTTGACCATAAGACCCAGCTCACCACCTAGGGAAATGACAATAGAATTTAAATACTAGGGAAGGCAAACACTGGAGAAAAATGAGAAGGAGGCCCCTGACATGGTCCCCACTGGAGCAGTGAAAACTCAAGACACTGCTGCTCATGGGCGAGGAGCCCACGACCACCCCCAAGATTGCTTCAGGCATCACCCTTCCTATCCCCACTGATGTACCTCCCTTCCGTTCACCCACCTGCTCTCTCCTGGGTCTGTCAGTCTCTTCTGAGCAGATCAGAGCAGGGTCACACCGCTGTTGCCCCAGAGCTCTGGCATCTATCCCAGTCCACTCACAGTGACCTCATCCTACTCCTGATGCTGCTGCCTGCAACACAGTCCCCATGCCCAGTGCCTGGGTGACAAGAGTGTTTGTGAGCATATGGCAAAGACAATGAGTGACTGAAGCACTGGACTCGTGAGGCAGGAGGTCCTCAGGAAGATAGGGGGTGGATGGATGAAGGCAGCCCTCGAGCACCCTTTCCTAAACACCCAGCCTTGTCCAAACTGATCGACGTCACCTCAGGCCACCCAGGAGGTTGAGATGTAGGGGGTCTGTTGGGACGCCTGGCCTGACAGCCCATGCCAGATTAAATATGCCTATTCCTGCACATTTAGTGTGGGGGTGGTGTTGGGGTTTGCACCTAACAGGTCTTCTAAAGGCTCATGGGGCCACAGATGGGGCTTTGGGGAGGTGATCAGAACATGAGGGCTCTAACTTCATCTGGGGATTAATTCATTGATGACCCATTGATGACCCAGTAGTCACCCACTGATGATTCCTGATAACTGAGGAGGGACCTGGTCCCAAGGGGTGGGCATGGAGCAGGACCTTGGGGACTGTCTTGTCCACGCCCTTTGTTGCTGCTCCTTCTCCCCTTCTCTTCTGTCTCCTCTTCCTCCTCCTCCTCCGCTTCATCTTCCTCCTTCTTTTTCTCCTCCTCTTCTCCTTGCTCTCTTCCTTTTGTTCCTCCTCCTTCTCCACCACCTTCTTCTTGTTTTCCTCTCCCTCCCCTTCTCTTCTCTCATCGCTCTCTCTCCCTCCGCCCTCTCCTTAGCTGTCATCAGGTGAGCAGTGCTGCCCTACCACCCTCCCTCACCCTGAGGTTCTGCCACCCCACCAATCCAGAGACAATGGAGCCAGCCAACTGGGCACCAAAGCCATGGCCCAGATAAACCTTTCCTCCTGTAAGTTTTTTTCTCGGGTATTTTGCCACAGAAGTGGAAAACTAACAATGGCAAGAATTGTTAAGAAACAGGGTAGAGCATGTGCTAGCCTCAGAAGGCCTACCTGTTCCCACCATCACAGGACCTTAAATATCATTCTTTGCCACATGCTAAAAAAGTGAAATCAAGGTGACCTTGCCTGTCACTCTCTCCACTCCTGGAGGCTGAGCCCTGGGTCCTGTTGTGCCCAGCAGTCCTGCCTAGATGTCTTCACACAGCAGATCCTGCCATGCCTGCTGTCTTGGTCACTTTTCTCATATCTGGGACAAAACAGCCAACAACGGCCACAACTTAAAGAAGACAGGTTCATTTTGGCTCATAGATTCAGAGGCCTCAGTCCATGGTTGGCAGGTATAAGGGTCAAAATAGCATGTGGCAGGCTCTGCCATGGGGGAAAGCCTCACATTCCATGGCAGCCAGGCCGCAGAGTGGGGTGGGAGGAGCCAGGGAGACCAATCCACATATGAGTACAGCATCCCATGATGCAATCACCCTCCAGACGCATGAGACTTTGGGGGATATTTCAGATCTGAACCGGAACACCCTACCAGTGCCCAGCAGTCCAGGGGCCAACCCCAGCATCAAACTGGCCAGACTGAGCTATTTTGCTCCACTGGATGACCTGGTAACATCACTGAATTGGGCAAATAGATGAATTACTTACTGGTGGGTCAGGTGGCTGCAAGTTCCTTGTGCAGGAAGGACAGGGAGGCTTTGTTTGCAGCACAAGCTAGGTCTTTGCAATCTGGGCCAAGCCAGGTACTCAGCACTCCCCTCTCCTCCCCATCTTGACATCTTCCAGCCCGGGTACCTGAGCCAAGTACCCCCTTACTTTTCTCTATCTTTGTGTGTCCACTCCGACCACTACCTGGACCCCTTCCTTCCCTCCACCAACCTCAGTCCTGCACGTTCACTCTCTTCATAGATGTGCAAGTCCTAGCACTTGGCTGTCCCTGCACCCACACCATGCCCGCCCTCATAAAATCCTAATAAACAGGATGCTGATACACTAACATTTACTATTGCTCATCTGTGATCACACCGAATCCTCTCAACAACCTGATGAGGTGGGTATCTGTGTGATGGGTGAGGAAACCGGGGCCCCAGGGTGCTCCCTAATTTGCCCAGGTTATGGCAAGATGGGGGTGGGGCACTGAACAAGAATGAAAACGCAGAGGGGACGCAGGACATGGGCAACCCATCATGGTGCTTCCACCTGCACTGCCTTGGATGTTGGGTCCCTGGGGGGCTGTGGCACCTTCCCTCCCTGCCCTTGGGAAATGTGACCTGCCCCTTCTCCCGAGCTGTGGGCACCTTGGGTACACCTCTCCTGTCTGTGCGGTAGGTTATTATTAGCCAAGCTGTGGTCTGGAGAAAGGACTCTGCAATTCGTCACCGCACCCTGGGTCTGACATGTTACAGCCACGCGTTTCGTGCCACGTGGTGATCCCATCATGGTCCCTGGCTCTGGGCCGGCATGCAACAGACAGGAAGGATAGGGAAGACATAGATATAAGCTCAGGAAATGGGAAGTTTACAATTTCAAAAGTGAGAGTGGTCCCTTGTGCTGGGATTCGAAAAATGTCTCTCAGCTCAGGGTCTACTTGCTTACAGATGCTCTTTCTAAGAAGGCTCAGAGTCTGCTCCTCCTGGGTCCATTCCACAGAAAAAAAGTTGCTATCAGAATCCTAAATCTGTCTCTCAGGGGCCCAGGCTGGGCTACCAATCCGACAATAATCAACATCGATGGCCAAGGAGAGAATGAGTATTGATTGACTTTGTCTAGATAGAGCTACAAAGTGTGTGCTGATTGGCTCAGTCTACATCACATGTCTGCCAGGGGTAGAGCATCCTCTGATTGGCTCAGTCTAGCTTACATCCCTGCCAGGGGGTGGAGCATCCTCTGATTGGCTCAGTCTAGATCACATGCCTGCCAGGAGTAGAGCATCCTCTGATTGGTTCAGTCTTGCCTGCCAGGGGGTGGAGCATCCTCTGATTGGCTCAGTCTAGATCACACACCCAAAAAAGGCAGGCCAGCACCATCTAACCAGAAGGCCTGAAAGGAGTGGAAAGAGATGGTAAGGGAGAGGGAAGATGGCCTCTCCAAGACCCTAGGGAGGGTCAGAGATAACTTGGCCAGTGCAAACTCTGGGTCCTCTTCTCAAAACTGCAGCTGTCCTCTTGGACCCTAAATCTTGGGATACCATCCAGAGCAGAATTTTGAGTTATAAATTAAACCCACGGCTCTGCCCGCCAAGGTCCAGGAGGCACGGGCTGACCTGACCAGGTTGGGATTTCCATCTATCCTCACCTGCTGGCAGCCTGCAGTATGAGCAGAGAAACCAACTGATCAGAGAGTGAGACTCAGCAGCCACCAGACCTCCGTGTGTCCCGCTGAGCTGCATAATCTAGATGACCCAGGGGAGGGATCTGAGCAGTTAGCACGCCTTCCCATCTCAGCTTTCTCTGGCCACTGCCCAGACGCCTTCCCGAGAGCTATGTGCCAGAGCTTCCCTAAGCGTTCCCATCACCCAGGCCTTGCGGGAGAGCAATGGTGATTAGGAACTCAGACTTTGAAGCTGCCTTCAACCCCCCAGTCCGACCACTTTACTGGCTTACTTAACCACTCTGCTTCTGTTTCCTCCTCTGTAACATAGGAGTGAAAAAATAGCTCTTAGCTCACAAGGCTGCCGCGAGGACTGGATGAGTTAAAATATATAGGGCGCTCACTCAGCCAGCGGAGACCACGCTGCCGGCCTTACATAAGCGCTCCCCAAGGCTCCCACGGTCAGCTACCCGCAGAGGCCTGGAACTGGCTGCTCCGCGCACAGTCACAGCTACTCTGGTGACAGGAGCTGGTGGAGGGCCCTGCGCTGGGCCCACAAGTCCAGCTGCACGGAAGAGGGGAGGGGAGGCAGCCAACTCAGGAAAACGTCCTCCCATCTTCCCCTGTGAGCTAAAGGTGTGAGGTAACTGTTTAAAGACTACTAGAGCTGCAGGCAATGTTCATAAAAGTAAAACGTGGAGGCCAAGGTGCAATCGTTTTCCTCGGCTGTATTCCGATCAGATCATTCATTGGGATTTTTTAAAATTCAGATTTGACCTTTGAGGGAAGATAGCGACCAAAGGTGATACAAACTAAGGTGAGGGTCCCGTGTCAGAAGCCGAAAACATTTCACTTGAGGAAGAGGGGACGTGATCCTGACATACATTGCATGTGGAGGACTTCAGGTTTTCTAGTGGATGGAGCCATTCAGCCTCTGCGGGTCCCTGCGGTATACAGCAGTGTACCCGAGGACGTGAAATACCGGTGGATGCCTTTGCCACATGCAGGAAGTAGTCAGGCCCTGTAGCTGCATGGTGAAAGAGAGCTGGTGTTAGGAGGTATAAAGGCTTATGCAGGTGAGGTGTGACTGCCAGTCTGGGTGGGCTCTAACCAGGGTCCTGAAGAGGAGGCCTGCAAAGGGGCTTCATCTCCTGCAGCACCATCCTACCACTTGGTTGAATGTTGAGTTTTCAATGATTTAAGACATTAGACTTGGAGATTAAGCCTAGCTCAGTGGGTAAGAGTTCCATTATTGATTGGTGATGCCTGCAGTGAGCACAGAAGGGTAAGGTGGTGGCACATATACCTCAGGTTTCTTCACCTGCTGCTAAATGGTATTGAAGGTTGGACTCTGCACCCCGCAAAGTCTCAGGAAACCTCTCATTTGGGGATTGCACCACTTCCAGAGCAAGTCCAGTTCGAAATCACACATCCAGCAGGCAGATCAGGCCACTGGAATGCAGAAAGGCCACTGGTGCTGTGGGGTCCCAGAGCCCAGATGCACTCCAGAGTCTGAAACTTTAAGCAGCGAGTAGAACCCTGACTGGTCCCTGAAATCTGAGGATGCTTGGTTGGTAGCACCAGGCTTTGGAGCTGGGCAGGCCCAGATTTGTGCCCTGAAGGTACCATTTGTGTGTTGTGGGCACAGAGCAAGTCGGTTTGCCTCTTGGGGTTCTGTTCTGTTGACTGAAAAGCAGACAGCAGTGAAGTAAAATGACATTTACAACAAGAGCTCCCGGTGAAGGTGGGATAACAGGCTCACATTTACCCTCCTGTCAGGAACAAAAACAAAAAGGCAAAATATGTAAAACACTTTTTTGTTTTTAAGACACTTACATCAGAGAGTAGAGGGGCCTGATCCTGTAGAGCCAGGAAATGGATGAGGCAGCCCTTACCTTCCCTGCTTAGTCACTAAAAAGCACTTTCTGGTGCTGGCTGAGGCAAAGGTTTCTTAGACACATCACTGAGAATCCATCAAACAGCAAACTGATAAACTAGACTTCCTCCAAATGAAAGTCCTCTGCTCTTTGAAAGATATCGTTAAAGAAATGAAAAGATTACACAAGGACGGGAGAGGAAATATTTGCACATCATCTATCTGCTAAAGGACTTGTATCTGGAGTAGAGAAAGAATTTGCAAAGCTCAGTGCCGAGAAAATAAACAGCCCAAGCGCAAATGGGCAAGAGATTTGAACAGACGTTTTGTCAAAGAAGCTATATGGTTCGTAAATAAACCCACAAAACATGCTCCACATTATTAGGCATTAGAGAAATGCCGAGGAAAGCCATAGAAAGAAATCAACATACTGATGAGGATGGGTGCACTAAAGACTTTGGCAAGGGTGTGGGTCAGCTGGAATCTCACAAGCGGCTGGTGAGCGAGTGAAACACTGCCTGCGTTTCGCCCGTTTGCTGGTTGTTAAATTAAGCATGGTTTGCCGTACAGTCCAGTCATACCGAGGTATTTACCCACAAGAAAGGAAAGCATGTGTTCACACAGAGAGGTGCACACAAGTGCTCAGAGAGGCTTTATTCCTGATCATCAAAACCTGGAGAGGATCCAGTGCTTGTCAACAGCAGAGTGGATAAACAAACTGTGGAGTAGCCACACAGCGGAAGATTAGCCGCCAGCAGAAAGAATGCGGGGCTCATCCACCATACAACACGGCTGGATCTCCAAATCATTCCTGCCAGGGAAATGAGCTACACAAACAACACTCTGGAAGGTGTGACTGCATTTATATAAAAATGTAGATGATGCAAACTAGATATCAATAGCGATGGGGGGCGGGACGGGACAGCCAGATCTGGACCTGCCTGGGGGAGAAGATAAGTGTTAAACAGGGGCCCAGGAAACTACTTGGGTTGTGATGCGTGTGCTCACCACTCTGATGTGCTGAAAGGTTTCTGAGGGTGTACTGAACATACACTTTAAAGAAATGTGGGTCCATGTGTGTAAATGAGGGGTTCCAGGGGAGGAGGGAGCTCCCCAGAGCTGCAGGGGTTGGAAGTCACCTTGGCAGTGGCTGAGTCCCCAGGGAGGGTGGTGCCACCTGCTTCCCTTTGCCAGGGGAGCTGCTGAGCCTGGGGTCTCTGGCCCCCTGCTCAGTGGCCGCCACTCCTGTGACTTGAAAAATGGTACTGCCTGCAAAAGCTGTTCCTGATGCACATCTGTCCACTGGCTACCGGCTGCAGGGTAGGCCTGGGGTCAGCTCCAGGTGCCCCCTCAGAGCTCAGGGTCAGGCAGGGCTCAGGGAGGAAGGCTGCAGGATGTGGGGAGTAAAGGCCCTAGAGCTGCAGAGCAAATCTTGTGGGTGAAGCCAAGGGGGTTGAGCAGCCTCTTCAGAGGCCGTGTGGGTCTGTGGGCAAGCAGAGCAGATCGAGAGGGAACAGTGTACAGAAAGACTTCCTGCACTGAGAGGCATCTGGTAGCAATCCCCAGACCCTGGGGCCATGATCTTATTTGGGAAAAGTGGTTTATAGATAAGATTGAGATGAGGCCGAATCTCTGGAGTAGTAGGAGAGGTCCCCTAAACCCCATGACAAGAGTACTTAAGGAAGAGGCAGTGAGAGATAGAGCCTAGAAGAGAGGAGGCATGAAGATGGGGGGCTACAACCTCAGAGAGGAGACACTGCTCCCCCAGAGCCAGGACCCACAAGGGGCTGGGGGGTGGGGCCCAGTCCTGCTCACCCTGGAGTGTCCACTTCTGGCCTCTGGACTGAGAGTTGCCTATCTGCTATAGCCACTTGTTAGGGTGTTCTTGGGAAACCAGCACAAATGCTCTGGGACAAAACAAGCCTGAGTGCAATCCACAGCCAGGCTGCAAGACCCCCACGACAGCTTCCTGGGCCAGATAATGGTGCTCAGCCACACCCTGCACCACTGCCCACTGGATGTCAGCCGCATACTCTTCCCTGGGCCTGGTTGGAGCTGGCACTGGGGTGACGGCATCACTGCCCTGCCCAGCACATCCTTTCCCCAACTACATGGTAAGTGTGCCCCTGCCAGCCACACAGGAGGCCCCTTGCAGATGGGGCCATTCCCGGTTGACCCAGATGTGACCGCTACTTCTGGAGTTCACAGTTTAGCAGTGAGTAGAAATGACGCATCCAAACACCCAGGCCCAGGAATGGGCTGCAGTGGGCAGTGAATAGGGGATGCTTTAAGGGCTGCTATTCATTTAGACTTTAGTATCATTTTTGGCATGACCTAATTAGCATCTAAGTGTTTCACCCAATGTGGGGTGTGGAGAGGGGTGAGAATAAGATGGAAGTGGGGTGACCGTGCGTGGGGAGAGATGGCCCAGGTGTTGAACACTGATGCAGTGGCCAGCAGGAGCGGCTTCCTTCGTGCTCTGCCAAGGCACAGAGAATGTTCTAGATTGATGTGGCCCCAAAGACTGTGTCCCCAGCCTGACACGCTATGGGGATCTGGTGGAACCTTCAAGAGGTGGAGCTAGCAGAAGGAAGCTAGGTCACTGGGCATGTCTTTGAAGGGGACACTGGCACCCCACCTCCTCCTGTCTCTCTCTTTCACGTCCTGGTCATCAGGAGGTAGACAGCCTCTTCCCCTGACTCTCCGGGGTGCTGAGATCCACTCTGTATCAGGGTGGTTTTGAGACTGTGGTGGAAAAATGGCCCCGGCCCTGCTCTGGGCAGACTCCATGGCTGGATGGCGGGTGTCCCTCTCCTCTCCATTCTTCACTTCTGCTGACCCAGCAGGGAAGTGAGGCCAGTCAGTGTCCTGGGCAGAGAATCACAGCATCTAGGCCAGGCTATTAGCTTGACATATCGAAAGCAAACTTATCACTAACAAACCACTGCCTGATATTCCTGGGTGGCCTGGCACAGTCCTTTAACCTCCTCTAGCCTCAGTTTCCCCACAGATAGATGAGGAAGTCATTGCTACTTTTTGTCCTCCAAAGATTCTCCTGGGGGTTGGTCCCTGAATGAGATGAATCCACTCCCAGCACCTCCTGAAACAGCCTGAAGGTAACCAGCCATGTCTGCTCTTTTTTTCTTCCCCCCCTTTTCTTCCACCAAAGGCCTGGGTCTGTCGCCTTTACTCACTGGAGGCAGAGCTGCACCAGTGACTTTCTGGAAAGAGAAGTCAAATCAGAACCTTCAGCTCTAGGCCCGGACCAGAAGGGCCTTAGAGGGGAGAGAAAGGGTGTCTCACTCAGGGTCTACACCAGAAGTGTGGGGCATCTGCTGGGCCATCTCTCCATATTCTCCATGACCTGGGATCTCAAGTTTCCCTGGGTCCCCCCCAACATCTGACACATCTAGCTGAGAAGGGCAACCTGCCTTCCACAACTGATGTTGGTCGTCCACTCAACATGTGCCTCCCTGCACGCTCCAAAGAGCTGTGGGGATGAGTGCCAAAGGGCTCACGTTCCCCAGCACTTTCCATCCAGATGTGCAGGTACCTACACAGAATACACATCTGGAAAAGGAAGACTAGCTTCTCCTACTAAAGTCAAAGGACAAAGCTCTGCAACAAGACAGTGAGCAGGAGAACCAGGCACAGGTTCATCCTGAGAGGCCATAAACCCTATGGCCATTCCCCTCCTTCTAGCCACTGTCCCTTCTGCATAGTCCCACCCCTGCAACTGTCCAGTCCTCTATGCCAGCTGAGGACCAGGGATATCAGGAGAAAACAAAAAAGGAAAAATGAAAAGCAATGATTCTTTGATGACCGCTCACATAAATGCTCTTGTTTCGTATCTTCTTTCTCCTGAACCATTTTTATAAGAGCTTAACCTTTCCAGTTAGCCATGCTTTGGGCGCTGTGTTAAGCTCTTGGCCACTTTATCTCGTTTAATCCACAAGGCTGCATGATAGGCCATACCATCCCAGAAGGACCTTTTATAGGGGAGAATGGAAGCTCAGAGAGGTTAAGCTGTTTGCCTGAGGCCCCACAGCTACAGGGGTCTGAAAGCAGACTTTAAACCAAGATTGACTCCAGGCCCTGTGAGCTCCCATTCCATAGCACACAGTTCCTGCCAAACAGACTGGCCCAGAGGGAAGGGTGATTTATCCACAAATTTTATCAGTGATTCCAAAGCCGGCAAATGCCAGGGCGTAGCTCTAGTTTAAGAACCATCTCCACAGTCCAGAATTAAGGGAGGAAGAAAGAGGTCAGAGAACGCAGGATCAGATCCTGTCAATCTAAACATCCCAGAGTTTGCTCATCGCAGATTTTCTTGCATTCATGTTTTAACTTATTGCATAAAAAATGATTTCCTCTGACTGCTGAGTTTGCATGTTCCCTTAGCTTCTGCTACTGAGAGGCCCTCTACTCTAGTTCTGGCCCTGAGTCACACAGACCCCACTTGTGCCCACTCTGAGTCAAGGGTGGGCGAAAAGGAGTATAGATCCTCAAGCCCTGGCTTTGGGATGCCACAGGGGCCTGTAGACCTAAGACTTCAGGAAGCTCAATCCCCAGGGGACCGGAGCAAGCAGAGGCTGTGGACAAGCACCCTAGGGCAAAGGAGAGGACAGACGTGTCATACGCCCTGGCTTGGGCTCCACCCTGCCTCTATGTGCCTTCCTGGGCCTCAGCTTCCTTTCCTATGGAAGGAGACTGATGCAGCACAAGCCAACTCCCAGGGAGGAGCACGCTGTCCACAGATCGTCCCTGCAAAGCCCTGGGAAGGTCTGTCCCATGTGCCAGCTGTTAGTATTGTCACTGTCATAACTGCCATAGGGAAGCCATGAGCAGCCGAGTACTGGAGCCGAGAGAGGGCAGAGATGGGAGCAGCCCTGGTGCTGTAGCAGGGAGATAGCGCCTAAGGCAGGGCCCCTGGGGATGGTGAGGAAGGATGGTGGCATTCCATGCAAGGGACACCGAGCTCCTTGTCAAACCTGACACTTGGAAAATTAATTTTTAATTGTGATGAAAAATGTATAGCATAAAATTTGCCATTGTCCCTGTGTTTAAGTGCACGGTACAGTGGCGTCCCACCCCCTGACACAGACATGCTGGCCACCTCCTGAATTCTGCAAAACTGAAACTCTGTGTCCCTCAAACAATTCTCCCTTCACCCCAGGCCCTGGAAGCCAATATTCTATATTCTGTCTCGCTGAATTTGACTACTCTGTGTACCTGAGATAAGTGAAATCACACAGTATTTGTCCTTTTGTGACGGGCTTGCTTCACACAGCATAGTGTATTCAGGGCTCATCCGTGTCACAGCATGTGTCAGAATAAAAGATGAAATTTGTGCGAGTCTTGGGGACTATCTGGAAATGAATAGATGGATGATTGGATGGATAGGTGGGTGGGTGGATGCAAAAGGAGGGATAGATGGATGCATGGATGGATGGATGCGTGGATAAAGGTAGGGATGGATGGATGGGTGGATGGATGGATGGACGGGTGGATGTTTGGATGGGTAGGTGGGTGTAAGCATGGATGGATGGATGGATAGATGGATGGATGGATAGATGGATGGATGGATGGATGGATGGATGGATGGATGGATGGGTAGGTAGGCAGATGCAAAAGGATGGACAGATGGATAGATGCATGGATAAAGGAAGGGATGGATGGTGGATGGATGGATGAATGGATGAATAGATGGATAGATGCATGAATGGATGGGTGCATGGATAAAGGAAGAGAAGGATGGATGGATGGATGGATGGATGGATGGATGGATGGATGGATGGGCAAGCAAGTATCTAAATGGATGCACTGAAAGGTAGATGATAAGATAGGATATCATGCTACTCTTGGGTACCTCATAATCTAGGTAAGGACTTGAGGACTAATGTGCTTAGACCCTTAGATAACATCACAGAGTCATGCTGGACACATACAGAAAACTTCCCAAGCACTCCGGGGAGGGCACGACGATGCTAGCTTCCTTCCATCCTTCCCAGCCACATAGCAACTAGGGATGAGAGCCAGCCTGGAGTTTCTCTGGTGGAGGGGAGAGCAGGTAGGCACTCAAGACAGAGGGCAGCACTGTGCAGAGGCCCAGGTGGGCAGACACAGCAAAGAGGCCATGCTGGTTTCTGCTGGGCCCCTGGACATCTGGAACAGGGAGGCCTGGCTCCGAAGCCACAACTTCCTAGTTACTTGCCAAATGATACCAGCAAGTTGCTTCACCTCTAAGCCTCAGTTTCCTGAACTTTAAAAAGAGAGTAACAGTGCTTCCTACTTCTGAGAATCTGAGGAGCCTGCAAAATTATGAAAGTGCAGGGCCAGGGATATAGCTCAGTGGCACAAGCACCTGTCTGACAAGCACAGGGTCCTGAGTCCACCTCCTGGTACAAAAACCCCGGCAAACTATGAAAGTGCAGCAATGCTGAATATAAAGGTGAGTGCTCAAGAAAAAGTCATCTTAGAGACCCCTCTACCAGCCTAAGCCCCTCTCCGCTCTCCTGCAGAGGGTGCCCTCCTGGGACCCTGCTGCTGCTGCTGATTGGCTGGAGTGTATCCTCCCTGACCCCTTATTATTCTCTAACATACACCTACCATCACTTTATTCACGAAGACTTGAATCGATTTTGCCATAAACCGCTATGAATTCAGTACGTGGAAAAAATAACATTGATCCCCATGCCTCATAATTTGTCTCCACGCTGTAGGGCCTGCTAATGGTTTTCCCAAAGATTTATGTTGAGGAGCCGGGGACCCAGCACTGCCTGCACCCATTCCATGCACCGCCTTCACACTCAGGATGTTCCCTGGCCATTTTGTCCCCTTGATTGGAAATGGGCTGGTGTGGGGACTGGGGACTGGTGACTTACCAGCTGACACTTGCTCAGGGCAGAGGAAAGGAGTGCAGAGAGAGAGAGAGAATTCGTGGGAGGGAGAGAGGGGGCTGTTGAGAAAAGAGAGCAGCCATCGCCCATCATTGAGAATCTGCCATGACTCGGGCAGATAGAACTTACTTTTCCTCCTCTGAGCCCCATAATCATAATGCTGGTATCGTCAGCCCCATCAGAAAGGAATCTGTGGCTCTGAGAGGCTGGGCCACTTGTCCAGTTTCAAGCAGTACACAATGGGTGAAGTCAGGATTGCAGCCCCGCTGGGACAGGAGCCTTGGGCTAGGAGGCTGTTTCTTCCCTGGGACATGGGGTATGGGACCCTTCCCAGAGCCCCCTGCAGTTTGGACAACTTTGCCAGGGGGTTGTGGACACAGATCATATTGGCCCTGTCCAAGCGTAGCCTTTGAACACAACCTCCAGTCCCTGTCCCCTGTCCCTGGCTTGGAGACCTTGGTGATGTGGTCAGAAGATGGCATCCGATGGATGTCAGGAATAAACGCTTGCATCACAAGCCACCAAGAAGTCTGAGCTAGCGTTCATATTAAAGGTCCTGCATTGAGCACTTACTGTGTGCCAGCTGCTATGCTGCAGGACCCTGTACGGTTCCCCCACCTAAGCCTTATCCCGCCCCTACGAGTAGGCAGGTAGCACTGTTACTCAGGAGGAGGCTGCAACCCACAGAAGCAAGCCACAGCTCGAGGTCACAGAGGAGCGGGTGGCAGAATAGATTTGTATCTGGACAGCCTGGTTCTCACACCAGCGTCTTCTCTACTTTTGTCTCACCAGAACCAGAGCATTCTGTAGTCCCACAGAACCACGCAGAGCAAGCGAGGGCTAGAAGCGCAGCCGCTATAGCAGGTGCCACTAGCTTGTCCCTCCCTTTCGTACCCTCTATATTCCCGCAGGCATAATCCCTTTGCATTACACATAGTCATGGACATTGTGTATACGGAAGCCAATCACAAGTCAAAACCCCACGGCAAATCCTCCCGTGTGGGTAATCGGTCCCACATCCATTCACCGTGGAGCCACTCAGGCTTTGGCTGGTCACTGTCCCTCTGTCTGGCTGGTCCAGTTCCCCACAGACAAGAGGATGGCGCGGAGGTGATCCAGGTGAGCTTTGAGGCCCAGCTTCGGCAGTCCAGGACACATGGCGCACTTCCTCAGGTGGCTGGGCTTGGGAAGAGCTGCCTACTTCTACGGTAAGTCCCACGCCAGGAGGAGGCGCTCCCTGAGGTGCTCCTTGTGTCCCCCCATGTGGCTGTCTATGGTTTCTTTGGCAATGCAGTTCCCTCAGGGAGTCTGTCAGCCTTTGTCCTTTCTGCTTCCATTTATTTCCAGATATAGATAACAATTAGCAAGATCTCTCCTAGGTATAATTTTAATGTTTGAAAATTCTTGTCTTTCGTCTCCTGTAACCTTTGTCATGCGTGTGCCACTAAAAAGGCACCACAGGGGCAGTATGGGGCAGGGAGCTTGGGCCAGAAGATGGCGTTCTCACCTTTGCTTGGCAGTCGCATTTCATCCTGTGCTCTGGCTTGAGGTACCTGCCAAAGACTGAGCTTCCAACCCCTTCTCTATCATCCCTTTTAACCTGCTGCCTCCAAATCCTCTTAGCCTGACATCTCCTAGGACTTTGGTTAAGCCAATACATATCACAGTCTGAGATTTTCTTTCTTTTCTTTTTTCTTTCTTTCTTTTTTTTTTGTATTTTAAGAAAGGGTCTTTAGGGTTTCAGGGTCTCACTACTAGATCAGATTCATAGTGATCCGCCTGTTTACAGCCTTCCGAGAGCTGGGATTGTAGGTGCGCACTGCCACGCCCAGTCTCAATTGCCATCTCAGCGCGCCCCAGGGGTAGGGCCAGCACAACAGGCCCCAGGATCAAACCCCCAGCCCTTGCACCTGCTTGCAGATGCTTTAATCCACTGAGTTATTTGGTGGGCCCTTGAGATTTTTCAACAAACCCACCAAAATTACAAATAGTACTAGTGCACCATCTACTTCCAAGACTCTTCAGCCAGTCTTAGCACCACCTTCCTACCCTGTAATTGCAGGTTCCTGATCTGCAGCCAACCTACAGACTCAACCATAGGAACAAAAACTGAAAAAACATTGCTTTCAGTAAGATACAAATTTCTCTGTTACCTAACAGTTGATCCAGGACTGACAAGGTCAGGAGCCAGGCTCCCTTCAACCCTACTCTGCCACTGAGTGTGGCTTTCATTCCGTCACACATTCTCACCAATAGGCAGAGGGGAGAGGGATGAAGGACACACAATTCTTTTTAAAGGGGATGACCTGGAAATTATTTCTGTAACTTCCTGTTAAATCTTATTGATGAAAGTACAATCACATGACCTAGCACAGGAGTATGGGAAATGTAGTTTTTAGTGGGTGACCATGTACCCACCTAAATCTACCAATTCCATTACAAAAAAGAAAAAGAATTGAAGGACAATTATCTGCAACAAAGTGAGTGCTCCACAGATAGGGGAATGGAAATCTGGTGAGTTTAATAAATCGCCCACGCTGACACAGCTAGCAAAAGTGATAGAACCAGATCTCAAATCCCACCTTCTGAGACCAGAGCCCAGGCACTCAGCTACAACAATGGGCCACCTTCTCAGCACTTCAGATGCTTCTAAACGGAGCTTGGATATATTGGGAATTCAGTAAAAGTGAGTTTCTTTGCATTTATCCTAAACAGCAGGCTCCTAAAAAGTAGGCTGCTGCTACTATTACCCTAATCTATCTGTCTGTCTGTCTGTCTGTCTATCCATCATCTTTCTTTCTTTATTTGTATTTTAGGGTAGGGTTTACAGGGCGTTCAGGGTCTCACTACTAGATCAGACTCATAGTGAGCCACCTGTTTACAGCCTCCCAAGAGCTGGAATTGCAGGCACATGCCACCACACCCAGTCTCAATTGCCATCTCAGTGTGTCCCCGGGGCAGGGCCAGCACTGCTTGCAGCAGCTTTAATCCACTAAGCTATTTGGCCGGCCCTTCCTAATGTTTCACTAGTGCCCTTCATTCCTCTTCCCTCTGCCCAAGATTTGAAAAGGCAACATGGACAGTAACAACTTCAGGAGCACACATTGGGAAGGTTTAGTGATGAGTACTCATGGCTCTTTGGCGCCTGCTATAGTTTGGATGTGATTGGAGCGTGCCCCCCAAGGGCTCACACGTCGGCGGCTTGGTCCCAGTGTGGTAACATAAGGCTTGTGGGATTTTTTAGAGGTCATTCGGTCATAGAGAGCAATGCCCTGGGAGGGGACCAAGGTTGTTCTCCCCATTAGTTCTTGGTCAGTTCTAGCAAGAGGGTGGTCATGAACGGAACAGGCCTGGCTCTGTCCTGGCTCCGGTTTCCTGTCTCATGCTGTGAGATCTCACTCTCACACACTCTAGGCTACCAGTCATGAGTGACACAGCTGAGAGGACCACCCTAGAGGTCAGATTGGTGGTCTCTTGGTCTCTAAAACAGTATAGTACATGAACCTCTTTGTTTTACAAAGTTAGCCTGCCTTGGGTATTTTGTTATAGCAACAGAATAAAACTAGTATCTTAAGAAAGTAGTCTACATCCATGTTCCCCCACAACGTGTTCCATGAAGCACCCATTTGACTTCAACAGGGTTGTAGGGAGCCCAAGATCTGCAGGGGTTTTAATGCACATCAACATTTGGAGGCTTTGCAGAGTGTCGGTACATGGCTACCTGAATTCAGGCACTGTAAATACAGCTTCAGCCTTTTCAGCTGCTGTAACTTGGGTTCAAACTCGAGCTCTGTCCCTTGCCAGCCTTGGGAGTTTGGACAAATCACATCATCTGAAGGATCCACAGTCTTCTCATCTGGGAAGTGGGGGTGAAAATGCCTGGCCCATGGGACCAGGTATTGATTCAGCAAATATGGCTGGAGATACCGAAGAGAGCAACCAGACCCGGAATATACACTCGTGGGTGGGGTGCAGCTTTACTCAGGCCCTAAAGGACAGCTTCGCAGAGGATTTAACAAGGAATGAGTCATGCAAATAATCAGGGCAGGAGTGGCCAGGGGCCTCCAGAAGGGGCCAAGGAGCCAGTGTGGCTGGAGTGGGTGGAGCCAGGGGAGAGAGTAGGGGAGGAGAGATGGACGTGGGGGCGTGGTCTGCTGCCCTACAAACACTGAGGTGGAGCTCAGTGTGCTTCTCAGCTTCCTGCCTTCTCCACCCTCCTCGCCAGGGCGGGGCTCCGGCTCTCATTGCCCCACTGCATCATGGGAGCCCCCACCACCCACCCACCCACACACCCACACACACACACACCCACACACACACAGCTTATCAGACTCATGGTAGAAGGCCACAAGGAGAGCAGTAATTCAAGGGAAGATGCCTAGTGAGATCTCCGGGTGTTCTCCACAGCACTAAGACAGTTTCAGAGAAAAGCCTTTATTGCAGACAAGAATATTATTCCAGAGCGATTCCCCTGGCCCATTACAGCAAAATAATAGAGCGTTAGTTTCTATATATTTGTCATGCTTAGCGCACATGTATTTCAAGTATATTTGACAGCATATAAAATTGAAGTGAAATATTGCGAAATTGGCCGATTCTTGTACATTTTAAATGTATTTCCTTTATTTGTTACACTTATTTTGCATATCTACACAATCCATCTTTGGAATTGGAGAAGTAATAAGTGATGAATCGATACTCGGGTTTTCTGTGGTGCAGAGGCCTACAGTGGACGGGGACTTTCCTTTCTGCCGGGCATCTCCAGGCCCTGGCTCCAGAGAGAAGAGGCCCCTTCCTGTCCCCTGGGCGTTTCATCTCCCCGAGCTGGGAGTTGGACTCAGTATCTTTAAGCGCCTCTCCTTTCGTCTCAGGGACCTGGGTACCAGCTTTCTCCGATGAAACTGGAAAGTTTTATGGGTCTGAGCTAGAAATCTCATTTGTGGAATTAACATAAAGTTGGGGCCTGGTGCGGGGTGCGGTCAGCTATGGAGGTCGCGTTCAAGGAGGGGAGTCGTAGTTAGCTCTGGAGTAGTTGCAGAAGGGCCCCGGGTCCAACTCTGAGCAGCACACAGAGGGAGGAAGAGAGCCAGAGGCCAAGGCTGAGTTTTAGAAGTTTCAGTCCGTGGATGCCAGGATCAAATGCAGAACCAACATACATCGTGCAAGGGCCTGGCTGAGAGGAAAGCAGCTCACAGGAGGGCAGCCAAGAAGCAGGGGAGACAGGAGGATTACCCTCTACCCAAGCCTCTAACCCGGCCCTCTTCCTCATAGTAAGCGAGCTAGGAACTCGTGCTGGACAAGTCCACCGAAGGCTAGAGTACCTTCATGAGCCAGTCAGCTTCCAACACACAAGACTTGAGGGATACCCCAGATCTAAACCACCACAGAGCTCTAGGGTGACTAAATATTTAAAACCTAATGTACGGTGTGGTGAATAAGTTATTAATAGTCTATACTTGAAATCTGTTAAAATTTTTAGTAGGAAGTGTTTAATGACACCAAAAACCAAAAGAATGTGAGATAATGGACATATTAATCAGATTGTAATAATTTATATACATATATAATTACACATCGTACTGTATGTGCTGTGTATACAATTTGTATTGTCAACTTTATCTCAAAATGGGAAAAACAAATCGATAATAAAATTATATATTTATAAATAAAAAAAAAGTTGGGGTTTAGAACTGGACTTCAGCTATGCAGTTTTGAGAGTTTATACATGTTCATGTGGTGGCGGAAGAAGGAGAAAGCACAAACCGAGGAGCCTGGCTCTGTGCTGGTCCTCTCTGGTCTGGTCCCCACTTCCATCCACCCCCGCAAAGCCACTGGATGGTGGAGGCAGCCCACGGTCACAGCCACGGCGACACCACCACTTAGCTGGATTGCGAGGACCGGACCTGCCGCTCTGCAGGAGCACTCTCTGGGGCTTTGGTGTGGATGAACAGCCTGCTGGCTACTCAGCAGCCTTCCCCACAGATGGCCATAGCGATGTCAATGATCTGCAGCAAAGTGAGTGTATGAGAGCTCAGGATCCTGATTCCTATCTGCAGGAGCAGAAGGGAGTGGGCTCTCCTGAAGCCCAGGACACAGGAGACCGTTGGGAGCTCAGGGCCCAGGGTCCAGGTGTCCCCGTGCCATCACTGGGCCCTGCACTCTGCACTGGGCACAGTGCTGACCCTTACTCTCCGTCTTGGCTGTGCACAGCCCAGAAGTGGAGCACCCATAGTTCCTGTCTGCCCTGCCCCATATAAGGCTGCTGCTGTGTTTTATTCATATAGGGCTGTCAGGAGTATTCTTAAGAGGAAGGAAGAAAAGAAGAAGGAAGGAAGGAAGGAAGGAAGGAAGGAAGGAAGGAAGGAAGGAAAGAAGGATGGAAGGAAAAGGAGGAAAGAAAGAAGAAAGCAAGGAAAGAAAGAAGATGAAATGATAGAAAGATGGATGGACAGATGGAAGGAATGAAGGAAGGGAGGGAGGAAGGATGAATGCCTTCCAAGCAGGTTTCTTCACATGGAGACTAGGGTTGTGACATAGTCCTATCTTTGTGTGGCCCTCCTCAGCAAGATAACATCTATAAAAATGTCATTAATAGCTAGAAAGATGGAGACACCCGATCAGCCACACCTCTCCCTCCATTAAAGACAAACACCCCTCAGGGGCACAGGGTGAAGGCCGATGCATCTCTCCCCTGGGCTCTGCCTCAGCTGCTCGCCTTCAGGGAGCCCATTAGGGAACAGAGGAGCTATGGACCCCTGCAGAAAGGCACCTGGACCCCAGGGCAGGTTCTTCCTAGGCCAAGCAGAAGAGGAGCAAAAATCCAGATGGGCCCTGGCACCAGGCATGAGGCAGGTCCACAGCTGGACAGTGCTGGAAGGACCAACCTACACAACCTCCTCACTTCAAAGATCAGCAAAGAGGGCAGACAGAGTAATGTCCCTAAAGCTGTACTGTTGGAAATTAATTGCACAAATGGCCACAGGTTCCTGGTCATCCTTGTATTCATGCCCTTCGCAATGAAACTTTGAAGCTCTGGCCACCAAGAAAAGGAAACCAGGTCCCCTTCTCTTGAACTCATTCTTGGCCACAAGGCTAGTTTGACCAGTCATAGTAAGAAGAGCTCTTGTCAGCCAGGTTCAGCTTATGTCTGAAGGGTCTTAGACCTTGGGTTGTTCCCTGGCTTTTCTGCCTCTGATGAGAACAGCCTGGGCCTAGCCTGCTGGCAGAGTGAGAAGAGACCAACCGGCTCTGGTGTCCAGCCAGGCCCAACCAGGATCAGTAAGGCCACCCAGCTGGCCAGCAGCTGACTGGACATAGGAAGGCCCTGCCCAAGACCGCTCAGTTTGGCAGGACCCTGCAGCTGACCACACATAGCATTGCCCGGTGACAGACACATCACCTTGCACCTCTTCCTTCCTTACCGCACTCCCTCCTCATCCCAGAGTCTTCTTCTTTTCTTCTCCTTCATGATGTCTTTGTTCTCATCTGGGGTGTGTGTGTGTGTGTGTGTGTGTGTCTGTCTGTCTGTCTGTCTGTCTGTCTGTCTGTATGTCTGTCTGTCTCTCTGGCAAAGACAGTCTTGGAAAATGAAAGTAAGAACTTTCACTTGGCATGAAAAATCAGAAGACCTTGTCCCACCTTCCCGCAGGGCACCACCTGTCTGGGTCCCAGCTGCAGCTGCCCGGTTAGACTGGGGCATGCAGTCCCCACCCCTGGGCACTGTTCCCACCTCTAAGACTCGCTCCCTGTGCGCATCCGGGGCACCCTCACCACTTCCTTATCTTGGAGACATCGCTCTGTACACACCTCTGTGACAAGTTGGCAAACAAAAGAGATCCTGAGGGAGGGCCTGTGACTCTTGGAAACTAAAGAGCTTATCCCTTTGTGGAAGAGATGGTGATTTCCATGTGATTAAAATGCAAACAGCCGCTGGGTTCTCACAACAGCACCTCTGGGGGCACCGGCATTCCCCCGGCCCAGCAGCTCAGTACCCAAGCCCTTCAGATTGTGGCCCATTTTGCCTGCCTGCCCAGGCTACACCCTGCTGTGTGACCACAAAACCCACTTATGACCACTCCCTCTGTTTTCCCACACTTGTGCATGGCCCAAATAGCACCCCTTTGGTACTTGGCCTTGATGCTTGCTGCCAACTCCATCTTCCTCTCCAGTCTCACCTCTCCCTAAAACTCCCTCACCTCCCCAGATGAGGACTGTTCATTCTGTCCTTGTACCCCACTCTTCCCAGCCCAGGATGACCCCCCCCCCCATTTTGCAGCTATCACAGTCTGCCCCAGAGTATGATACACGCAATCCACTTTCCCACCAAGGCAGGGGCCATGCAGTGCACCCTCCCCTAATTACCAGCCCTGCTGTAGACTTATTACCCAAAGTAGCTTCGGACTGAAATTGAATGTCCATGATTTGCATAGTTTTGCATTTCATTTGCATAGCACTTATTTCCTGTCCAAAAATACTGGCTTTCACCTACAGTTTTGCTCCTGACTCCAAGGCTCCCAGAATTGTTCTCTGTGCCCCACCCTTCCGCCTTCTGTGCCACCCCCAGCTGACCTAACCTGGAGAAACACCTGGCTGCCCCCTCCCTTCCTCCCACAGCACTGCTTGGACCTGCCTGCCTGGCTGCTAGGGTTGATATGGGCCAACTTGTAATCTGCTGTGTCCAATGCCCAGCATGCACTTGGGACATGCCAGGAGTTTAGGAAGAGCCTATGAATTAATGAATTAATTAATTAATAGCTCAGAGATGGAGAGAGTGAGGAAGTAAGTGAGAAGGCTTGGCAAAAAGACAGAGCCAGGGCCTTGAAGGCTCCCAGGGAGGCAGGCTCTACAGAACCTTCTACACATGGTATGAGCTAAGAGTTGGGCAAAGGGTGAGGGCTGAGTCTGGAGACAGCAAGCCAGGTGGGTGGCCCCATGCCAGTCTTTTCATTGCTTTGGGCCTCGGTTTCTCAGATGAAACCAGGGACCACTGTACCCCAGCACACAGTGCCATGCCCAACTCAGAGAAGGTGCCCAAGAAGTACCCGCTGGGCAAATGAATGAAAGGACACCCTGTGGGGCTGCTGAGAGGTTAAACAAGGAACATGCCCCTCACCAGCACTCTACGAAGCCTGGCTCTCACAGTCTCTCCCGGTGGCTCAGTCTACCCACCCAACCTCCCGTGGGTAGGATGTGTGTGTCCCCGGCTCGGGTCCGGCTCTCTAAGGACTTGTGGCACCCCAGAATGAGGGAGCTACAGCAGAGGTGGGCAGTGAGGCAGAACGCAGTTGGGTCCCAAGACCACTGTTGTGATTGTGAGCCCAAAGTAGAGGTGAGGAGACTGAGTCCAGAGAGGGCAAGTGACCCCCTCAAGAGGTCACAGCACTGTAAGAGCAGACCTTTCCTGGGAACCCTGATTCCTAACTTGGAGCTGAGAGTGCTAGGAACAGAGGGTCTGAAGGAGGTCAGTGAGGATGTGGGTGGGGTGAGAGAACAGAGCCAGGAATCTTCTCAGCCCTAAACCCAACTTGTAGTTTAAGGGTGACCAGAAGTGACCCTAAAAGGAAGGGACTGGAGAAGACTATTATAATTTGGAATATTCTTGTTTAATTTTATATTCTTGTGGAGAAGCACATATTCGTTGGCCAGGGAGCTGAGAGGCAGGGACATCTTGTGCTGGAGCACAGAGCCCATCTAGCCTCAGCCAGATGGACTTTATTGGATCAGTCAGCTCCTAAGTCCAGAGCAGTGGAATTCAGGCACAGCCTGATCCAGGGCCTTGAACTACATCTCCAAGTCAGATTTCTCTCTCTCTCTCTTTTGCTGTCTTTCAGCTTGGCTGTCTTAAGTCAGTTTCTCGGAATAACTCTCTCTGTCTCTCTTCTATGAGAGCTCAGCTTCCCTGAGCTCAGGGAAGCATCCTGCTAAGTCCTGTGGATGGGACACCAGCAAGAGAGCAGCAGGCAGAGTCCCTAACACCCAGACAGTTACCTCTCTGAGCCTCAGCTTTGCAGCCTGATGGGGCCTTCTTGTCCCTGCCCAGCCCTTCTATTTGAAGATTCAGGACATATTGCGGCGTAATGTTCTGAGAAACTAAGAGCACCCCCATACCCCTAACTTGCACTATTGCCTCTGTAGATTTGTAGTTCCTGGCCCTTCCTAAGCAGAGAAGTGAGAACATCGCATAGACCAGCTGGGGTAGGGGGCCATCCAGGAGAGTGGGGTTGGGCCTGGAGCTGTGCTCCTCTCCTCCTCTCCCCCACCACCCT
This sequence comes from Octodon degus, assembly GCF_000260255.1. Classification (NCBI taxonomy): domain Eukaryota; kingdom Metazoa; phylum Chordata; class Mammalia; order Rodentia; family Octodontidae; genus Octodon; species Octodon degus. The sequence continues at coordinate 7,584,222 of NW_004524668.1, forward strand.
GAAGAGGACCCTCACTCTGAGACCACATGGCACAGACAAAAGGGGGCAGGCCATGGCAACAGAGGACCTGTGAGCCTGTGTTCAGATCCCAGCCCCAAAGATATGAGGGAAAGCTCTCGGCACCTCCCAACTCAGGACTTGCGACACCTCTCCTGGCTCACGTAGGAGCACGACCCGGATCTGGCCTGACTCCCACGGAACCGCGACTCTGCTGCCCTGCTCTCTGTGTTCCGTGGGGCAGGAGGCCAGACTAGTCTTGGTCGCCCTACTCCCACGCCTTCCCTTGACAATGAATGGGAGACCTGCCATCTTTCCGACGCCGTTGCTTTGGCCAATGTGCTATCAGCAAGCCAAGTTTCACAGCTGAGCCCAAGACCAAAAATGGGGACAAATATCCCCCCAGTGGAGAGGTGTGGCAAGATTGGGGTGAAGAGTCAAGACCCCAAAGTCAATCAACCACTTCCACCTTCTCACAGGAGAGCCACAGCAAGGGACTTGAACTGGTGGGACTCAGCATCCTCACCTAGGACATGGGCTAATAAGACATGCACACCAGGGTGCATCCAGGAGCATGCTTCTCTCATTAAGCATCACCCCCTGCTTCCCTCCAGCCTTCCCCAGAGGTAGATGCCCCCCCAGGCAGCTGCAGGAGGCATAGCCACCCCCCTCCTATCACAGTGACAGGGAATCTTGGGGTGGGGGGTGCATATGCATGTGTGTGAACGCAGATGTGGGGTGTGCTCTCTGGAAGGCAGATGCTGCAAACCGAGCTCCACGATGCCTCTGTGAGGCTAAAGTTGCTTTCAGGGCCCAGCTCCCAGATTCCGCCCGCTGCAGAAATCATCATGTTATAATTACAAGTTAATTAAAGCAGAAGAGATCAAAGCCACTTTAGACAGATTAATGATACGGCGAGTGCCAGAAATTTCACCGTTTTATATATTAACCACATTGTCGTTTTTATTCCACTTTTCTCCCTTCTTTTGTGTCAGCTGAAAAGCCTTTCATATCTTTTCTCTGCCCCCCTCAATGCATGAGGAATTTGAAGCCCTAACAGCTGTGAGGAGCTGTCTGTAGAGAAGGGGCCCGTTCAAAGGATATCAGAAAAATCAACGAGCCTTTTAGCTTCTGACTAGAATGAAGCTGCCACCGCCTAACCCTCCCCTTAAAAAAAAAAAAAAAAAAAAAGCCTGAAAAACATCAGTCGTTAAAATCAGGCCATTGCAAAAGGAGGAATTGGAAGCTGGGCTCTCCAGCCTCCGCCCTCCAGGGAGGTTCTGGGAGGAAAAGAATTTTGCATTTCAGGTTGGACACCTGGCTGAGCCTGACAACCAAGCCATCAAAGCTTAGCCTGAGGGTGAAGCAGATCCTGAGAATCCAAGCAGAAAAGAAAATAAATGGCCCCTGCGTGCTCTCCAGGTGTCTCTGAGTGTCCGCTGCTGCCAGACTGCTGTAGCCTGTGGTAAAGTGTCGAGCAGGTCAGAGGTCTGCTCTGCCTTCCCAGAGTTCATGACCTAGCCAGTGGCTACTGTCAGTGGCTTTCTGCTTATCTTTCCCCTGCTTGAAGGTCAATCATTGGAGAGAGAAGGAGATCTCAGGGACCCAGATTGATGGTGGCACCTTCATATTTGATATGTGCCCTGGGAAGTCACAGCCAATGGGCCGGCAGAGGGGATGAAGGACCACCTGGGATGACTCTGGAAGCCAGATCTGGAAGTGATGTCATCAATTTTGTCCACAATCTGTGGATCAGAGCTCAGCCCCTTGACCTGCCCAGTCACACAGAGGACTGAGCAACGTAGTCTCTGGCTGGTTGGCAGGTGCACAGCCATGCTGTGAAGAAGGTCAGTTTGACCACCTGGGGAGAGACAGATGCCTGACCAGCCCTGCGCTGATCCAGCTGAACAGCTAGGTGCCAGTGATGTGAAGGAGAGATATTTCAGATACTCAGTGGCCATGGGGTGCAGCGGCATTGGAGACCTCAACAATCACTGTCTGCTGAGCCACTCCATCAACTGGTAGAGAGCATGACACACTGGATTCCAATCCACCACATTGCAAGGGTGGCCTGTCGCAAGGGAGCAGGTCATGGAAACAGGCACAGCGCCCATGGGGAAGCATCCATAACATGTTGCTGGATTACTTTCACTGGCCAAGAGGCTGGGACATGCTGCAGCTAGAAAGAGTATCGAATGTAAATTCAGAAGATCTGTTCGTTTACTCTGTGGGCAGTGTTAGACAAACCACCACAGCCTCTCCGAGATAAGTGGCTTCTACCTAATTCATGTAATCGTGAGAATGTGGGGCATCCTGTCTTCATTAAACATCTATGCCAGAGAGCGTTCTTGAGGCCCTAGGGGAGCTAAGGTCAATAAGTCACTAATGAGAAAGTAACTTGAAAATGATCAGGCCCTGCACAAACAAGAGATGTTGTGTTGGAGACTCTTGGGTCTTGATCCCGTCTCTGACCTTCTTTGGCTCTTTGGCCATGGACAAGGGTCTTAGCTATCGTGAGCCTCAGATCCTTCATCTATACAATGAGAAAGATGAACTCTGTGACCTCAGAGGTTTCTTCTAGCTATGTTCAGTGATTCTGTCTCAAGTAACAGCAAGACTTTCACAAGATGAATCTGGCTGCGGAGTACAAGGTAGGTTGGAAGAGATGTGTGGCAGGCACAGACCAGGCAGGAGATCATCTAAGGGTGTCTTTTTGTACATTTCAAGCTTCCCGCTCACATCATCCCCTGCCTTCCTCCATCACCAAGGAAATGGGGGCAGGAAGAACTGGCACCTTCCGTTAGACTGGCCACCCTGACCCATCCAGCATTCTAGAATCTCTTCTGGGCCTGTTCCTACAAGCTGAATCTGATAGAGCTTTTCACACCTGGAAAATGTTTGCGATGGGAGGAGCCAGCGAATCTGCCAGGCAGTATGGGGCCATGTTCCAAGTACAATTTCCTTTCTCTTGAGGGAAAGCAGCTGGAGCATTTCAGCACCACGGCCAGTTCTCTGTCCATGGGCGGGGGTGGGGCTTCCTCTGCCGATGTGGCACCCAGGGAGCCCGTCTGAGAGTGGAAAAGGAAAAGCCACCCTCTGAAGGATCCCCCAGAATGAAACAGAAACAGCCCCTTCTCTGGGGGCTGGTGTAAGAGAGAAGAGTAGAGTGAGGGTCTCCAGTCCGATGTAGGTGAACATGCAGAAGACTCGGGAGAGGGAAAGGCAAATGAGTAAGAAAGGAAGTCAGAATGCGCTTCCTCAGCACGCAGTCCTCACAGCCACTGTCAGAAGTTAACATTATTATGCATGTCTGACAGCTCAAGGACTCAAACCAGAAGAGCCAAGAAGCTCCCCCAACTCCTACGTCTTATCACCACAAGAGTCAAGTCTTGAACCCAAGCCCATCCAAATCTCCACCCTGGGCTCCTTTACCCCATCTCACAAGCTCCCAAGAAGTCAGATGCCCTCCTAGAGTGTGACACACAGCAGGAACTCTGCGAATGTCTGTCAAACTATTGAGGGATGAATAAAAGCAGAGGAGTGAACCAGGTGGGTGTGCAGACAGCTGGGAGGAGAAGCAACTTCAGCTGTCTTCAGAAGCCGAGCAGCAGATCACAGCTCCCCTCTCCTGGGGGGTCATGGCAAGGGGGGGATACCTGGAGAGATGCGTCCAAAAGTGCGTCCCTACCCCAAGCAGGTTCTTCCCAAACTGAGGACATAGAGAGGTCACTCCTTACCCCCAGCTCAGGCTGGGGCGGGGAGGAGGCACAGCCTCTCCCTGCCCTGGCTCGGTTTGCTCAGCAGCAGCCTAATGAAGCTATCAGTGGCATCTCTGACAGGCCCAGACACGCCCTGACACATGATGGCAACGCTGAACTGGGAATCACGTTCTGAATTTGTCTGGCACAAAAGAGCTTGGAAGAAAAGAAAAAAAAAAATCGAATGGGGGAGCGGGGTCTTAAGTTAGACCCAAGACAGGATCTGCCTGCAACCAGAGGCATCCAGATCCAGGATGGGCAAAAGGAAGCCCTTGGGAGGCCAGGTACCTGTAAGGAACACAGGCAATGCCTGATCCCAGCCTGCTGGGAAGTAGAGGAGCCGCTGCACCAAGGAAGACAGCAAGACCTGGAAGGACCATGAGAGCACATTTCCTAGATCAACCTCTGCCTTTGCAGATGGAGACCCCAAGTCTAGAGAAAGATGGAGAGAGACCAGGTGTTTGCAGCAAGGAGAGGCTGAGCAGGCTTAGGGCAGATTACCCCTTGTGACTTGGTTTACCCATGCGTGAAATGAGGACAATGTTATTGACTACTTCCCATGAAGTCCAATAAAAGTAGTCCCTATAAAGCATTTGAAACAGTGTCTGGTATACAGTAAGTGTCCCATAAATGCCAGTTATGGGATCAGCATTGTGTGGGCGGCGTGGAGTTGGGGACCCAAGCTTGGGCTCTCTGCCCTCTTGCTGGCACGCTTATTTGGGGCTCTACAAATCTGAACTCCAGGATGATTTCAGTCAAGGAAAGCTTCCAGTATAGTCATGAGGCTATAACACCCACCTCCAAGCCTCCATGTCTTCTCCTGGGAAACGAGGCCAGTGTCTCCCTGGCCCACAGCTCTACGAGGGGTTGCAATGCCTCCCCCAGCGAGGGAGCCCCGGCCTGCTTTCCCTTCCCCTCCTGAGTGTGTAGCATTTACGATTCCACCCACCCAGTCTACTTGCCCCCTTCTGGCTCACTCAGAGCTCACATTCGGCCACCAGGCCAGGCCGTCAAAGCACACCCAGCTGCCAAGGCAGAGTAGCAGCCTGTGGCCCCTGGACTGGCCACTACCTGACTGTCACCAACACTGTGTCCACCATCCATCCCCTGGTACCAACCTCCCCAACCCTTGAACCATGAGGTGGCAGCTGTCTGGCAGAAGAGCCGGTCAGAGGCCCCTAATGATGCCTGGGCAGCCTGGTGCCAGCGGCTGCCTGTCTCCAAGCACAGAGCAGGTGACAGTGCCTTCAGCAAGGTGTGCATGGGGGTGAGGGGTGCGGCTCCCTTCCTCCCTACCCTACCCCACCCCCTGGCCCAGCATGGAACCAAGGGGCAGGGCTGTCAGTGTGAGTTTGGGGGTGCCCCTGGACTGCCATGGTAAGGCACCTAGGGAAGCAGGAGACACAGTGGCTTCAGAACAAGTCTCCTTTCTCCTTGCCTCTGTGCTTTGACACCACTGGAATGCACATGTGGGCCCCAGAAAAGCCACAGGCTGGGCCGGAGCCAGCCCAGGTGTTCACCATGGCTCCAGGCAAGACTGGGGCCGTGGGGAGAAGCTCAATTCCTTCCTCTATAAAGTGAGGCTCCTCATGAAATCCACATCAGGGACAGCTCAGGGACAGTCCCCCAGGGAAGGCAAGGAGAGGTCGTCCTAGTGTTTTCTCGGGCATCATTCTGAGGGCTTCAGCTCTCTGTAAGCTTCCCCTTGGAGCAGGCACAGAAAGGTCAAGTGCCTTGCCCAAGGCTGCACAGCCAGTCAGAGGCGGAGCCAGCATTCAGCTGAGCTATTGGACCAAAGACTCTACTCCCACCCAGGCCTCTGGGCTGTGTCTCCAAGCACAGAGCAGGTGACAGTGCCTGCAGCAGGGTGTGCGTGGGGGTGGGGGTTTGCGGCTCCCTTCCTCCCTGCCCTACCCACCCCCTGGCCCAGCATGGAATCAAGGGGCAGGGCTGTCAGTGTGAGTCTGGGGGTGCCCCTGGATTGCCAGGGTAAGGCGCCTAGGGAAGCAGGGGACACACCGTGTCAGCAGCCCCGGAGGACCTGAGCAGCATTAGCCCACCTCTGTCCCCGAGTACCAGACAAGGGTGTTCCGGGGGAGCCTGCATCTGCCATGTGTCTGCCCTGCCGCAGGAAAGAAGGAGCAGAGTACACGAGAGTCACCAAGCCACATAGTCGCTGCCAGACCTGCCTGCTGGGTTCCACCACACTGTGCTCCCAAGCCTGCCGAGTTCAACACTCCAGAACTTCCTCAGCTGATCAGAGTACAGAAGCTCCACACCCTGGAAGGCGAGGCCTCTGTTGGAAACCTTTCCAAGGTCCTGGTCCCCCTAAGGGGACCACGTCTCCAGGCAGGACACGGCGGGCCTGGCCCAAGCATTGCTCCGTCCAGGGTAACTAGAGCTCTGGCCACCCACCAGCAGGCACTGAAGGCTCAGGATGGAGCGTCCTTGATCCCAGAGCATCCTGGGCTTCTAGAGGGATGGCAGGATGAGGGAAGGAGGCCTGCAGTTAACTGGATTAGACTACCAAGCAGGACCGTGTTTATTTAACTCTGTCCTGGGTCCACACGATGGAGGGGACAGATGCTTCTCTGAGCGGCAATCGAGCTCTGCAGCAATTAGGGGCCTCTACCTTGGTGACCAGACTCTACCTGAAGGGACAAGAAAGCACTCTCCAGGTCCCAGTCCTGTGCTCTAAGGAAACCCAAGGCCGGACACTGCAGGGAACGTCACTGCCAACAGCTCTGCCCCTTCCTGGATCTCGGCCTCTGTCTCCCTGGCCCGCCAGCCCTGTGTCTCTCTCCTCTCCCCCTCTCATGGTTTTGCTGCCCCTTCTGTGTTCTCTTCTCCGCCCAGATGCTCTGCATTTGTGTTCCTAGGCCCTTCCCTGGCAGATGGAGATGGGAGGAGGGGGTGGAGGACTCACTGGCCCTGAGCCTCTCCCTCCTGCTAGGTCCATTTCCATTCCTGCCGCTTCCCAGCTCTCGCGCTGCTCACAGTTGTGCCCCTGGCCCTGCCCACCCCTTCCTCCAGGCCCCGACCACACCTGCTGCAGCCCAAGGCAGTCCTGTGTCCCATCTCTATCCCTTCCAGGTCCATCTGCCAACGCTGGCCACACCCTCCCACTTCCAGCTCCATCTTTCTAATGCTGCCCCTGCCTGCTTCCTGCCCATTTCTTGGTGCTCTCTTCTCTTCCACTCTCGCCGGGTCTCCCCCAGACTCCAGAAAATCCTTCACTTCAGAGAAAGGTCCTGTCCAAGATGGCTTGGAGAAACATTCAAGGTGAAGATCTCCAGGCTCCTGAAGGAGGCATCTTTGGAACTGGCCCCCCACTGTTCCCCACATCTGCTGCCTGGGTCCTCCTTAGCCTCCCCATGGGGAGTGCAGAATTGTCATTTGCCATGTGGTAGTGCTGCATTGTCGCTCTCATCCCTGGCCCAGCTTAACAGCCAACACCTCTAAAGGCCTCCTGCCCTGGGCTCCTCCCTTCCATCTCCACCCAGCCTCAGCCAGCGATCCATTTGTTAATGCAGAAATCAGGCCAATCCCCTTCTTGCATAAAAATCGGCACAGACCTCTGGTCACCAAGCAGGAGAACCAAACACTGGCAGGACCCACAGCCGGAGGAGCTGTCTGCAGTCTCCGCCCCACTCTACCCACCCACCCTGACCGGACCTGTGAGTCCCCTGGATCAGTGCCTGCGCTGTCAGGAAGCTTCCTGTGCCTGCGGAGGTGGCGGGCCATGCTCAGCTCCTGCCAGAAGTCTTCCTGACCAGCCCCGCTTCTCTCATCCTGCTAGCCAAGGCTGGCCTGCGTACGACTCTCACTTGTGTGCCACCGGTCCAAATTTGTTCTTTGGTCCTTTTTGGATAGTCTAAATCTCACACGCAAAGATGGATCAGGGCTCTGAGTGCAAAGGTGGGTCTTGGGTCCAGGTAACCCCCAGAGTGCCACAGGCCTCTCTGCTCCCAGGCAGCTCTCCTCACTCACTCCCACCCCAGGACCCTCCTCACCTTGCTCTGCAGCCCAGGCCTTCGGTCACAGGTATGATCAGTAAAACTGAGCATCAGGCACCTGGCCTTGGACAGAGAAGGGGATGTCAGGTTCATGTGGCTCAGAGGAGATGGGTCGTATCAGCTTCCAAACAAAACTGCCCTGCTCTCCCCCAAGGTAGAGTGTGTGTCTTGCAAAGCTACAGGGTGAGCGCAATGACTTTATCTCTCCAGCGCCTCATATCCCCACTCACACTTTCCCCAGCCCACTGCATCTTCCTCGAGGACCTGGGTGCAGAATTAGCAGCAACTCTGAGTGGCACAGAAGCGGGGCCAGTGCAGGGAACGCCACCACCGTCACTTAGCGATCCATTCGTCTCCCGCCAGGCCACCCACCTGTCTGCCTTCCCTCCCATCTTCTATCTATCCATCTGTCAGTCTCTCTGTCTGTCTTTCCATCTATCACCTGTCTGCGGCAGGGCTGCCACAGCCTTCACTCTCTTGCCTGTCTTCCAGCCGGAAGAATCCAAACACATCCACAGCCGCACCCTCCAGAATGGCCACCCTCTTCTCCCTCACAACCTCATCCCTGCCCTGCACTCCTGGCTACTTCCAAGCTGACCAAAGTAGAGCTTCTGAGAATCGGGTCATGGTGTAACAAAATTATTACGCACTAGCAGCAGTGGTGCTTGGGTAGTCATGCTGTGCCGGCTCCGCACGCCTTTATTCACTCAACAAACATTTCCTGAGCACCTACTGTGTGCCAGGAACTGTGACAGAATGCAGGATGTTAGGCCGGCAGACAAAGCTGGCAAATGCCCCAGAGCACGAGTTTCCACCGGGGCCAAATGTCTAAATGGTATCAGCACCCATCCTGAGCAACCCCCTTTGTCTGGCCAGATGGCTCACACCTGGGAGGCTGAGGCAGGAGAATTGCAACTTTCCCTCTTGCCCTTCATTCCTGCTTTAACAGCCCTGTCCCACTTTCCCTTTTTATAGCACACATTTGTTCAGCAGTTTCTTTTATTACGTTTTTAGTCTTTGCCTATCTTTTCACCTCAGAATGCAACTCCACAAAAGCAAGGCAATGTCTGCTTTATCACAATGCATCCCTTCTGCCTGTAGAAGGGGCTCAGTGGCGTTTGTTGAATGACTGCATGAACCCAGCCTAAGCTTTATTTAGCCCAAGCTCACTGTTTCCTAGGGCACTGAATGGAGACAGAGAAGCGCAACAGCCCATGTGTTAAAGAAAGGATGGGATCCTGTGCTGGAGCCTAGAAAGTATCCTACTGCAGACACCAGCACTTGGATAGATTTGCCCCCGCCGGGTCAGAATGAGCTCAAACACAGGCCAGTTGAACACGTTTTTTATGTGAGCACCAAATCGGGCCTAAGGAATAGTTCACCATGTGACCCCCCCCCCAGAACAAATAAGAGGGAGGAAGAGAGACTCCCAAGGGGACTGGCACAAAGGGGCTTTCCAGGGAGTGGGCATTTGGTGCAGCGTGGAAAAGGCTACACTTGCCTTGAAGGACCAGTGGGGGAGATAGGGAAAAGTACCAGGCCCCTGCACAGGTGCACGCTTGACCTGCACTCACATAAGTCCCAGCACCGGCCCTGTCTGCACAAAGCCCACCCAGCCACAGGTGGCCCACGACACAAACCACCCTCTGGCCCAGCCTGCTGCGGCCCCCTTGCTTGCCTTGGACAAATTGCCTTGCTGTCTTGGGCTTTTAATTTCCTTGCTTCTGAAGCATTTTTCAGGACAACAACCAGCCAGGACAGTCTGCGATTCTGGAAGCCCAAATCTAACCCATCGCCAATGGCCTCGTGCAGGTTTTAATACAAGCAGGGAAAAATATTTCTTTAAAAAGAGGAGCAGAGGGGGCAGGGAGATGGCTCAGTTGAATAAGCGCTTCCCTGGCAAGCACAAGGGCCTGAGTTCAATCCCCGGTTCCGCCAAAAAAAGCCAAAAAAACAAAAAGAGGAGCAGAGTATTCCCCACAGTCTGCCCTAGCTGCAGTCGAGAGAGCTGTGTTTGAACTCCAGTTCTAGTGGTGACCAGTTGTACAACCTTGCTTTCTTGGCCTCAGTTTGCACATCTGTAAAATGGGAATAAGGTTTCTTCCATCACTGGTAGAATTAGGTGACATGGAGGGTACCCATTATTAGGACAAAGGCAGAGCAACAATCAATATAAATGGCTGCAATGCAGGCTTAAAAGGAAGTGGCAATAACCTGTGGGTTTAATCTGAAAAGATAAAGTCATTGCACTCACCCTTGTAGCTTTACAAGACACACAATCTACCTTGGGGGAGAGCAGGGCAGTTTTGTTTGGAAGCTGAAGGAGGCAACAAGTGGAGGAAGAGATGGGATCTTGGCCATGTTTTGTGTTGCCATCTCAGAACTACAATTCCCAGAATCCCTTTCTCTGTAGTTTGGGGAGTGGCCCCTAAAGGTGTGGGATCCGGCTGACTTACTGACTGGCTCTAGCAGTTTGCTCTGTTGGCTGAGGGACTAAAATCTGGGTGCGGAAGGAGCTGCCACTAGATGAAGTTCTAACAGCATCACCTCCGGGGAGGTTGCAGAGAGGGTGTCCGAAGGCTTGGGAATGTTGGAGGTGGAAGAGCAGCTGTCATGCAAGGCCCTTGGCCACAGGCCAGCTCTGTCACTGGCATCGCAACAGACAAGGAGGCTGCATGGAGAACAGATCCCTCTGGATGCAGCGCAGTAGGCACCCTCGGGATTTCAGGGACATAATCACCCTCTGAGATCATGTTTTCTTGAGAAACAGCTCTGGATTGCTGCTGGCAGTCGTAGAGGTTGAGAGCTTGACTTAAAGGTCGAGGCGATCACGTCTTCCCAGCTGCCCATTGTGAACTGGGTGTTTTCAGACCAGCCGAAAACCCATAAAATTGGGCACTCGGGGCAACGATTTCATCCTAATACAAGTGGCACATACAACATCGGCTCAAGCAGGGCGCAAAGACCCCGGTAAGTCTGCGGCCCGTGTGCTCCAAACGCCCCTGCCCTGGGCAGCACCTGCTGTCTCTCAGCCCACACCTGGGACAAACGCGGGTTTGTGTCCCAGGTGGCCCTGGAGGAAGTGCACTGCACAGCCCACCCTTAGCATCAGCGGTAAAGGAGAATCCTCCCAGCGGAGGTCTGTGTGCTTAGCATATAGGCAGAGATGCCCGTGGCCCACCCATTCCGGGGCTCTGGCCCTTGGGTTGGCTGAACTGTCAGTTGCTTTGGAGCAACTGGAAAGTGGGGAAAGGAGGCTCCTGAGCAGATGGCTGGAACTCAGTGGGGTCACAGCCAATGGCCGTTCCTTCTGCTCATGGAGGTGGGAAGGATGAAAGTTAGAAGCATGGGCTCAGCAGCTTGGACTTCTGCTCAGCAGGGCTGATTTGGCCACAATCCCTGCTAAGGTTCCAAGTGCCAGAGGCAGACGCCAACCCTGGGCACCCCAATACCTGCAAAGACCTTGGCCTCAAAATGGCTCTGCCAAACCCACATCTGCAGAGCGTGGACACTGCCCTGCCACCCTCAGGGCCCTCCACACAGCTCTGCTTGGACTGACAATCTCTGTACACAACTGAAGCACAGCAATGTGCCCCATTCAGGTGACCCTCAGGCTTTCCCACGCTCACCACTGGCCTCCCAGTGGCCTGATCAAAGGGTGGGCAGCCGTTAGGAGACACAGCAGTGTTACCGGCCTTGTGGTGAAATCTCACAAGGATCAGCAGCCAGGATGTGGTGTGATCATCCCCCGGCTGGGTTTGCCAGCTCCAGGACCAGGAGTGGAAGTGGAAGGGCTCCTCTCACTACAATGTAACCCACGAGTGAAATAAGTTTGCTTTCTGACCTCCTGATGGTCATCCTGTTGGCCTAGGGCTCTTGGTTCCCACAGGAACACTTCTGCCAGGTGACAGTGGTTCCATCGAGCCAAGTTGAGGCTGACCTCTGCGAACTTTGGGTCCCACATGCTGTGAGTCACTGGGCATAGAAGGGGCCTCCATGCCAGCTGGAGTGATCATTCCTAAATGTCAAAGGGAAAACCACTCACTCCTACACAGTGGCGATAAATAGGAGGATGCCTTGAAACTCAGAGAACCCTAAGGCAACTCTTAGTATTCCTGAGTCCTGGAATAAAGTCAGCAAACTCCGACTCTCATCAGGAGTACAATTAATGGCTCAGTCCCTCAGAGTCACTCCACCAGGCGAGGCCAAGTTCATGTTGAAGGTAAATGGAATATGAAATGTGCAGTGGAAGAGGAAACGATAAGGCCAGCTGCAAGCCATGGGTGGTGGCACACACCTGTGATCCCGACACTCTTGGAAGCTGACACAGGAAGATAGTACACTCCGGCAACTTAGTAACTTAAAGAGACTGTCTCAAAATAAAAACTGGCTGAGAATATAGCTGAGTGGGAAGGTCGTGTGTTCAGTAGATAGATAGATGGATAGATAGACAGATACATACATACATAAATACATACATACATACATACATACATACATACATACATACCAGCTGCAATCATATGACTAGCTGGAGAAGGATCCTTGCTTATTGTTTCTTTTTCTGTATTTTAGGGAAGGGTCTACAGGGTGTTCAGGGTCTCACTACTAGATCGGACTTGTAGTGATCCTCCTGTTTACAGCCTCCCAAGAGCTGGGATTACAGGCGTGTCACCACAACTCCCAGTCTCAATTGCTGTCTCAGCATGTCCCGGAGGGCAGGGCCCGCTCTGCAGGCCTGGGAATTGAGCCCCCAGGCCCCTGCGCCTGCTAGCAGGTGCTTTAATCCACTGAGCTATTTGGCTGGCCCTTCCTTTCTCATTTTGATGTGAAAATTTTTTGTTATACACATATGTTAATTTTCCCCATCTTTCATTGCCATAAGATTTCATCTCCCATAAGATTTGTAACAGTAGCTAATTTTATTATGCTGTATTTAAATAAGATCTCTAAGAAAGACTTTGACTCAGCTAGAAAAGAAGTAAATGTCATCCAAAGATGGACAAAGGAACCTTGTATCATCTGCAGAAAAGCTCGATAGTGTGTTTTTAGCTGTACAAGGAATCGTTGCATGATGCTAAGAAGAACCAAGATTCTGTGATGATCACAATTTGAAAGTTAAATATGAATAAAAATGAGATGTGAGCCAAACTGGCATAAGGTAATTGCTGGTGCTTTGCTGCTGTGCCAATTTAACTAAGCTATAGCTATGTTTCCTAGAGTTCCTCTCCCTTTCTGCTCTGAATTAGGCTGAGACCCATATTTCCCAGAATCCCTTTCGCCTCCTGTTTCAGAGTCAGGTAAGCAGCAGGGATCCTGGCTTGGTATTTGGAAGCAGCAGCCAAACTTACATCTAGAAGACAAGAAAGGATTGGGTACGATCGCCAATGTGGCTCACTTTGTTGGAGTGGAGTGCCCCCCCCCCCGGCCACGGTCACCAACAGCATCTCCTGGGTCGGGTGCTGAGCAGCTCCACGGCAAAGGTGCCAGATCCTGGTGGGTCATCAGCATCATCAGAACCAGAGGTTGGAGATGGAGACACACATAAGCTCTAGTCTATCTCTGTGAGCTCAGAGATTGTCCTAGCGAGTGGCTGTCTTCCATGCTTCCATCATCTTCCATTTCCAACTGCCAGCCACGAGACCAGACTTGAGTCACAGCCTCACATCAACAGCTTTGCCATCCTCACAACACTGTAAGGCCAAGGCACTGTGATCAATCACTGTTAGTCATTATGGCTCCTATTGGTCCTGCCTTCTGTCCCCAAACACAGGGACCTGTGTTCAGGTCTGTCCCCTGCAGGAAGAGCTGAGGTGGGAATTCCCGTGAAGGTGGGTTGTGCAGGGGCCGATCTCAGGAACAACCAGGGTGAGGGAAATGGGGAGGAGGCAAAATAAAGATGGGGATTCTGCTGAAGTCTGACCTCATCCTGATCCTACAGGGAACTCAGGGGCATGAATGACACCACAGAGTCATTTGCTCTTGAACAGCAAGGATCAATCAGTTATGCCCTACAGCCACCTTGGGAAATGGTGTAATCTTCCACATGTCTGCTGGTGACACACTTCCTTGGGAGCAGGGGACATCTGTGAGATATGGGAAGAACAACTCAGGAGAGGGGTGACCCTGGGTGGGGGTCACCTGCTATAGATGGTCATATTAGAGGATCTGAATGTGGATCTCAGCACACGCCTTCATGGCTAGGTGACCTCAGGCAAGGGTCCCAAATTCCTTAAACTTCAGTTGCCTCATGCGAAACATGGGTATCAGAACAGTGCATAGCAACATAAAGGTTCTGAAAACAACGTTGACCATGAGGCAGATTGTCAAGAAAATGTTACTATCATGCAAGTTATTATTCACTACATGATAGAAATTTTAAAAAATCAACTAGTAGTCTGATACCATGTTAGGACAAATATGTCTACCTAGCCCACAACATAACTCAACAGTTAGACTCAGTCAGCCTTGACCGGCTAGATTCAGCTGCAAACTACAGATAGCCTGACCCTGCTCAGTCTGACCACACTTAGCTACATGGCCTGTACTTCCTGGCCACGACCTATCTGAGCCAACTCCGAAACCTATATAAACCATTTCCAAGCACAAGCTGATGCTTTGGGAGTGATCCCCATCAGCCTGCCAGAATAATAAAGCTGGCTGCCTTCCTGCTCCTTGGTTCAGAGCATTTTCCATTCAGTTTGGTACCAGTTGAACAACATTCCCGAACAGGGAACACACTGTGATGACTGTTTGGTCACCAGTAGAAGCCTGCTGGCTGCAGCAAGGACCTACTCTCTGACCTGTGGACAAGAAAGCATGCCCTCCAGTCCTTTTCAGAGTCTCCTCTGCAGTTCAGGATGGAGAGCCCCCACACAGCAGCACGGACTTTGCTGCTCCAGCAGGAGATGAAACGCAATCAGTTCAGGCCCTTCGACAAGGTAGGACCACCTAGGACGTCTCTCAGTCAGCCGTCCAGGTGCCATCCCTGCATGGATGAAGGGGGACCTGACCACTCCACATCTGAATCAGTCAGAGCAGTCATTTGAAGTTTCAGTTAGGTCTCACCCCCAGGACTGGGGATGGGATGTTTTAGCCTCTCTGTGACTGTGTAGACTGATTATGAACATGTAGTATAAGCAATAGACTGTTCTGTTTGTGCTCCAAGGAGGACAAGCCCTGAGGGGTCCCAGAGCTATAGAACTTGAGTGGGCCCTAACCTGTGGTTCTGTAGACACATCTCATTGGGCATCCCCTGCACATTGTCTTCGGAGGCTTGAGAGGATATAATGGAGACCTACGGGACACTTCTCATTAGCCCAGATGGTCCCCATTGCTAAGAGGTGAGCAGCCCAGTGGGTGCCTGTTTGGTCTCTCTCTCTCTCTCTCTCTCTCTCTCTCTCTCTCTCTCTCTCTCTCTCTGACAGGGGCACCTGCCCTTTATTTGTTGCACCATTGTTTAAGGATACAGTACACATGCACTGTAGAGAGTCAGTAAGGTGCATGTCAGAGCAAACCCACTGTCCAGGGCTATATGCTGAGAAAGTTCAGGAAAGGTTTCTTATCTGATTCCAAAGTGGAGATACAACCTCAGTGACTCCATATCTTCTGTGTGATTGATTGCCCACACTTATGTCCTGCATGGCCATCAAAGGCAACTCTGAATGTAAAAGTTATTGCCAGGTTTGGGATAAAGTAACAGGCTCCCAACCCAATGAGCATCCTGGTCAGGCCCCCATAATTGACTGCTGGCTGGGACTATGCCACCACCCCTCACCTTGACTTCACGCCTGCGTTTGCCAAAAGAATCTGTTTCATGGTCAAAGCTAATTTACCTGATCACCAAGTTTGAATCAGAGAAGTCCCTGGAAAAAGAGAATGTATCCTGTTCTGCCCAGTGACCCTGCAGACAACTTTCTTACCACATGTGGTCAACCAAGTGGCTTCCCCTGAGCACCTGCTGATCCAAGTGCCAGCAGCCAGTCCAGCCAGATACTTCCAATTCTAACACCCCATCCTCATCGCCACTGTCAGCTTCACCTCTTGCCCCACCCAGACCCTCATCCAGTCAATCACTGTTTCCACTCATCCCATCTTCTGATGCCTGTCTGTGTTATCCAGAAGGCCCACCAGAATCAGACCAATTGCCCATCATGTTTTACCAGTGTTTTGTCCTATACTGTTTTTTCAACAGAAAACACCATACCCCATCATATTCTGAAAAGCCTCAAGCTCTGACCAACCTCCTTGACTCAATATTTTAGACCCATCTCCCTACCTGGGATGATCGGCAGCACTTAGCCCTAACCCTAGATGTAAGGGGGGGAGAGAGAGGAAGAAGAAGGAGAATGAGGAGGACAAACAGGAGGAGGAGCAGGAAGATGGTGAGGAGGAGGAGAATGAGGAAGAGTAGGAGGGCAAGGATGAGAAGGACGAGGACAAGGAGGATGAGAAGGACAAAGATGAGGATGAGGAGGAGAAAGGGGAGGGGAGAGAGAGAGAGAGAGAGAGAGAGAGAGAGAGAGAGAGAGAGAGAGAGAGAGAGAGAGAGAGAGAGAGAGAGAGAGAGAGAATGTGTGTGTACAAAATAAAGTGCCTGAGTCCAAGGTCACCTGGACTCAGCTGGGAACTGTGGCAGGAAAGTGGTCTAATCAGTCTGAAAACAAAAGTAACTGAAAAAGAAATGATTTGCCCTATAACAGGCAAAGACATGAAAAAGCTGCTCAGCTTTAATTCACCAGGATATGCAGGTGGGGTGGCACAGGCAGACTAATATAAAAAGAGACACACACACAGAGAGAACACCTGAGGAGCCCACTGGCCCAATGGCTAGGCTGTAACAGAGGTACAAGGCCAAGGGACTTAGGCCGAGCTGTGCATGCTGAGACTGGTGGGGAAAAAACAGGAATTGTTTTGTTTTGTTCTTATTATTTCAAAGCAGGCAAGGGAACAAGACAGAGCCCAAGCTCTCCTTCCCAAGGCCAGCTCTTGCCCAGCATCCGTGGCCTGGCACTGCCTGTACGCATCTGAAAGCTGGAGCAATGCCAGCCTGGGGTAAATGTCCAAAGTCCTATTGAACCTAAGGAAGTTTTGCAGGAGAAATCAAATTACAAATTTCTACTAACTGGTTTTCAGTTTGAGTTGATGTACATGAAACATTTCTTGTACATTACAAAGCTTTGCACTTACAAGGTTAACTCGCTCTTTACTCTGTTGTTTTTTAAGAAAATAAAATAGAAATACCAATCCAAGGTTACTCAGAGGTCTGGTGGAAGTTGGTCATGTTCCCTACCTGAGGAAAAAAGGGACACTTTGAAATTCAAGTGGCTGTAGTCAAGTTTATTGTCAAAGCTTATACAGTAAGCGGGAGAGGAAAAGATATTAAGAGGCTATAAATATAAGACATATACTTGTGATACGAGAGGATTTTGTTCTGGTAAAAGCCTTGTCCTGCTAGCCAATGACAAGATTAGAAAGCTGAAGTACGTGGAGGAAGGCTTGTGGAAGCAATTTATTAAAAGAAACATTACATGTATGGTCACTTACTAATTTGGTGGCGCTCAGGTTGTTCCTTCTAAAAACTTCCATGAGGGAAGTGATTAAATCGACATGAGATCACAAGCCAAATAATAGCCTTAAAGAAAACTTATGTGCTGTATATACTGTGTGTTACTCTGTGTAATCCTAAGATGGACATTTAAGTGTGTTATAAAAATAACATCATTAGGGGCCGGGGAGATGGCTCAGTGGAATAAGCATTTCCCTGGCAAGTGCAAGGGCCTGAGTTCAATCCCTGGTTCCACCAAAAAATAATAATAATAATAATTAATAATAATAATAATGTCATCATGATTGTCATGCTGAAATATTAAGTGTGATTATGATCTCAATTGTTCTTTGTAAAACTAGACAACTACTATCTGTTAACATTGTACAGGGATTTGACTAATAGGACAACCATAACTGATAAGAAATAACAGTGCTTTGCTTTCTTTATATTTCAAAGTGCTTGATATTTAGATAAACTTATAATAATTAAACCCAGGACTAGACTGGGCATGGCGGCACATGCCTGTAATCACAGTGCATGGGAGGCTGACAACAGAAGGATCACTATGAGTCTGATCTGTGTAGTAAGACCTGTAGACACTGTACTAAATACATTTATAAAAAGGACTAAAATAGAGATAATCAATTGGACCCTAAAAGAGAAAGAAACATTTAAACAGATCAAAGGGGCTTTAGCTTCTGCTCCAGCCCTCGGAATCCTAGATGTAATCTGCTCTTTTAACCTATTTGTTGATTTAAAAAAAAGAAGAAGAAAAAGTGTTGCCTCAGGAGTCTTGACCCAAACGGTGGGAGAAGCCAGGTGCCTACTTGTCTAGGACTCTGGACTCGGTATCAAAAGGATGGCCTCCCTGTTCGTTTGTGCTCACTGCTACTGCCCTCTTGATCAAAGATGAAAACAGACTGACTTTGCGATAGAGCCTGACTGTTCAGGTGCAGCATGCTGTTCTTGAGGGCCCTGATAGGTAGGGACATGGTTGGCATCACCCAGTACCAAGGACTGCTCATCAGAAATCCCTGACTTACCTTCCAGCCGGTTAAAGCTTTAAAGCCAGCCACTATTTACTCACAGAGCTCAGACAGCCAGACCGCAACTGCCTTGCTCTGACCACCAAGCTCTTTGTGGTCAACCTGATCTCCGTGTGGAGCCTGTAACAGATGCTGAGTGTACCCTGCTTAGGGACGGAAGTGGCTCTGAGCTCCGGGCACTCATAATGCCCTCAACTGGGCAGAAGACAAAAAAGTAATCAGCAACACAGATTCCAGATACGCTCTTACTACAGTCCATATCCATGGGATATTATAAAAGGTACATGGTCTTTTTTGACAACTAAAGGAAAACAATATATGCAATTAACTAACCAAATAATAGGAGACTTTAAAAATGTTCAGAATGTCTACCTACACCCTTGAAGAACAGACTCTTTGGCCATGGTTGCCCTACAGAACAACAGAAGGGCCTTAGGTCTCTTAACCACTCAACAAGGGGCACATGCCTCTTCTAAGAGGAGTGCTGTTATTATACAAGCAAGTGGTACAGTCAGAGAAAACTTCCGATGGCCCTGAAAATGCCTTGAGTAGCAGGCCCAGGGAATATAGGCTGGGTCTTCTTAGTGGAGCTCCTTAGAGCTCTTCCCCAAGTGGATTGGGGCCCAATAGGACCCTAGTGACACGCTAATTCTCCCACTAAGTCCTTGCATGGCCCATCTTCTTTTTTATTTTAATTTATTTTATTTTGTTCTATTTGTGTGTGTGTGTGTGTGTGTGTGGCCAGCTCAGCCCACCGGGGGGCGGGGCTTGCTGGCATGTGGTGCTGGGGGATTGAACCGCGGTCCCTGTGCTTTGTTAAGCTTGTTCTAAGTAGGTGCTTTAGACCACTGAGCCATCTCACCAGCCCCATGGCGCATCTTCTGATCTGATCTCTTTCTGGGCATGTTGAGGCTAGGCATCGCCAATTGCTCTTACGGACTGCTCCAACTTATGAGCTCCTCTCCTCAGAAGAAGATGAATCTTCTTTCTAATCAGAAAAAGGGGGGAATGTGATGGAAATTTTTAAAAGGTCAAATAGCAGTCAAGACCATGTTCGGACAAACTATGATTACCTAACCCACCCCATAACTCAACAGTTAGACTCTTTCAGCTTTGACTGCAGATAGCCTGACCCAGCTCAGTCTACCACACCTAGCTATTCACCTGTACCTGTACCTCCCAGCCGCAAACATGTCCTCTGTTATTCACTTATTTCAAGGAGTTACTGTTCATCAAGAGAGATGACTGGCACCACCCAAAAGAAATTCACTACACTTTCAAGCTCCTGTAAGTCTTGCTTGCAAAACCTATAGAAGCCCAAACCCAAGGCAAGCTCAGGGGTGACATTTTGGGGAGCAGTCCCCATCAGGCTGCAGGCATAATAAAGTTGGTTGCCTTCCTCCTCCTCAGTGCAAGGCATTTTTCATTCAGTTGGGTTCAGATTCCACAACAATTAAGATTAATCACTTAAAGAGTAGGAGTCAAGAGTCTGGGTTCTGGCTGTACTCTACATTATAGTTTCTTCAACTCTCAACTTGAAATAACTAAGAAATAATGTCCATGCTCCCCACCATAGACAGAATGCCAGAGTCTCTGACTAGTTGTCCCCACAAAATGTGTCCTTGTCCTAATTCCTGGAACCTATAAATGTGTTACTTAAGATAGTAAAAGTACTTCGCAGATCCTGTAATGAGATGATCCTGGGTTCCCCCTGGGTTCCCAACAAGATGCCAAGAGTCCTTAGAAGAAGCGGCAGAAGAGCAGAATCAGTGGCAGTAGAGGCAGTGATGGGAACAAGAGGCTGAGGGACAGGAGGAGGGGGTTAGAGCCAAGGACATCAGGCAACCTCTGGAAGCAGGGATGGCTGGGGAGTGGGTCCTCCCTCAGAGCCTCCAGTGATGGGAAGCGGCCTTGCCAATGACTTGACTTTTGCCCAGTGGGGTTGATTTCAGACTCTGATCTCCAGGACTTTGGAAGGATAAATGTGTGTTGTTTAGAGTCATGAAGTTTGTGGACATTTATAGCAGCAGCAGTGGGAACCTTCTCCAGGGTACGGGGACACAATGTACGTGAATGGTCACAACAGGACCTACTCATACCTGTAGCCATGGGCCCAGGATTCTGAGGAACACAGCCTCACAAGCCCTCAGAGGATGCCATCCGTGTGCACTCTGGAAAGAAGGTGGGCATGCCCTAGCCAAGCCACAGCCAGAAAGATTTCACAAAGGCTGTATGTACAGGCTCCAAAATCACAGGTATTGCCCAAGTTCCTGTCACCCTATCTCCCTCAGGGCACAGCACTGAACCACCCACAGCCACATGTCAGGCAGGAGTGGGCACAGCAAAACAACCTCTCTTCTGAGATGCTCTCTGTCATTGCTTAAAATCCCAAATAGTCCCATCGAGGCTCCTCTCTGTCCTGGACACCCACAGAGGTCTTGGCTGTGAATTAGGCAACCCAAGGTACAGGAGGACAGACTGCCCCTGTAGGCCTCTCCCACAAGGCTGTGCCAAGCCCTGCATTTGCAGGCATATTTGCTTTTCAGAGGAAATACATCATCACCTGTTGTAGCAAGCACAGAGAAGAGCCCTGAGATGGCCCGGTCAGCTAGTGAAATACCTGGTCTATAACAACACACCTGAAACAAATACCTCAGGTTCCTCTTAAGATGAGACCAAGCAAGGACTGAAGGGGGGAGAAAGATCCAGGGCTGGCCAAATAGCTCAGCAGATTAAAGAGCCTGCAAGCAGGCTTAGAGGCTAGGGGTTCAATCCCCAGGCCTGCTGTGCCGGCTCTGCCCCCGGGGCATGCTGAGATGGCAACTGAGACTGGGCGTGGTGGCACGGGCCTATAATCCCAGCTCTTGGGAGGCTGTAAAATAGGCTGATCACTACGAATCCGATCTAGTAGTGAGATCTTGAACACCTTGTAGACCCTTCCCTAAAATACAAAGAAAGAAAGAAGAAAGAAAGAAAAAGAAAGAAAGAAAGAAAGAAAGAAAGAAAGAAAGAAAGAAAGAAGAAAGAAAGAAAGAAAGATCCAAATGATACCTGTTGGCTCCAGGGTCTGTTAACTTGATGTTGGTGTCTGGCCTCTGTGTGACGAAGGACAAAAGCACGGAACAAGGCTCTGTGCTCTTGCAGATTGGGCGCTTAGCCTGCAGATTGGTCAGTTTGCCTCTGAACAAGTGCTGCGCGGTATCATTTAGATCTGGACCTTCTCCAAAGGTCATGTGTTGAAAGTCTGGTTTGCCAGCCTGTGGTGCTACTGGAGGTGGCAGAACCTTTAGGGGGCAGGGCTAAGTCACTAGCTGTGCCTTTGATGGGGTATTGGAACCTGGCCCTGAAATGTCCTCTTCTACACACACATACTATGATGTGCGGCACTGCCACAGGCCCAGAGCACAGAGCCAACTATCCAGGGACTGATACCTCTGAAACTGTGAGCCAAGACACGAGGTATGATCTAACCACATGGCCAATGCTTAAAGAACTGTATTATAGGAAGAGACATGTTGCAGTGAACCCCTCAAAATTCTCCCCTTCACAAAATCTCATAGCAAATGCAGCGCACGCTGCCCCGAGTGCCATCCCACAGCCAGGTGGGCTTACAAACGGGACAATACACTTCATCCACCTTACTCACTGGCCCTGGCACCTTGTGACTACTGACTCTGCCCCAAAGTCAAAATGCCCATGAAAAGTAAATATGTTGAGTTGATTCAGGACATCAAGGCGGCCACGACGGTGCCACTGAAGACACAGAAGTGTTTTAGAAAGGAGCAAGCAGGATGCTTTCATAGAGCATGTGACAGCGCAGTGGCAAAGGGTGGAGTCACATGAATCTGGGTTGAGATCTCGGCTTTCCTCAAACTGTGATTTAGGATGAACTGTGTCGTCTGCCCAAGCCTCTGTTTCCTCACCTGTAAAATGGGGCTCCCTCACAGGGCTATTGGAAGAATCGAGAGAGATGGTACTTTGCTCCTCGTACCCAGGAAGAGCTCTGTCTGACTGTTCTTGCCTCCCACCAACAGTCTGTGACTTCAGAGCCCATGCAGCCCTAGCCGGGTGCATCTAGGCCAGCACCTGTTAGACAAGTCCTGCTCCTGCCAGAGCATTGCTGGGCAAGCAAAGAGCAACTGGACGGCAGGAAGAGGGGCAAGAAGGCCGCAGCGGCTCTGACTGCTGCAGGCAACTGGAGCAGCTTGCCCTCAAAGCCAGGGAGGGCAATGGTGTGGGGCTCAGGGGCTGACTCCAGCTCGAACCTCTCCTGCGCCGACCCAGGACTCTGGCCCACGATGACATTTCTCAGCTCCCTGCACACAGGCCTGTCACATCTGTGAGATGGCACAGACCTCTGAGGCTCCCAGCACCCCAGACCTGAGCTCTGGGCTCCAGGCCTAGGCCTGACGTCTGCTGTTCTGGGGTAAGAAGCTGCAGGGTGGTGAGCTGGGGCCGGCATTGCTGCCTCTCCTCCCTCCCCTCCCCTCCCTCCCCTCCTCTTCCCTCCCCTCCCTC
>NW_004524668.1:7607206-7638500 GCF_000260255.1 Octodon degus
CTCCCTCCCCCTCCCTCTCCCTCCCCTTCTCTCCTCTTCCCTCCCCTCCTCTCCTCTTCCCTCCTCTTCCCTCAGGGTTGCTTGCTTCCCAGATTGCTCTGCAGCACCAGATCCTGCTGGGTTTTGTTACTGCTCCCATTGTTTTTTTTTAAAAATGCAGCGAGAGGAAGGGCTGAGAGTCCCAAAAGGAAAGAGCTTGAGTCTCCTCCTATTCTCTCTACCCAAAGGAAAAGCCATGTTGTTCCTCCTCTGGATTCATGGCATCCAGGGACTGGTGCCAGGGCCCCTGGGGAACCCCAGAATTCTCAGTGCTCGTGTCCCTTGTATACAGTGCCGTCACATCTGCGAGAGTCCCCTGTGTGTATTAATTTATCTCCAGATCCCTATGATAGCTGATAGCTGTTATGTGGTATCGTTCAGGGAATAAGGACAAGGAGAAAAGGCTCTGCTTATTCAGTGCAGATGTAATGTTTCCCAATAGCTTTCTTCTTTCATGTGTGTGTGCGTGGCAGGTCCTGAGGATTGAATCCAGGGCCTTGGGCACATCAGGCAAGCACTTTACCACTGAGCTACTTCCCCAGTCCTTTTCATTTTGAGACAGGATCACCCTGAATTACTCAGGCTGGCCTCACACTTCCGATCCTCCTGCCTCAGCCTCCTGAGTAGCTGGGCCTATGGGCACAAGCCATCACAGCTGTTTTCCAACTGCTTTCTATGCACCACTGGTTGGATCCTGGGGTGCAGAGCCTAAGGGCATCCAGGGTTGACTGCCTACTACGCAGTACCACTTGCGCAAATCCTCTCTTCCGCCTACTCCCACGAATGCTGTGAATGATGAGAGTTCCTCCTCAATCCCAGGTGCTGGCCCCATGTCTGGTGTTTCCAGCCTCCCAAGGGCCAGGCAGTTCTGGCCTGAGCTGGTAGGGCTTGAGTTGGTCAGGAAGGTACTTGGCACAGGTCTGCAGTTGAGCTTGGGGCTATTCCAGGACCCAGTCAGGGGGAAGGGGAGACACTGGTCTGACCCTGTTCACAGCCCTCCCTGGGGAAAAATAGTGAGGTCAGAACATTAAGCCCCAGCCTCTTGAACTCAGCGGAAACTCAAATGACAGATTTCATCACATCCTCCATTGGATCCAATCCCCCCAAGGTGATTTTTAACCAAGAAGAAACTTCTGCCAGGGAGTCACAAGCCTTGGGCCCTCATCCCGACACAGGGACGTCATCCATCTTCCTGGAAGTGACTCTCCTTGCTCTCGTGCAACTGTGTTAAGAGCAGGGTCGAAGCCAGAGTCCCTTGCACTCTGGGAGGCGGGGCCAAGAGGACAGTAAGTTCAAACCCCAGCTGGGGGTTTCAGATCCTGTATTCAGATCCTGTCTCAAAAATGAAAAAAAAAAAAAAAAACAACAACAACAAAACGTTTCCAAAGGGCTGGAGATGTAGCTTAGTGTGGAGACCTGAGGTTCAATATCTCCTCTCTCTCTCTCTCTCTCTCTCTCTCTCTCTCTCTCTTTCTCTCTCTCTCTCTCTCTCACACACACACACACACACACACACACACACACAGATTATGGAAGGGAAGTCACTTCTGGTGGGGCCGGGCTGCAGGCTCATGCAGTACCTCCCAAGGCCTCCACTGCCCTGCTCCCAGCTGGTCTGTCTCACGGCTCGGTTGGAAAAGTGGAGCATGGGGATAAGATAGCATGGGGACCCAGAGACACTGGGCCTGGCTGTCTTGGGAGAGCTGCACTGCCCTGGTAGCTGGGGCATCAGGCAGGTGTCAAGAGGCCCTTTGGTCAGGAGACCCTTTGCTCCGTGCAACCTTAGGCCTCTCTGAGCCATCTGAACCTCAGGCTTCCCACCTTCAAAAGTGGCAATAACATTCGATGGGTTCTGCCCTGTTCCACTCACGGGACTGTTGAGAGGCCATGAGAGGTGGTCCAGAAATGCCTGGGAGACCTTAGTCCCATGAACACATAGGGGATGGCACTAAGAGTACTAGTGACTGATTCTGGCTTGGGGCTCTGATGCCCAGCAAGAGGCTGGAGCATTAGCTGCATCTGTGTGTTGTGTGACCCTAGCCAACGCACTAAACCTCTCTGGGCTTTCATATTCTCTCTTGGCAATGAGGACAGTGAAGAATACAGTTAGATAAGAGATGTAAAAGGACACAGTACCTGGTGGACAAGATTTTGCTTTTGTCCTCAGTTATTTAGCTAATTGATCTCTTCTGACGAGATCCACCCAGTGTAAGTAGCAAAAATCAGAGAATTCAAATGGCATTGTCTCCACGACACCACCAACAACCTGACCTCTACAGACAAGATAGCAAAACAGCAGCACCTGTTGGCACCGACTAAATGCCCAGCCCCTGAGAGACGAGGATAACAATAGTGATAGAAATCTTTTATGTCTGCGATACCAGATACTTTTCATTCATTAATTCATGTAATTCTTGCAGCAAAATGACGGGAATCAATGGTTAGTTCTGCTATTATTTCTAACCCATCTATCAATACTTGATGTTCAGCATGATGTAGTCACTTGGCCAAAGGCCCACGACTGAGAAGCATGTGCTCCTAGATCTTAGCCTTGTCTAACCAGATGTCAGAGCCAGGCTCTCCATGACTCTGGGACACTATCTCCCTCTTTGACCCTCAGCCCAAGCCTTTGGGGCCGGAATTACTGCTACCTGCTCGCCAAACAAGAAGCAGAGCCTCACAGGTGACAGTGTTGCCTGAGGTCATGTGCTGTGTGTGAGTGGGGGGTGGAACCCGGGTCGGGTCCTTAACCCTTGGACACTACCAGTCCCAACAGAAGCACAGGCCCAGCTCACCCACAAGATGGGCAGCCAGGGAGATGGCTCAGTGGAATAAGCGCTTCCCTGGCAAGTGCAAGGGCCTGGAGTTCAATCCCCAGGTCTGCAGGAAAAAAAAAAAAAAAAAAAAGACAGGCAGCCAGGGCTGTACCATCTATCATCAGGTGCTAAAGGCAGGGCAGTGAGAAGGATCTCAGTGTCCATAGCGCTCACCCACCTCCATCAACGTCACCCCTCAAAGTTGTCACAGCAGGCAGTCAGATTCCTTTGCAGCAGAAGGGACTCGGGTTAGACCCAGAGTGAATTTCAGGATGGGCAGGCCGTCAGCAGTCCGAGAAAGGCTGCAAAATCCTGTGCCCTGAGCCTTGTTTCTGCCTTCTCAACCCTTCTAGTACTTGTCTCTGCAGCTCCCCACTTGGCTTTAGGTAGTTTGCCCCCTAAAAAGGACGCATCCCCTGTCCAGGCCATGGGTTGTTTTCCGGCTCTTCAGCTTTGACCTCTGGAGCACTTCTAAGTCTGTCTTCTCCATCCCCAGAGCCTGGCACGATGCCTACCTACAGAAGGGCTGAAAAGAGTTTCTGGGTTGCAGAGCAGCAGGCCTATTGATCAGTCAAAGGAGCTTGGCCCTCTGTTCTCCAAAAGCCCCAGACAGCAGACTGTATTCACTCTGCTTTATTGCGGAGGAAACTGAGGCACTCAAGAAGTCACTGTCCACTCCTTAGTCTTGGCCATGGACATGGTCAGCTGTGAGGAAAGGAACTGCAGGCCCCTCCTGAGAACACCTGCTGCCTGCCTCAGTCTCCCCTGGAGAAAAAGGACAAGGCAGAGGATGTGTCCAGGGTCAGGCATTTTGATCGTCTTTTTTTTTTTTTCTTTGTGGAACCGGGGATTGAACTCAGGCCCCTGCGCTTGCCAGGCAAGCACTTATTCTACTGAGCTATCTCCCCGGGCTCCTCCACCGATCTTGACAAAGTCTTATAAAGTAGGCTGCATCATCCTTGTGCCATGGAAGACAAAACAGAGAGGTTGGGACCTAGGGAGGGATCCCCTGTGTTCTTGCTCCCCTCCTTCCCTCCGGGCTTCTTAATGGTAATTTATGGGCAGCTGAGCAGAGCAGGCTCCAAGTCCGCGATAGCGAAGGCCCGGTATTAAGGCAGGTGGGCGGGGGAAGGAAGGGGGCAGGCGGGGTGGTAAATACTAATTGTTCTATCAGGAGGCTGCTTTTCATTTCCTTGCTGAAGGGAAGCGATGTTTAATTAACTCTGCTGTATGCTGGGACGGGGTCTGATTGAGAATGAGCTCCGGGACTCTGGCGAGACAGAAGCCCCGCTGCCTCACCACTGGGCGGCACCGCGACGGCTGGGCACGATCTCCCAGGCCGGGGGGTCTGCAGGGCCCTGGGTGTACCAGGGAGTCTCCCCCTAGGATTCCCTCGATGTTTCCTACAGCCTGTAAGGGTCCAGGCCTCTTCCCTGGCGCCTGTCCATGCCCCCCACATACCGACACGAACCCGGGCACTTGCCTATCCCAGGCCAGCGTCATTAGGTGTCCATCCCAGCTTCATGTGAGTAGAGGGGATTTGATGGTCAGTGGTAGAGTCCCGGAAGTCCTCACGGTTCCGGAAGCTATAAACACAGCTTGGGCTCTAGAACTAAAAATGGAAGGGAAGCAGAGCCAGGACCATCTCTCTCTGGCTGCCCACCTGATGTCCTTTCTGCCCCACCCTAGCTCTTCTCTGGCCCAGACGCCTGAGACCCAGATCCTTATACCCGAAGTCCCATCCAATCAGGTAGAGCCAGGAGGTCACATGACCAACCAGACGCCTCCCACCCACATCTGAAGACCAAGCCTTGGAAAGGAGAGAAGGTAGTAGGTTGGTTTTTTTTTGTTTTTGGGGGGTGGTTTTTGGGTGGAAGCATAGATTGAACTCAGGCCTTTGTGCTTGCCAGGGAAGTACTTATTCTACTGAGCCATCTCCCCATCCCCAGAAGGTAGTAGGCGGATGAGCAGAAAAGAAGGATGTGACACGTGGGGAATCAAGGCCTGCTCTAGGGCTGGCCCTTTCAGAGGCAGCCTCTCCCTGTGTCCCCTTTCAGACTGAGTAGCCTTCTCTCTCAGCCTGTACTGCTATTTCTGCCATCTACTGGCTAGCTGTCGACTTCACTGAATTCAGAGGAGCTAGAGGTATGATTGGCACTGACAGTGGCACTCGCCAATGGGTTACTTCACTGAGGGGTTCACAGCAGGAGGAAGGGGTGCGCATCTTTCTCTAAGTCTTCCCCTGTTCACTTCCTGTTTGCCGTGAGATGAGTGGCTTTGCTCCATGCCCTTCCACCATGATGCTTCCACCGGAAATCAACTGAACACAGACCCAAACCTTTGAAACCATGAACCAAAACAACTGTCCATCTTTTATATTGTTTGTGCCAGGTATGTTAGACACAGTGACAAGAAGCTGACTGATTCAGGGATTAAGTTTCCAACACAGGAATTTTGGAGACTGACAACCACTTCCGTTGCCTGGACAACTATTATGTGCCAGGCAGGAAGACTCGAGACTGAGTGCCCTTGGAAACAGGGCCCCTGATGCACATTTGCTGAACAGCCCGAGATATTTGGAAACTTACTTAACCCCCGCCACAGCCTTGTGGGGTAAGGACTTCCATTGCCACCTTGCCGAAGGAGATATTCACTGCCCTTGGTGAGCTTCCAGTGGACCTGATGTTCTTGTGTTTAGGGGATAGGAAACACCAGGACCTAGATGCTAACTTGGCCCCTGGACCCCTCACTGCATTGGTATCTCAGCAAGGCTGCAAACAGGGATCCAGGGCCCAGGGGCAGCAGAGTGGGAGGGCAGGTGACAGGTGAGTGGCTCTCCATTCGCAAAGGCCATTCTGGGAGAGGCAGGGAGGATACTCAGGCCAGGTGGGGACCTCTGCCGCCTAGCAATTGAATAAGCAAGCGCTCCATGTGCCAGGGTACACATGCAATGCTCCCTGGGATGCCTGTGTGTCCACCACATGCAGGAGGGTCCCTGTGTGTGCCCTGGCTGTGGCATCGTGATGGCCCCAATATAAGCAAAACACTTGCTTTGTTTATTAAATTAGCCAAAGCATCCATTGCTAGAGACCTCTTCCTTCCTCAGTCCCCACGCTGAAACACAGGACCTCAAGACCGTAACCTTGCTGTGTGATCCTGGGCAGGTGTCCTACCTGATCTGTCTCTCTACAATGACAGAGTTGAGTGATGACATGATGACATTTCTAAAAACTCTCCCAGGAGGTAAGACCCCCAAGCCTCAGATATTGCCTCGTCCCTCCATGCAGAAAAGGCCAGCATAGACCTGTGCAGGGAGAGGCAGTGGGAACTTGGTCCTGTGTTATTTTTAGTCCATGATTAGGTGTCTCTTGCCAGCCTCAGTGCCCTCTGACCCCACGCTCGCTCCTCTGAAAGGTGTGCCAACCGCTTAATCAGGCCTCTCTCAGCACAACTGATTAATAGAAGCTCCTGCTTTGAAAAAAAGAAAGAAAGAAAGAAAGAAAATGCTCCCGTAAATCAGCTGTTTATTTAGCTTTCCCTGGCATTTAATGATTGCGAGGCTTGGGAGAGGGGGAAAGATGGAAAATTAATTTGAGTCTCGCCAGAAAAGCCAGTCAGGGAAATAATGAACTTCCCAAGTCTCCTGGAAAATGGAAACAGGGAGAGACGTGAGGGACAGCACCTGGGGACCCTGTGTCCTGGGCCCATGGGCTACATGTATGGTGAAGAGCTGATCCTCTCTGAGCCTCAGGCAAAGAGAGAGGGGGCCCAGCTGCCACCTCAGCTTCTTTCAACATGCAAAGCCCCTGAGGGTTCCCCCCAATCTTGTCAAGGCAGAGGGAAGCAGAAGGACAGAAAGATGAGCCAAGAAATTGAAGACCATGACAAATGTCCTGTGTCCTTTGTGTGCACAGATATTGAACAGGACACCACACACACACACACACACACACACACTGCACGCAGAATGGGGAAGCAGGGATGGAGAGGCAAGAGAAGTAGCGAGATATTCAACTTGCAAGTGGAAGAGCTGGAGGGACCCAGAGATCACCAACTTTGAGTTCCTTATTTTACAAACTCGGACGCTGAGACCCAGAGCGGGGAGTGATGTGCCCAACACCCCATACAGAGATAGGACCGTGCTGTGCTCAAAGCCAACCTCATCTTCCTGGTCGCAGCATCATCAGTATGCAAAGATCTCCATCAAAGACTGATACCTCCTTTGCCTCCAGTTGACTCAAGGGGGGTGGGGTGATGATTTTAGTAAAAGTCCTATGGTGGATTCTCATTGGACCATGCTGGATCATGTGACTTCTGAAGCCAATCACATAGCCAGGAGAACGGCTCTAGGTACCCGCCAGACGATGGTCAGGTAAGCCAAGGTTCCTTATCGAAGGCTTCTGCCCCAGCGCTCTTGTACAAATTACAAACTTCCACCCAAGGGTGCAAGGCTGCCTGGGTCTCCCACTCACTCACTCCAGGGTCTCCATCCATACTCCCCACTGTTCCTGGTACCTGAGGCCCTGTTCACTTGCCACCTCCCGGATGGTGACTCTGTGACCGCCTGGTCCTAAGTCCTATGTTCTAAGCCCCAGCTGTCGCTCTGTGGTGGCACCCTTGATATTGGCTGCATGTTTAGTTAGCCAAGTCATCTCAGTCGTGAACTCCTTGAGGGCAGAGATGTGGTCTTATTTATTTCCACTTGCTCAGGACTCCATACTGGTAAGGTAAGTAAAGATGCACACATTCCTCTTCGAGCATACAATGCCATGTTTGACAGTCAGCCCCACCATCTTGTTCTTCCTGGTATCAGACTCAAGTCCTGCCTGCTTTACGGGTGGGGGGCTCTAGAGAGACACCACTACCCTTCCCATAAAGGTCTTTCTTTTTCATGCTGTGGTCACACTGCTTCCCTCCCCAAGCCAAATCCCTCACCTGGGGTCTCCGCAGGCAAGGCTGGCAGAACATCTTCTGGAAGAGGTGGGATCCAGCCCTGCACTGGCCCCACGGGGCTGGCTTGTTCTCAAGAGGCACAGAGCTGGAGCGGGGAAAATACCTCCACCTCCCCCAGCTCCTCCTGGCAAGCCCATCCCTGTGCCTCTTCCCTTTTCAGCAGCCTGTCAGGGGCTGAAGGCTGATGGGCAGGAAGCTGTCATCCCCTTCCCCCACCCAGCGTCACCCTGCCTGGCTCTCGGTGGCTGTGAAGCTCTTCCTAACGAGTTGGCACTCTGCCTGGCTTCGGGCACTCGAGGGAAAGCAGCAGCGCTTTGCTTGCTGTGCCAGGATGCTGAAGGAGGGAAAGAACCACCTTCCCACCAAGAGAAGCAAGCAGGACCCACCTCCCAAGCCTGGGCTCTGTGTGTCCTCACTGGACCCGGCATGGAGCTGCCCTGCTGCATCCCTCCCTCCCCCAAGAGTAGAAGCTCCAACCTCTCCATCTCCCTGAATTCTGCCCAGGAGGTGTGGGAGCCGGAGGAGTCTGAAGGACTCTCTTGTACAAATTTATTTTTGCCCAGTTCTGGAGGCTTGAAAGTCCAAGGTCAAGGTAAGGGTATGCTTGGTGTCTGGAGAGTGCTGCACCCTGCTTTGAAGATGGCACCTTGTTGTCACACCTTCCTGCAGGGACATAGGAAGAGTCCTTGTCATCCTATCATCTTTTGTTGCCAGCTCATTGGCCATTAATTTTGATCTGTGAATTTTGGAAGACACATATTTAAACCATAGAAGTTCTCAATACATGTTTATCCAATGAATTAGTACAGAAAAAAAATCATTATTGAGCAAAAGCCCGTGTGAAAGGTGAAGCTGGGGCCCTTTTCTTCTTCCTAAACAGTCGAAGAGCTGTGGCTCTCAGGACAGACTATGTCCCCTCCAGAGATCTGGGAAACTCAGGTTGGGAAACATTGAACCCAATGGGATGATGTCATCCAAGATTGTTCACTCATTAATCCTTTCATTCATTCCACAAATGTTTTCTGAGAACCTAGTATGTTCCAAGGCCCATTCTGAGTGGTGGGGACACAGCAGCAGGCACAATGGTGTCGTGAAAATGGTCGCCTAGGCAACAAGCCTTCACAATAACCATATGGACAAGGTGAGAGATAAAGGCGAGGAGAAGGGAAGGTGATAGGCACTGGTTTAGCTAGAGGCATCCAGCGTCCAGGGAGGACTGTGAAAGCCACTCAGCACTTGGAGAAACCAGCTGAGCACCTACTTTGCTCCTGCAGTGTCCTCTGTAGCTCTGCCACCTGGTGGCTCTGTGGGCTCCCTGCCATCTCCTTGGCTGAATGGACCCCTTACCAGGTTACCATGCTTATCCTACACTCATACTGCAGGGACCTTGAGGACAGAAAAGGTTGGGTATCATCAACATCCATCAAGTGCTCATTATGTACCAGGCACCAGCCACCCCATCTCACCTGTGAGGCCGGGCCTGGGGAAACAGGTGCCATTGGTGTCCTTGGATTACAGAGGGTCCAAGTGGTCCCCAATCCCCTACCCACCCCATCATGAAGAGTTTCACAGTTGCTCAGCACCAGTAGGGGCAAGGAGAGGGCCTTGGTGGTGATGCCAGTGAGGGAAAGAGGGCGGACTCATCAGCTATCGGCCTCTGAAAGGGGTGGAGCGATGGGGGAAGCAGGTGGCAGGAGGCACCTCCCAGCACCGGACTCCGGGCTACTCCTCAGAACATGCCCACTCAGCAGGGCCAGTGTGGGACTGGACTCCGCCTCTTCCAGAAGATGTTCCGCCAAGCTGTACACACAGAGTCCCAAAGCACTGAGGAACTCAACTGCAGAAGGAAAGAAGTTGAAGCATATCCTGAAAGGTCACCCTGCTGCCAGAATTCAAACCCAGGTCCATCTGGAGCCTAAGCCCAGGATGCTTCATCAAGCGGCCTCCTGTGCCCTCCCCACTGCCCTCCCCACTACTTGACAGAAGGAAGGCTCCCTGCTCTCCAGTCCGCCCTGGGCAGGCTCCTCTCACCTGCTGGAGAGCTATTTTGGACTTAGCAAATGCAAACCACTTTCACCATCCATCAAAACAAAGTTCCCTTCCTCCCAGAAGGAAAGGCCCTCATCATAGAAGTACTGGCATTATGAAATAGAGTTGGGATGGCACCGTTCTAGAATGACGGGAGCCAAGCACATTGGCAGCGGATGAGCGGTGGAAGATATTTTGGGCAGGGCCCTTCCCAGCAGCCATCCTTCACACCATATAGGCTGCCGCCTACACCCGAAGGCCGAGTGTGCGCATGTGTGGGTTCCTGCAAAGTCTATTCATAGACTCTTAAAGCTGGAGGATCTGCAGAGAGCAGCCTAGTCCAATCCTCCTGTTTTGTAAGTGGGGAAACTGAGGAAGGCCCTCGCCTAAGGTCATGCAACTATAGTTGGGGGCAGAGCCAGTACCAGTTTGGCTGACTCTTGGCCAAGATCTCTCTCTACAACTTTGAGTTGTTTAATTCAGCTCCAAAGTCAGACAGGCTCAGTGTGACTCACAGATCTGCCACTTTGTAGCCACACAGCCTGCAGAAATGCAGGAAACAGGCCAGGCGTAGTAACGCACACCTGTGGTCTCTGCTATTTGAAAGCTGAGGCAGGGGTATTGCTTGAGGCTTAGAGTTCAAGGCCAATATGGACAACATAGGAAGACCCCATCTTGGAAGGAAAGAATTAAGGAAGAAGAGAAAGAGAGAGAGAGAGAGAGAGAGAGAGAGAGAGAGAGAGAGAGAGAGAGGCAGATAGGCAGCTGGAGCCTCTCTAGCCACCAACATTTTCATAGTAGTAGTTCCTATGTCACAGGGTGGGGTAGGTTGTTCTCCAACTCCTGCCATGTAGATCTAAGAGGTGATACACAACCAGGAAGTAACCAAGGTCAGACAAAGATGTAGTTGCCATGGTGATGAGAGACAGAGGGCGGGGCCTTGAGAGGTGGGTTATGGAGAGAACAGACCTGCTTGGGGCTCAAGGACTCCTTATGCTCCAGCAGGCTTAGAGCTCCGTAGTGGTGCCCTTAGAGGCTGCCAGCTGAAGAACCTAGCCCCAGAAGTGGACACAGGGCAGAGGGTACCATCTGCTGAACCCTGGGACCAACAACCTCCATCCCTAAAGAAGTGCCACCAATCTAAAGCCTTCCAGATCCTGGACAGTCTTGAGAGAACAAAACCCATATGATTATGGGTGAGAAAGGATGATCCAGAGCAGGGAGGGGGACCCACCTTCACCACTCCAGCCCCAAGTACCTGTTGCTGGTGAGGGCAGATTCAGAATTCAAGGTCCCCTGCCCTCTGGCCCCTTCAATTATTTGCTAGTACTCCTGTGGGCAAACACAACACCTGTAACCCAGCAGCGCTGGCCAGGGAGCATTTGGAGTCTGGTCCAAGGGCCTTGAGGTTGCCAAGAGACAAGCAATCAGAGGGGTCTGAGTAGCTTGTTGGCCTTTGGTGAAAGAACTTCCTCACAGTGATGGGGCTATGAGCTGTCCGTGGTGCTGACTCCTCCTCCCTGGGCACCCTGTCTACTGATGGCAGGTTGGGGCTGTGAGTAGGAATCCACAGCAACCCTCGATCACCAGGGCAAGTCCACATCTCTTCTGAGCCAATTCCAAGTAAGCAAGGATGATTCTACATAGCAAACTCCTTAATAAAACTCCCACACATCATTATCAAGGCAAACACTTATTAAATAGTTACTGAGTACCAGGCATCATTCTAAGGGCCAGCCATGGAATGAGCCATCAAATGGGACCACAGTGTTACAACATAGGTACCATTCCTGAGTCTCTTGCTACAAGTTAGGAGACCAAGGCACAGCCAGGCTAATTTACCAAAGGTAAGAGCCAAGCTACAGATTCAGGCAGAATCCAGAGTGCGTTCACTTAATTCCATCCCACTTTTCCTGTCCCCTTGTAATCATGTAATACAACTGAAGGACAAATGTAAATGATTTTGCGTTATCCGCTGCTTTGCATGATTGGTGACATGGCTTCTTTCCATAAATGTAGAAACCTAGAGCTGACTAATGAGGAAAGGAGTTTCCATCTTCCCTCTACAGAAAGGCTTACCAGGATTAGAATACAGCTCAGAGGCAATTTAGTAGCCAGTCTAGTTGCTAGGTTGGAGCAAAAGACCAGTGATCAGATGCTGGGGACAGAAGATGCAGCAAAGCAGAAGTGGGGCTGGGATATCTGAGCCAGGACACGACTGGGGCAGGGCTGGACTAGAGGGGTGACTGAGAGTCCCAGATGTGAGCCTTGTGCTGCACCACCCGGGGCCCCCTAGGAATGAACGACATGGCATCCCAGCTACTCAGAAGGCAGCCTTGATGGCAAATCCTCTTTGAGCACTGCCTCAGCTGAAGAGAGCCACTGCCACTTTCCAGGAGCCCAAGCTGATGGACCCAAGAGTGCAAAGGCCAGCCCTCAGCCCAACTTGGTAGACTCTGAAGAGCCCCTCCAGCTCTGGAGGCCAAGCGTGGCTCTGGCCAAGGCCATTTGAGGCTATGTCCCACCTCACCCTCACTCTTTCCAGTCCTGCTTCCTCCTCTCCCTTCCGTGGGATTCCTGACCCACATCCTGGCCACCAAGCTTCATCTCAGAGTCTCCTTCCCATGTGTTGGCACTCAGAAAATGACCCCCAAAGTGTGGCTGTGCTGTGACAGGCTGGGCCAGGGAAACAGTTCAGAGTCTCTCCAGCCTCCCTGACCCAGCTCTGGATCCTCTTGCTCTCCCATAAGAGGGGATGCTGTCCCTTAAAACTGGGCCTGCAAAGAGAACACAAGAGCCTTCTGTCTCCTCCTGAAATCTCATTATCACCAAAGACAGGAATGCAACCGCACCTGGACAGACTTTTGTCACAAGATAATGTCTGTCACTCGAGCTCATTCAAATGCCAAAGAAAATCATTTACAAGTTAATTTCTGCCTTACGGGTCCACTCGCATTCCCCAACAATCATTTGCTATTCCTCACGATTACTTGCATTTCTCCACCCCCTTTCACACTACGAGAAGGCCGTACCAGTGCCTGAACTCACCAGGTGCAGGGGTGATCAGGGTCCTGATTCTCCCCTGTGCACTTTAGTAAGTTTGTGTGGCTTTTCTCTTATAAATCTGCCCATTGCCACTTCATTGCCACAAACCATCAATGGGCAAAGGGACAACTTCCCCCTTCACTTCTGCACATGGAAGTCAGCCAGCAGCGGTGCTCAATGGAGATGCCCATCCACCTCTGGCCATGGAAATGCCAGCACTTTCAATTAGCTACTTATTGGGCAGTTGATTTCCCTACAAACAAAGAATAGAGAAGGTCTATCAACAGCATTCCTGGAGAAAGGGACCTCCCAGGCCAGCAACAGACCACCCAGGTAGAGCCTGCAGACAGGAAGGAGCTAGGTGGGTGGGCAAAAAGCTGAGGACTGTGCCAGTGTGAGAGGGTGGCTGATGCCAAACTCCCCCATCTTTGTGACAGAAACAGAAGATGTGCTGTGTATGGGGAGAAAAGGAGAATTCAAACTAGACTTTGTGCAATCCCCACACCCCAGGTCGACAGTGGAAATTCACTCTTACATCTCGTATGTCTCTGGGAGGGGCCTGCTGCTCTTATGCCCACCTTGCTGCTAGGGGCTCAGAGGTTCAGCCACCCAGTGGGTTGGTGATAAACTAGGTTCAAATCCCAGTTTCATGATTGCAGAATCAAGTTCACCCTCTCGCACCGCGTTGAAGGCAGGAGGGACCAAGACAGACTGGCAAA
This sequence comes from Octodon degus, assembly GCF_000260255.1. NCBI lineage: Eukaryota > Metazoa > Chordata > Mammalia > Rodentia > Octodontidae > Octodon > Octodon degus. Next base: position 7,620,807 of record NW_004524668.1, read on the forward strand.
GGGAAGGAGGATGGCAAAGAAGACAATGCAGACCATGGTGGGAAGGGCAGCCACTAACTGCAGGCCATGCGTGGTATGGCCAGAACATAGCAGGGAGAGAGGGCACAAGGATGTCTGTATTTCCCCAGAGCTCAATGAGAGATTTCCACATTTCCTCATCTGCCCTGTTCTGGCCTCACCACTGACAAACAGAGAACAAATGAGACCATTTAGCCAGTAATTAAGCAGTAATGGCTGCTCCAGGTCTCCACTAAGCAGGATGCGGCCAAAGGAAGGACCCGAAGTTTGCACAGAGGAGCAGGGTGAGCTGGAGCCATTGATCAGATGATCACAAGGAGAGAGACTCATTAACCCCACACCACTGCCACTTTCCTTTCACTGTGAGTTCACAGAAGCTTTGGCCATTCTGTCCCTCACATGGGGACTCCTGGCTGAGCCACCTGAGCCTGCTTCAGAACAGGAGACCCCTTCATTATCCACCAGCCAGAGCCCTCTCCCTGCTGCCTGCCTACCAAGGGAGTCAGAGGAGACAACACGGACTATGACAACTCTGTGTGGCAAATCCAACAAATAGAGATCAGCACCCCTAATGGCGGTGATAATAACAGTGGTAATAGTAACAGCTGCCACACACTAAATGCTTACTTTGTGCCACCAACTCTGCCGAGCTGTGTGTGTGAGCACATTGCAAACGTGCTGTTATCATGCCAGGTTGTCAGTGGGGAGTCGCTTATAGCTGGGGCTCAAAAAAAGGTTGAGTTCATTTGTCCAAGGTCGCCCAGATCCTAAGAGGTGACATCAGGACTCCAACTTCCATTCAATTCTCAAATTCATCGAGCACCTGCCTCTGGGGCCTGCTCCTGAGACAACCTAGAAAATCCCTAACATGAAGGTTCTAGCAGAAAAACATTGTTTTTAGTTGAAGGAATCAGGCAATGCATCCTAGAAAGGGCAAGATTCTGGTGGGGCCCAGGAAGGGAACTGAATGCACACGTGAAGGCCGGGGACTCTAAAGCTGGAGAGACTGAGCTGTTTCCCTTCAAGGTTTGCCCGGAAGTTCTTTGAGATACTGATTAGAGTTGCAAAAAGTTCTCCAGATGAATGCATTTAGGAAATAATATGCTGGGCAACATTAGATCAGTTTGCTTAACCCAGGAGCTTCCAAGTAGTCTATACTGGAGTTTCCGGAGGGGTTTTGGTGATGGAATACAGGGGTTGGCTGACAGTTCAGGCGAGTGGATCACATGCCACCAAAATGTTTTCTGAGAGAACAAGGCCCTATCTGTGCCTATGTCCTGAGGACCCCTGCGTGTGACCACACAATCCCCATGCAGCTGCTAGTCACTATGTGCATTTGCAGGGCTGAAGCCGCCAGCCCTGAGAGAGGCAAGCAGCAGGGGTGTCATAGCAGAACAGGACTATGTCATGGAAGGGACAACCTGAGGAGGCAGGAGGAGGTGTGGGCTTGGGTCAGGGTCAAGGTCAGATCAGAAGCAGTTTGCAAGGCACTCAGCTTGAGAAAGGGCAGACCTGGGGATCCCCAACATGAAGTGGGTGGCTGTCACTGTGCTGCAGGATGCAGCCCCAGGATACGTCCTGGAAGGCACCCTCCTCGGAGCCAGGTCGAGGTGTCTGCAGGCCAGAAGGTATGAGAAAGGAGTGGGAGAAGGTTAACAGGGTAGGCTCTGGTCATTCGAGTCTCAGCTTTGCTACTTGGTGGCATGCCCTGGTGAAGGGGCCTGAGCAGTTCCTTTGGGTCTCGGAGCCTCAGTTTCCCTATCTGTATGCAAGGATCATACCACCATCTGGGTCATCAAGGAGTTTCAGTAAGATCAGCTGAGGGGCTAGAACATGCTGATCTCTCCCTAAAGGCGCACTGTTGGGGAAGCTGTCACAATCTGCGATCTGTCCTCCACCATGTAAGAGGCTCTTTGGCAACTCTAATGGTGGAAACTCAGGAACAACAAGCCACCTGCTCTGGAAATGAGCACACTGTGGGGGTCGGGGCTTGATCTGAGTCAGAGAAGCCAGAGGGGCAGGCCAGAGGTGGTGGGGAGCAGGCCCAAGGACAAAGGAGGACACAAGATGGGAGGCCATACTTCCCTGCGCACGTGGGTCTTCACACGTAGCAGTCCTCAGAGCTCCCATTCTTGCTGCACGCTTGCCTGTGCCAGGAATCATGCAGAGTGCTTTGCAATTAATTCATTAATCCCTGACAACAGCCATGAGAAGCAAGTGCTATTTATAGGCCTGCTTTTCAGATGACAAAAATAAGGCCCAGAGAGGTTAACCAAGTTCCCCGTGGTCTCACAGATGCTGTGCGTCACCTAGCCTTGTAGACAGCAGGAGCTAAATAATGACTGTGTCCCCTTATCAGTCTGAGGGACCCAGAGGACTATCATGAGTGGGCATCAGTGCATAGGATGAGAAGAATTTGGCTTCAGGTGACAAAGGGACCCTAAATGTCATGTGAAGGACAGAGCTACCTCAAGGATGAAACTTGGTTAGCAGGTTCAGACCCAGTAAGCATATGAAACATCCTATATGTAGGCTCCAGAATGGCCTCCTCTCTGCTCACTAGCTGCGCCAACTAGACATGCAGAGTCACCAGCTGAGCAGGTGAAGGAAAGAGTGGCCAAGGACTGCCAACAGCGACAGTCACCACCCCTGGTTCTTCCATTGCAGTGAAATTCCTTCTATATGTTTTTGCTTTTATTTGGCCAGAACCAGGATGCTGGGGCTGGAGTAAAGGGGAATGAGATTCTCTGGATGCTGAGGCCAGGGTAAAGACTAGGGGGAAGCACAGGCCTTGGAAGTTCATGATTGAAGCCCTAAGGGACCGTGCCATGGCAAGAAGAGGCAGGAAGAGGGAGTTTGTCACACGTCAGTCATAGAATTCCCAGGTAGACCCTTGGCGGGAAGGATCAAGATGTCCTCAAGGAGGACTTTGCCCCCTATTGGGTAGGGAGCTGATGTTCTCATCAGGGAAGGTGGGCACGGGCATGACAAGCACAGTGGTGGGCTCTGTGTCAAGGTCCTCCAGTACACTAGTCAGCCTTCTCACCCTGGGGACAAAATCCGTGGTACTCACAACTGCAAGGAGGCAGGCTGATCCTGGCTCATGCTCTCTCTCAGTGGGTTCAGTCCACAGTCAGCAGGCCCAAGACAGGAACACGAGAGCTGACGGGCCAGGCAGAGGAAAGCTGCCCCATCCTTAGCAGCCAAGAGGCAGAAAGGGGCAGAAGCTGGGGACAAGAATGCACCCTTTCACGTCATGCCCCAAGCAATCCACCTCTTCCCGCTGGGCCCTTTCCTCAATGTGTGTTCAATTAGGAACTCATCCACGGACCAATCCACATAGCACCTTCCTGATGCAGTCACCTTCTACAGCCCAACCTCTGAATTCAGGAGACTTGTGGGGGACATTCTAGATCTAAGCCAGCCATCACAGGCCCTGTTGGTCTCCTCCTCACCAAGGCAAGACTCCGCACCAGACCAGATACCTTCACCCCACTGAGGTACATAAAACAAGGCCTGCTGCCTGTGGATATCAGCATTCACCAGATAGCTGCTGCTCTGAGCCCCCAGGGAGGTGGACTTCTCCTCTAGTTACTCTGTTTGTCCAGTTCTAAAATAGCATGCTGGCCCTACAGCAAAGGGTGGCTCCGGCTCTGGTCCTGATACATTGTAACAGCAGCATGAATGGGTTTATCTTTGTATAAATGTCTTACCAGGGTGCCCCGAGCGTGAGAACCCAGAATGATTGGAATGAGGGGAGTAGGCAGTGGGGGAGGGAAGAAAGCAGAATGACTGGAGAGGAGGCAGGGAAGAAAGAGGGAAGAGGAGGAGGCATCAGAGAGGAAGATAGGAGGGCCCTCAAGCCTGGAAAGTCCCAGGCTTATCACTTGGCTTTGCACTTAGTAGGTGAACTAATCATCCCTGATTGAATGGGAATAATGTCACTGTCAATTTCAACATCAATGAATGGAATTCCACAGCAAACTCGGGCAGAAGGCTTCCCAGAAATACAGCCAGCTCCAGGCTGCTCAAGCCATGAGTAATAGAGCCGTTGCCTTAAATACAGCCTGTCCTGGCACGCCCCATAATTCAAAGTCATGTACATTTGTATGTTTGTCTGCTACACAAATAATCACATTAGAACCTGCAGGAGGGAAAAAAAAAAAAAAAAAAGCTCCACACCATCTTCTGAAGAAAGAGCCAGAGAATCCAACGGAATCAAGGCAGCATTTTCAGTGGCTTAGTGACAGTCCCGCCAGTGCCAAGACAGGGAGATACTGAGATGCTGTCCCATGTGGGAGCCATAGGAGTCAGGGGTGACAGGATAGGGCAGCTGAAGGCCAAAAGCCATGGGACACAGCAAGGGGGGGGGTCCCTTTTCTGCCTCAGTTTCCCCATGGGAGGGATTGAGATCAGAGGAGAAGCAATGTGATCCCACGGTTTGGGTCTCTGGTTCTAGAGCTGGTTGGACACATCTAAGTTCCATCTCAAGTTTGATGCCTTCTGTGATTATGGGCAAGTGGCCTGATTTCTCGGAGCTTCCATTTCTGGAAATTACAACAGTACCATCCCGTGGAGTAAGGTCAGACAACACTTCTCAAAGTCTGACATGCAGTAAATAAATACCGAAGAATATTATATATTTATCATAGGCAATACATCATATGCAATACATAATAATATAATACACAGCACTTAGATATATTTCCCTAAAATTCAGCTGCATATGCCAACAAGCAGACAGACATCTATAAACACCGGTAATAACATAAAAACCATGTCATTAAGTCATAAATGTTGACACAGATGACAGGTAGGTTGTAATTATTTATAAGTAACCATTCATGCTTCATCACTTAAAAAAAAAAAAAAAAACAGAATATTCACAAGATGGAAGAGTTAGCCTGGGCTGTCTCCACTCTTATTCAGCAAATAAAGCATTTAGAAGAATCTCACTCGTTCCCGGTTGTTGGTTTAATTAATCAAAGACTGAGGAGTGTCCTTGGTCATTCGTTTACATCAGCAGCAAACTCAATGATTTCAGAAGTGTAAGGGGTGGCTGGATGGAACATGAAGACTCTGCTAAACACAGGAAGGTGCATAAGACTTTGGAAGAAACGTTAACAGCACGTGTGGGCCTCGCAGGGCCCTGTGTCAGCCCCAGGGGCAGGAGGCATCTCTGTGTGGGGCACATTCCCTGTGGTTGCTATGTAATTTCAGGTGGAGAGAGCAATGAAAAGGTGTTGTGGACAGCACCAAGTCACACAGGGTCACAGCTAATCCACTTCCAATTCTATTTCAGTCCTTCCAATGACATCAAGGAGAAAGCCTTCCCTCGGTGCTTTTCTTTCACAACGTCTTATTTTTATTATTTTTCCCTTTTTAACCAAAAGCCTCATACTCACATCCTCTGCCAAAGCTGTAGGATCTAGCCAGGATTTAATTAACACTGAGTCTGCTCGGGGGTATTTATTGCTATTGATGGCATATGATCCCAAGTTTCTATTTACAGTAGTGATATGAAGTTTTCTTTGTAGATGTATTTATTAATGTGTTCAAAAATGGAATCCATGAAATAAAAACCACGGTGCCAGCAGCCTGCAGACATGACAGAAGTCAAGAAAGTTAGTTGGAAGTGATAGTTGAGTCCTGTGCTCTGAATGTGAGCTTGGTACCCAAACGATGGTGTGAGAGGTACAAGGCCTTGGAGAAGGGGTTGGAGGGTGATCAAGTTGTTGAGACCACTACCTTTACAAGGGATACAGATAGTTCTCATTGTCCCCAGCTACGTCCCTCTTGCATACATTCTCTCCATAGTCTTAGACTTTCATTCTCCAAAACTATGAGCTGAATAAATCTTTCTTTATACCCTACACAGCCTCAGGTATTTTGTTATAGTAACAGAAAACAGACAGATACACTAAGTATCAAAACGTCAAGAAGATGTCTTAAGGCTGAGGTCAAGAAAATATGCTATTTTGACCATAAAAAGAAGAAGTGCTAAGCCAAGAAAAGAATAATAGGAAGTGAGACCACTCAGAACTAGTTAAACAGAAGCTGAATGCAAACTGCAAAGAGGCACCAACAGTGGACATGCATCTCTTGTGAGTGACCATGATAAGTACTCCAGTGACCTTGGATGCTGTCCATTCTCCTCCTGTTCACAGAGATACACTTGGCCATCAAAGGACCAACTTTTGGCCAAATTCGCGCATACCTTCTGGCCCCTCCTGGACCTAGCCGCTCTCCCATTTCTTCACCTGTGAACTCTGTAGGCCGAAAGTCAGGGACTCTCTTGGGAACTGGTTCTGGCCTGGGGGTTGGAGGGTTGAGCCCCTGGGAGACAACCTTCAGGAAACACAAAAGCAAGAGGAGGAGAGGAGAGAGGTTGGGAGTTTCTCTCTTAGTAGCTGTGCCAGGTCTGGACACAAGCTCCCCCTGCTTGGGGACAGGGCTGCTGGGGTCCTGTATTGTCCTTGCCACCCCATCTCTACCTTCTCCCTGCTGCCTAGGGGAGGAAGCAGCTCCTTGCTGCAATCGGATTGCTGACCATTTCCTCGGCTGTACCTGCTAAGTCCTGTATTAAGCCAGCGCCACCCCTTCCAGACCCCTCCTCCACAAGGCAGCCAGCCCTTTTTATCTGCGGAGAAGTTCTGGGCTCTCCAGGATACCCAAATCCACAGGTGTTCTAATCTCTTATGTAAACAGGATGGCATTCGCCTATAACCTACACATCGCCTTCTGTATGATTTAAATCATCTCTAGATTACTTATATTACCTAATACAAGGTAAACACTGTGTACATAGTTGTCATACTGTATTGTTTGAGAAATAATGACAAGGGAAAGCGTCTGTATGTGTGCAGTACAGATGCGATCTTCATTTTCAAATATTTTCGATCTGTATTTGGCTGAATCTGTGGATGCGGCGCCTGCTGATAAAGACAGCCAGGGTCGCCCATACTTAGAGCAGCTTGATGCTCCTGGTGAAGCCCGGCTGATCCACCTCCCCAGCCCTCTGCTCAGGCAGAAGGAACCTTCTGTTGCTCTGTGAAGCACTCTTTCATTACACTCATTAAGTGATGGATTTGAGAAGAGCTGGTTCGTGGTGAAACAGACCAGGAGTCAGGAAACTTTGTGTCAAGAGGCAGATCGTAAATATTTTAGGATTTGTAGACCACAGGAGTCTCTGTAGCCCAGTCTTTGTTTTTGTGTTTTTATTAACTCCTTTATAAATGTAAGCGCTATTCTTAGCTCCTGGGGAGCACAAACACAAGCCTGGGGCCATATCTGCCTCGTGAGCAGCAATTTGCAGTCTGCTAATAGAGGAAAAAATGAGCACAAGCCCTTCCCAGACCGAAGCCACACGCATGGTGAGGCCCAGGAAACGCGCCAGGTCGGGGCTGTTCGTGTGTCCTGGGTCCTATTTTCCCAGTGCGACGCTGCCTCCGAATATTAAGTGGGTGCTCTGGGAATGGCACCCCGAAACGGGAATGGCACTTGCAAAAAACACACCAACTATGTGCCAGCCACCATCCTCAGCACCCTCCCCTCTGCTCCCTGAATCTTCACACTGGTACTACTGGGCAGAGCTGGGTCTCCCAGGGCAAGGGTCAGGGTGGGATTTCCGAAGCAGGTGATTCGGGCTTCAGATCTGTTTCCACACTATGCCATTGTTAAATAAAGCAGGAGGCTCTAGAGACAAGAGGGGAAAATAAGAAATCTTCTTTGACACATTGATGGGAGCCCTCAGGCTAAGAACAAATGTGTTTGTTGGAGCTGGTCATCTGTAATCGCTGCTGTCTGGTCTCTAAGGTGCTTTCACACACATAATTCTATTCTACTCTCACAACCACCTGGTGAAGGAGACAGAGCAGGAATCCTCTTTTCCAATTTATGGATGAAAACCCTGAGGATCAGAGAAGTGTGGTGGTTTAGCCAATGCCACACAGCTGGTCAGGGGCAGTGTTAGAACTGATATTAAAGAGGACCCGGAGACCTTTGCTAAGCCACGAAATTGTAGAGGTGGGAATACCGGGGTGCCCTGGACTTGTACAGGACCTTGTGCTCACCGCCTGTACAAATCCTCCTGTCCTTCAAGGCCAAGTTCAGAGTCTTTCTTTGCTCAGAACCACTTCCCTGTCTGCAGCCCACAGCACTCGCTCTCTGTTCTGAACTCCAGGAGCAATTACTGTCTGTAGCACTCATTTAGCAATTAATCACCAGCAGCCTCGTGACAGCTCTTATATTGCTGCCTGCAACTATTGTTTAAATCTGTGATTGTTTTTTTAACTCCGCTCTCCCCAGGTGGACTGCAGATGCCCTACTGGCAGGGTCAGGCTCCCGTTGCTCTCCGCAGCCCTGCTCACGGGAGGTACTCAATAATGCTCTATCCATTCAATTTAGCAGAGCACCAAGCCTCTCAATTCTCATTAGACAGAGTTTGAATGAGCTGCCCATGGTCACTTCTCAGACATGTGACCTGCACCGTTTATTCCTCCTTCCTGAGCCCATGTGTCCTCATCTGTAAGACGCAGAGTATCATTGTACCTTTCTCCTGGGCTTCTGTGAGGTTTAATGTGATGAAATTGGGTAGACATTGTCTTTTCTGTGTGTGGCATTGGGATTCCACTGGGTTTGCCAAGAACAGAACCCTACCATACCCATGTGATATTTCCTGGCCAATCATAGAACTCCCATTGCCCTGGAAGCACTGATTGGCCTGGGGGCAAAGTTATGTTTCAGAGGAGAGCCAATCAGAAACCTTCCTTGAATTGGCAACCCAGAGTTTGGGAGAGAGATAGTCTCTGTTCCTTCCGTTGGAAAGATTAAACCAGGAGAATGGAAATGTTGGAATAGTTACATGGAAAGAGTCTAACCCAGTGAGAGGAGTACAGTCACACACAGAGGGGCTACAATAGAAAAAGCTGAAGACAGGATCTGAGCCCACGGGTCCAGCTGTGTAGGGATCCATTCCTGGGTATACCAATGACGTGAGCTAATAAATAGCATTTTGCTTGAACCAAGTTGAGTGGGATTTCTTCACTTGCAAATGGAAAGGTCTTTGCTGATGCAGAGATGTGCATGTGAAATTACCTAGAATAACACCTGACAAATAGGCAGCGCACAGTAAATGGTAGCAACAGTCCGTGTTTATCATCATTAGCAACAAGAGCAATAGGTAGAAGACAGCATGCCCTTCCACAAGCACCTGAGTGACTTGGTGGCCCCACAGACCAGGCGCTGCTGCCAGACCTTAGCAGCTCTGGAAAACCCTCTGACCCTCTGTTCGTTCTTTTGTGAAATGGGCTCAGTTATGCCAGCCTTACAGAGTTGAGGGACAGGTAAACCTATTTCCTGTGTGTTTTTTGAGCCTGAGCTGGACACCCTGACCAGGGATCCAGGTGGCAGGAGAACAGTGTGTGAGCCTGGTTTCTGTCCTCCAGAGGGAAATCTGGGACTCCCAAGGGAAACTATTCACCCAGGACCTCACAGCCAGACACCGTTCGGGTCCCCAGGGCTCTCCTTCAGGCCCCTTGCAGCCACTTCTTACAATTCCACTGCAGCACACTTCCTCATCTTCCAGCCTGTCAGGGTGGGTAGGAAAGAGCCCTGCATAAGCTCTCATTCTAACCTCGCCACCTTGTCTGATCTCAAGCAAGCCGTTCCATCTCTCAGGGCCGCACCCTCTCCATCTGTCAAACAAGAACATCTATGATTCGGGCAGCATGACGATCAAGTGCCATCATTCCCAACTTACAAAGCTGGTGGCCACTGATCTAAGGTACCGCGCAGAAGCCTCACTTGGCACTCTTGGCCCAGTGCAAGGTCATTCTGGTTGAGTATCCAAGTGCTAAAACACCTTCAAGGTCTGTGACTTTCCTGTCCCTTTCCCAGGGGAAGAAGCTCATTTCCCTAGTAAGTCACTGCCAGGAAGATGCCAAAGGCTGTCCCTGCACCATGACTCGGTGCCATATGCCAGAACCCACCAGGGATGCCGCTGACCGCCCACAGCCCCACTTACTGGAGCTCAGAGACATCGCTTTTGCTCCCTAAGATCCTTGATGAGCCACTGTGGTTCCTGCCTTCTTTTCTCTTCTGCCTGTTCCTGCTGCCTTGTTAGTCCAGACCGACCAACCAACAAGAGCTCTTTCTTAATTGAACATTTGCTATATACCATGGACTGCTCCTGACAGCACCTTCCCAGGGAAGGAGATGGCCTAGAAAGTGCTGTTCCTGGGAACTGTGCTCCATCCTGTTTAAATTGCTTCTTTGCTTCCTATGGGGAGAAAGCCAGCAAGAAGCCAGCACCCTGCTGGTTGGGAAATTAAAAGATCACCTCTCAAATTGGTTTCCACAGGGGCATTGGCCTGGACTGGAACCCCTGGGGCTCTGCCAGTAATGCCCAAGTTAGAAGTGATGGAGTTGGGGTGGGGTTGTCAGGATTCTCAATCCTAGCCCAGCACGCAGGGCACGGAGAGAGCTACCTTTCTGGATTCCTGCTCTGCAGTGAGCCTGGGCTTGGGCAAGAAGTTGGGGAGTCAGTAGGACACAATTCTTTCCTGGGCAAGCAAAGTCCATTCTGTTTTATCAAGTGAGTTTCTTGTACTAGCTTCTGTGATGTTCTAGAAATCTCTGGGGCTTGGAGGAAAGCCTGAACCCAAGGAGAGATCATTTCAATGACCTTGGATGGACCAGCCCCAAGACAAAAAAATGCATAGGATTTAAAAACATAAATTCAGCAGGATGTTGGAAAGCATCTATAGCACGCAGGCCACCTTGGAAGCTTAGTCTCCTACATGGCAATGTAAGGAGTAGAAACGTCAAAAGTGGCGCCTGGTGGAAGGCAACCATGTGGTGGGGACCCTTTTCTCTTGACCTGGGAGCTCCCCCACGTCTCCTGGGAGTGGCTCAGTTCCATGCAGAGCATGTGGTTATATAGAGAATGAGCCCAGCCCTCCCTGGTCTCTTGCTTCCTGTCTTGTCACATGACTTCTTTCTCTTCCACACCTCCCCGCTGCCCTTGCCACCGCTGGGAAGCCATCCACCACAAGGCCCTCATCAGAGGGGAGCCAAGCCTGGCATTACACTTTGGAATCTCCGGAGCTGTCAGCTAAATAAACCTCTTTTCTTTATAGTCAGCCTCAGCTATTTTGTTACAGCAACATCAAACAGACTAAGACTCCTATGCCATCAAAGACTATGTGTTGGCTGCACCTCATTCCTGGTTACACCTCTAGTTTATGGGGCATCATGTAGATCTTGTCCTCAGCCCCACAGCACCCATGGTCCCACTGGGGACTCCCCAGAGCAATGCCCAACCTGGAGAAAGCAATGCCCAATGGCCAGAGAAAGCTGCACACCCAGCAGCAAGGGAGGCAAGAGAAGGGACTCAGGAGACTGGTTACTGACCTTTACAGAGAGATCAGAGTCCAGAGAGAGACTTGGTATCTCAGTCAGGACTCTCTTATGGTAGAATAATGGAAATCAAAATAACTTAAACCAACACAAGCAGATGTAACTGGCTTATACAGCTGGCTGCTTGGGAGCTCGTCCTCAGGTACGGCTCGATCCAGGAGCAAGGATGTCACCAGCTCTGGCCTGTGCTGCTCTCACCTCTGTCCTGTCTATGTGGATCTGTACCTCTGGGTTCTGTGCACCTGGCAGTGTCCAGCATCCCCAGGCTCAGTCCCGCTGGCTTTACAGCATGAATAGAAGGAGGCCTCCACTGGCAGATAGTTGCAGACACAGTGCCGGAGTGCAGTCTGTTGGACTAGTTCAAGCCAGACCCAGCCTCTGTTCTGGACTTCTCCCAGCCTCTAGAGGCTGTGGGCACCTGGGCCTGGGGCTGTGTCCCTCCTATCTTCCTCCATCTCTGCATATCATCATGCTCCCTGTGTGTGTGACATTCCTGTGCTTAGCTGTCATAACGAGAGGTACGGTGGCACATAGGACCCACCGCAGTCACCTAGGGCAATCTCACCTACCAAGACCCTTTTCCCAAATAAGGTACCATTTGCAGGTTCCAAAGGTTAGAGCCACCATTGGGAGGTGCAGTTAAAGCCGTGGAAACCGAGGCTGGGAAGGTGTGTCGACTCCGTGCTGTGTGGCCAGCATCACTCTGCACCTGCCTCCTCGGAGAGGAAGAGGCTGTACAAGGGTCACAAGGAAAGAGATTTCTGCTTGAGAGGGCGGAGGAGGACCACAGGGGAAAACTGTCCCTTGAGAGATGTCCCACACAAGCCAAGGGGAGGTGGAGCTGCCACAGGAATCTGGGTTCCAGTTGCCAGCGGGACAGTGCCCTGGAGCCCGAGGCACTGAGGGCACATGGCCATGACTACCCTCTATGTACCTGCTTGTGCCAGCTCCTCAAGCTGGCCCAGATGTTTAACCCTACAGAACCCAGAGAGATGACAGCAGAGGTCGGAGGAAGGGGAGGTGCCCGTGGAACATAGAGAAACTGAGGCAGGAAACCCTTCATGATGTTGCAGGATACAGGGGGTTAGATGGACTCGGGGGCAGACACTGGAGGAAAGGTTAAGGCGGGCGGGGTGCAGGTCTGGGCCGGGACAAAGCTCATGCAGGCGGCTGGAGGCTCTTGGGAGACATCAGGTTACTTCCCTTTCGCTGCTTACCAGCAAGGACCCCCAGGGCAGAAGGGGCCTGGCAAGGGGCTGGGGCACACCCCTGACAGAGCCAGCGCTCAGGGTCAGCAGACAGCAGCAGGGTGCTCCAAATCTGCCTTGCTCCCCGGCCCCGGCTCCCCTCTGAGCCCTTGCGTGTCTTTCCCGTGATGCTGATGCTGCACCTGCTGCCTCCATGTGCCTGACAGGACCCAGGTCTGTGACCGTGACCTCCCCAGACCAGACTGTGGGTCTCCAGACAGCAGACTCGGCCCCCCACTTCCTGATCAGTTCAGTCAGCATTTACTAAAGACATGCTGGATGCCTGGCACTTACCCAAGCAGAGGACAGACTACAAGGGGGCTTTGGGATGGGTTTCTACCTTCCCAAGCCAGATGCCCCAAAGGCTACACATAACAGCAATGCTTTGGGGTGATCCCACATGCCGGTAATCCCAGCACATGGGGAGGCTGAGGTGGGAGGATTTCAAGTTCAAGGCCAACACTGGCTACATAGTGCAACGGTCTTAAGAAACCAGTAACAACAATGAACAGTAAGTCGTCCTTGCATAACTCCTCCTTTGTGCTCTGATTCACATCAATAAGGCTCTTCACGCATGAGGAGAAGGTGGTCATACTTCACAGTCTAGAGATGGGAAGATTAAGGCACAGAGGGCTCCAGACTGTAGACAGCAGATCTGGGATCTGAGCAGAGAATGTGAACACGGCCAGAGAGGGCACTGCGGGTCTCCAGGGCAGGTGCAGGGGGCCGGGTGTGAGAGGCAGACCGGGCTTGGGTGGGGCAGCCTGAACCTAGAGGGCGCTGCGCTGAGCCAGCCTTGGACTCCAGGGAGGGCACCAGGGAGCCAGGTGAGGTGGGCGAGGGAGGGGCCCGATCAGATTTAGAGAGATGGCTGTGCCAGGCTGGATTGGGATTGCGGGAGGAGGATGCTGGGTGCCTGGAGCTGGGCAGATGGGTGGGGAGCGGCAGATGGACGCGGGGTGCTCAAGGGCAGGCAGGAAGCCGCTGCAGAACCAAGCTCGGCCTCAGGTGGGAGAGCCTGAACTCACTGCCCCTGCTGTTCTGGGGGTGGAGCCCCTCCTTCGCGCAACTGCTCCTGCCTCCCTGCCATTCGTCTCCCTGACCTACATTTCCGGCTCCTTTTAGCCTGCTCAGACAAAGGCTGGACTGGCAGTGCAGCGACCCTCGATGCACCACCCTCTGTTCCCTCTGGCCAGGAGGTTGAGGGGAACAGGAAGACATGTATGAGGAGAGTGAGCGTGTGGCCGGAAGGGAGGAGGGAGGAGGAGTGGAAAGAGGGAGGACAGAGGAGTGGCTGGCTTTGAGGAATGCTTTCCGGGCCTCAGGTAGCTGTCTGGGTGCTGGCTCCCCCTTCAGACCGAGGGCCCTTGAAGAAATCACATTAAGAACACAGCAATTGTCAGGTGCCAGGCAAGGTGGTATGTGCCTATAATCTGAAGTACTTAGGGGGCTCAAGGCCAGATTAACAAGACCCTGCCTCAAAATAAAATAAACAGAGCCTGGGATGCAACTCAGGTTCAACCCCGGTGCCAAACAGTGCTCCAACCTACCTTCAGTTTGTTTATCTGTAAAACTGGGACAAAAGTGGAGACGCTGTCCCTCCAGTGCCGCCGCGAGTGCCTGGCTCTCTAGAGGACTCGCCTCTCACAGCGCAGGGAAGTGGATTCTCCGGACCTGGCAGGCAGGCGCAGGCATGTGTACTGCCCAGATTAATGGAGCCAGGGAAGGCAGCCATTAATGCAAATGGCTCCCAGCTTAATGGCCCTGTCACTTCCAGGTGAGGGAACTCGGCCCCTCTGCCCACCCAGGAAACTCAGGAGGCCTCGCTGGGCCCACCCTAAGGAGCTCAAGGCCCCGGAGGTGCCCCTTGAAGAGCTCCGAAAGATGCCCACCCTCTGGCTGCTACAGGCTCTAGAAATCAAGCTGAATGGGCACTGTTCCCCTCTCCGGTCCCTTCGTATCAGGTGGCTTGTGGTCTGGGACTCCCCCCACACACACAACACTGCCTCCATCTTGAGTGTCCCCTGCAGCCTGTTCTGTCCCAGGGTGACCCCCATGCTCCAAGGACCAAGACCCAGGGACATCCTCTCCCGGAGCTCCTCCTGCCCTCCTTAGACGACGGGTCTGGCCTCGCAGCCACAGCCCTGCCAAGATGCGCCGCACAGTGAGGGCACAATGTCACCGAAAACATGAGCTCGGCCTGCCTCGGCATCCTCATCTGATTGACGGGCTGAGGACAGCACCCATCTAGCTCGTGGCTTGGGGTGAGGATTATAGCACTCGAAGCCCAAATGCTTAGAAGGTACAAAGTGCTGGTGAATGGTTGTCTGTAGTCACCATTGTTTTGTCATTACTGCAACCACTATTTGGCTCTGGGCACCAAGTAATGCTCCATTTAGATGGCTAATGAATAAAGAGATGAAGATGAGATGAGATTCCACGCGGGAAAAGGAGGGCGAGATGTTCCTGTTTGCTCGGCAGCCTCCAGCTGAGAAGGATCCACACTGAAGCCCGGCCCGTTCCCAAAACAGCACCTTCTGTCCCCAGTCACCTGAGGCCCAGACAGAGGGACCTTGGCCAAGGTCATGTCCTTGTCAGCCTGCTGTAGAGCTGGGAGGGGAAGGCAGGCCCTGTCCCCCAGGGGGGAGTGCTGTGGCAGGCTCAAGCAACTTCCTGATGATGATTTCATCTGGCCCTCCAGGCCCTGCCCCACCCCACCCAGCCCTGGCTGTTTCAGCTGCCAAGAGCAGAGACAGGTGACAGAGCGGGAGGTGATAAACACGTCTCATGACTTCCCTGAACTCCCATCCAATTTGCTGTTCCCGGGCTATGCCAAGAGTGTTTTGCTAATAAACCGGATGGGCTATCCAGGGCGGCAGGGGGCAGAGGTAGCGTGCAGTCCTGGCACCTCTTGGGCTGTCCACACTGAGCCCGGCGGCCATCAGCAAAGAAGAAACTCAGAGCAAGCACAGGCTTCGGCATCAAGTCACAGCCTTCAGGAGCTGGCCAGCCCTGGGGACCCTCTGGGTCCTCACTGCCACACCCTCAGGTACAAGTGAGGACCTTGAGCAGGGGCTGTGCTGTGGTGTGGAGCCTGGAGTCCAGTGGCATTTGATGACCCCAAGACCAGTGCTGGGAAGTGCAGTAGAAAAAGGGCCCGGGTGTGGAAGAGACTCAGCACTTGGGATCCTTCAGGCACGGGGCTGGGATGAAGGCCCCCACAAAGCCAGCCCCAAAACAAGAACCCCTAACCAATCTCTGCTGGGGGAAAGAATCCATCCTCCAAAGTGACCTTTCTCAGAGCAGTCTGAGCACCAAAGGGACCCTCTCTGATCCCCTCCCCCCTCCCTCAGTCTCTACCTGCTCTCAGGGCCCACCCCATCCCTGAGCTCCTGTCCAGGATCTAGTCCAGGGACAGCTCAGAGGAAAACTTCACCCAACACCCTGGACCCTCTAGACCTGGTGAGTCACCAACCTCCCCCAGATCTTGGATAACAAGCTACAGGACAGGCTGGAGAAGCAAGATGCTCCCTGAAGTCCCCTAATGGCTACCGTGGATGGCCACAGGGCAGACAGGATGTCAAGCAGCCCTTGCCCCGTGGAGGTGTCTGGAGAAAGCCATGATTTCAGGGCCTGGGCTGCTATGGAGAGCCAGAAGGTCATGCTCAGGTACAGCCTGATCTAGATGCTGGGGAGGATGAACTTTCAGGGCACCATGACCCTCCAAGTGACCCCCAAGTGGCCAATGCCATTGTCTACCCCAAGGGCATGCTCACTGGAAGCCCACATTCCAGCAGTCTCCTCTCAGCCCTGGTGGCTAAGGTTGGGAGGAGAGGAGCCAAGAAGGGCCCACCAATCCCCCAGCACCCACCCACCCACCCGTGCTGTCTCCGGCTTCAATCAAAGCCCTCTACTTTTATCTGTATTCCACCGAGAGTCTCTGTGTAAGATCCTGTTTGAACAAAGCTCTGCTCCACTACAAACATTTTGCAAACCTCTGATCCAGCCCAGCCCCTCGTGTTAGGCAGCAGAGCTTTGTGGTCCAGCAGCCTTGGGCTAAATCCTATTTTTAATGCTTCCTGGCTGGGGTCTCTTCACCTGTCTGAGCCCCACTTTCTCAGCCTGTACAACAGAGACCCTGCCAGGCTGCACCAGAGAATCTGGAACCGTGCAAAAAGAGCAGCTGGGACCCAGAAGGCTCTCAGTGACAGTGACAGAAGACTGGAATCTGAGCATAGATCTGCTGGGCACACAGGGGCCAGCAGCAGCATGGGCAGTAGACACCCAGCCCCCAGGTCCCCTGCATGGGCTCCCTCCCTGCAATACGGCAGCCCACACAGCCCCCTGTGTGTGCACACTTTAGCCCCTCAGAGAGCCTCTTGGGTCCTAATAAAGTGTGAGCACTAACCGGGCCCGACAGGCCTTCCAGAACAGTGTCAGGGTAGGGAGGGCCCAGAGATGGCCAATGAGCCTGCACATTGTTCATAGAGCCCATTTCAGCCGTGACTGCTGCTATTTAGCATTTAGATAATGCTCTATATTTCCACAGGCTTTCCTGCCAGGGCCTGCAGGAACCTGCCAGCAGGGATAGGCACTTGCTGCAAGCAAGGAGGAGGAACAACTCCCATTCCTGGACACCTATTCCTGCTGTTCTGAAGCAGCCTGCCTGATCCCAGCCTCGCCTCCGCTCCTCCATCCATCCATCCATCCATCCATCCATCTAGCCACCCACCCGTCCCTCTACCCCTGCATCTAACCACGTGACATGCACTGCAGACCCCTAGAATGTCCAGTGTCCTGTGCTGGGCAGGTGGCCCTGGAGCCAACACTGGCCTCAAGAATGTACAATCTCTGTGTGGCTACGGCCCAAGCAGAGGAAGCACAGTGGGGGTCTCTGTGCTGGCTGGATGGGAGGATTCCTGGAGCAGGTGGCACATAAGCCAAGGGCTGAGGATGAGAAAGAGTTGGCATAAGCGAAGGTGAAGAGAGGCACGAGGAAGGGCATGTGCCA
>NW_004524668.1:7639105-7640144 GCF_000260255.1 Octodon degus
CTTCTGTCTGCCCACCACCACAGTCTACAACACGCACAACAGCGCCTTGAGTGTAAGCAGACATTGAGTGAAGGAACGGCTGGCAATCAAGGCTCACGCGACGTATCACCAAGGGCCTGGCTCCGGGGCAGGCTGTGGTCACAGGAAGTTAGTCTGAGAAATGTGTTGGAGATTTTCCATAGGGGGCGTTGGGGCCAAAATTCAGAGGACCCCACTGGTGCTTGGTTCCCCCCAGCCTGGTTCTGTTCCAGCCTCCAACTCACTGACACTCGCAGCCCCTGGAGAACCATGAGACAAGACTGCTGTCCCTATAGCTCTACCCACCTGTACCTACCACAGCCTCTGACCCGGCTCTGGCCCCCGCGGAGCCAGTTGTGTATGTTTCTAGCCCCTTCCGGTCATTGTAAGAATAGGGGCAGACTCCTTGACAGGACCAAGGTCAGCTGCGCCTTCTGGGTTTCCTGCTACCCTCCATGCCCCTGCACCATGGCACATACGGGTCTGCTCCATGCAGCGTCCCCTCCTTCCTCAAAAGTACATCAGCTGATTACTGCAAAGCACATCCTCTTGAAGGGTTGACAGGGCCGGCCAAATAGCTCAGAGGATTAAAGCGCCTGCAAGCAGGCGCAGGGCCCGGGGATTTGATCTCCAGGGCATGCTGATGCAATTGAGACTGGGTGTGGCAGTGCACACTTATAATCCCAGCTCTTGGGAGACTGTAAACAGGCAGATCACTATAAGACAGATCTAGTAGTGAGACCCTGAACACCCTGTAGACCCTTCCCTAAAATACAAAAAAAAAAAAAAAAAAAAGTTGACAGGTTCAGTCCGTGGGTCCTCAATAGTTACCTTGCTATGAGGGAAGTAGGGTGACAATCAGTCAGTCGTGTGCTTATCTTCCCTATCTCCTCTCATCTCCGTACCCAGGCACCGAGCTAGTTTTGCACTACATCACCATCATCACCACCACTGCATCGTTCTCACTGCCAACTCTACTACCTCCACCTCCACCATCTACCACCACCACCACCACCACCAC
>NW_004524668.1:7640312-7673919 GCF_000260255.1 Octodon degus
GACCACCACCACCATGACCACTACCACCACCACCACCACCACCACCACCACTACCACCTACCACACCACTATGACCACCACCACCACCACTACCACTACCACCTACCACACCACTACCACCACCACCACCATGACCACCACCACCACCACTACCACCTACCACACCACGACCACCACCACCACCATGACCACTACCACCACCACCACCACTACCAATACCACCTACCACACCACTACGACCACCACCACCATGACCACTACCACCACCAACACCAACACCACTACCACCTACCACACCACTACGACCACCACCACCATGACCACTACCACCTACCACACCACTACCACTACCACCTACCACACCACTATGACCACCACCACCACCACCACCACTACGACCACCACCACCACCACCACCACTACCACTACCACTGACCACACCACTACAACCACCACCACCACGACCCCCACCACCATGACCACCACCACCACCACGAGCACCACCACGACCCCCGCTATCATCTCCAAGCCACTGTCATCATCACCGATGCATTTTCATCAGTTCATCTCTCTCACGACACCCCTACCACCTCCACCACCACCACCACCACTGCTGCCGCAACTGTTGCCCCAGTTACTATTCACTGAGTGCTTTCAGTACGTCGGGTGCCGTTCAGAGGGACTCACACACTCGTCTTCCTTAATTCATACAACAACCCAGCAGGGGAGCAGTACTCAATCACTATTCATATTGTGCAGGTGAAGAAACTGAGCCTCATAGAGATTTAGTAACTTGACAAATGTTTCAAATGCAAGCTGTTTCCCCCTTCTGTAGACCAAAAAGAACTGAGAGCTTAGATAATCCAAACTTCTTTTTTTTTTAAACGTATTTGGCACAGGGTCTCACTATGTAGATCAGACTCGTAGTGATTCTCCTGTTTCCTGTCTCCCAAGGGCTGAAATTACAGGCACACGCCACCAACGCCCAGTCTCAGTCTCTGCCTCAGCGCGCCTGGGGGCAGAGCCAGCATGGCACTCCAGGGATCAAACCCCAGCTGCTGCACTCTGCCTAAGCCGGTGGTGTAGTCTGCTGAGCTATCTGACTGGCCCTCAAACTTCTTGACAATCCATTCGCTCTGTTTGACTTTGTAATGTTTGGAGAGGTCAGAGGCCCTGGCATCTTTGGCTCCAGCCACAGCCTTGGACACCACACCCTTGGATGGAAACCTTTGAGACAGACTCTGAGCCACAATCTGACTTCCTCCCTGACTTGCACCACAGTCCTGGGCTTGGGGACAGCACCAGGCCAGCTGAGCTGCAGATCAGCCACAAGGGACCGCACTTCTCCTGTGCTGGCAGCTGGTGGGTCTCCCCCAGCAGGATCCGTCTGGGAAGTGCCTCAGCATCTGATGGGTCCTGAGAGGTGGATCAAAGCCACTTGCTCCCGCCAGTGCTCTTTTCCCTCAGCGTCTCTCCTCACCCTCCGGGTGGCCTCGTCCTCCTGCCCAGTGCCCCCACCTTCCCTTGTGTCTTCCCCGTCTACCATGACCCTACCCCACGGCCAGCCCTGACATCAGGCGAAGCCCTTACGCCAGGCCTGGGGCCACTTCACAGCCCACCCTCCCAGGAGCAGGGTGGGTCACCAGCTCCACTGCCTTGCAGAATCGGCCTATTTCTGAAGCCCCCAGTTGAGGGCGTTGAGAACCCTCTGCCTCTTCACTGACCCTAAGCTTCACACAGTCATGGTGAAGACGGCCACTGTAGTATGCATGCCAGGCATGTTCCAGTATTTCTTTGGCTCCAAAATATCCCTTCACCGGCCTTAACTAGGGGCTCTCAGCCTTCCCATTTCCCAGGTGAAGCGACAGGCTCAGGGAAGCCAAGTCGTTCACTCTAGGTCTCCCAGCTGGCAGGGCACAGCAGCACTAGAATTCCTTCCCTATATCTGCAAGGGAGGCCCCCACAGGCTCATTTCCTGCCGTCCGTCCCCTCCCCATCGTTCCCACTCCTCCCCTCCCAAGCCTCTGACCTATGAGTCTGTGGCTTTGAGCTGACTCCCCCTCCTCCTCAGCCTGCAGAGTGTGATCCCTGGGCCCAGGACTTGGACAGGACAGGAGATGCTTGGTTCCCGGGGCAGAAACCAAGCTCTGCCCAGGGTCTAAGCAGTAGGACACAGACTGGAGCCCGAGCCACACCTGCCTGAGACAGCTCAATCCACAATCACCTCGACCTCTTCCTGTGTGGCTCAGGCATCTGCTGCTCAACAGATTCCAAAATCTGGCACAGAGCAAGGCGGCGGTTGCATCCCTCAAGCCTCAGTAATTACAAGCACACGCACAAACAAGCCTGCTTGCCTCCTATCGGAAGTCACTACTTCCTAACCTACGCCTTGGTTGACACAAACCTTGCCTTTCTTCCACGCTCAGCTCGCCTTTCATTCAATACCAGAAATACTAGTTCATAGGGAAAATCGCGGCTGTGCTTGGCACCTGCAGAACGCCAGGTGCCCGCCGCCATTATCACACCCCATTTCACAGTTCTTACACAGACAGGACCTGTTGGCCCCAGCTTCGCAAATGAGAAGGATCAGCATCTGTGAGACAAATGTCTTTCCCAAGGACACACGCTGGTAAGTGATGGATTAGAAACCTCTCAAAGGTTCAACAGCGCCCCGCCCCAACCCACATCCACCTTCAAACCTCAGGATGTAGCCTGATTGGAAATTGAGTATGCAGATGTGACTAGCTAAGGTCATAGTAGATCGGGGTGTGGGGGGAAGGGCTGTAGACCCATGAAGAACATCCTCATGGGAGGGGGGATCTGCAATGAGAGTGGGGTGGGGGCCCAGGCCACGTGAGCACAGGGCAGACAGAGAATGACTGGTGTGGTGCAGGCGTGAAGAGCCACCAAGAATCGCTGGTGCCACTGGAAGTTAGGAAGAGGACGGATAAGGGTCCTGCCCTGGGACAGCGGAAGGAGCACCATCCTGCTGATGCCTCGGGCTTCCAGCCGCCCTGTACTCTGAGAACATAAGAGTTCTATTGTTCGAAACCACCCAGCTTGTGGGACTTGGTCGTGGCAGCTCTGGGAAATCAACCTAACGCAGACTCCAAGAGTGGGTATTCCAGGGTCTCCTCCTGGCCACCTCCCCTCCCCACGATGACCCTAGACAAGACAGCTATGTCTTTGGGCACTCAGGCAAGCCCTTTCAGGCATCCAGTAAGTAGGCGCCGAGAGAGGTCAAGGACACAGAAGACACAGGGGCTCTCTCACACATCAGACGCACAAAGGGCAGTTATTGCCTATCCAGGCTGCCTTGGCCTCCAATGGGGAGGAGGATACCAGGCTGTGTGACCAGGTCTTGCTTGAGAATCTTGGCTGTGCCATTTCCTGGCTGTGTCACCAAATGCAGGTCACAGCTCACCCATCTGAGCCTCAGTTTCTTCATCTGGAAGATGGGGACACTCATACCAGCCTTCCTTCTTCAAATTAGGCGAAAGAAGGGAGACACTTTACACAGCTCTCTGATTTCCTGACAGGCAGACCCTCTGCGGGGGTGAGGGGTGGATGCATTCACACTTGAGCACAAATGTGTCTGTGTGTGTATGTGTGTGTGTGTGTGTGTGCACGCGCACGCGCATGTGTGTATGCAACCATGTCTATAATTCTGACACAAGAGATAAACTCCCCACAATTAGGAAACAGGGCTGGGTGAATGTTTCTCACAGCCAGACATGGTGGCACAGGCCTGTAACCCCAGTGTTACAGGGCAGTTCCTTTAGAAACAGCTCACCAATCAAAAGTGTTCCAGGTCCTTCTTACCTCAAGAAAGAATTGGATGAGACAAGCCAATAACAGCGCCAAAAAAGTTTATTTGAAAAATGCAGGGCCAGTGGGCATGGGAAAAACCAGCTCAACAGAGCAAACTAGGGCTGAACAAAGAAAAAAGAGGATAAAAAGGGAAAGAAAAGTACACACCACCTCTGAGAAGCTCAGCATGGGCTGCTGCACAGATACTGTCATGGCAGCGGCTTTCCATGATGGCTGTTCTTCTCTCCCACCATCCACGTCTTCATGTAAGCTCCCGAGAAATCCCACATTCAGAGACCTGGTGTCTTCCTGGGACTCTGTAACCGACAGGTCCCTCCCATTTTCCCAGCCAGGTTTGCCCCACCCCATCTTCTAGAACACTAGCATTCTGGGAAGTTAAGGCAGGAGCACTGCAAGTTCCAGCCCTGCGGGGGCAACTTAGAGACAATTTGTCTCAAAAGTAATGAGTAAATAAATACAATTTTATTTATTTTTAAAGAGCTGGGGATAGGTCCAGAGCAAAGGCCTGGGCTCAAGCCCCAGGACTGAAAAATAATAATAATTTTTTGTATCTTCTTGTACATGGAAATGTTTCACACAGAACTGAGAGCCGTCGGGCGTGGTGAGGGAGGGTGCCGGGCAGGAAGGAGGCTCTGCCTAGATGCACCCGAGCTCTTCCAGACAGATGTCTCTGCCCCTTTGTCACACACAGTCATCCGCAATGGCATCACATCTCAAACCGCCAGCGCTACAAAGGGAAGAAAAGGCCCGAGGGAAGAAGGCGCCTTCCGCCAGTCGCGGAGCCTGGCCAACCCAGCCAGCATTTTCCGCTTCCTCTTGCCTCGCTGCCAGGCTGGGCCGCACCAGGGACAGTGCCGTAACGCTCACACTTGTCGGAGGTAGCGTCTGATCCTCACCACCAGACTCCAGCCAAGTGGAGAGCCACAAGATCCAACGAGACTCCTTTGAACAGCACAGTGTGCGACAAGCCTCGGAATAGAGGCGCAGAGCCGGCCAGCTGGCTGCCTGGGGTGGAAGCCGTCATCACGCAGATCCTGGGAACAGGGAGAGAATGGGGGACCTGGGAGCTGGAGGGGCTGGAGGAAGGTCCGGCCTGCCCATAGGGCTTGGCGGCTGTGGGCACTGCCAGCCCAGGCCTGAGCAGAACATCCAATCTCAAGGACATGGGCATCACTGAGGCCACGGGGCCCACCTACCGGGCTTGGAGCCTGGCACGGCTGCCCCCCTGGGAGTGTGAGCTCACTCCCCAAATCGGAGTCCAAGGGAGAGGCAGATGTGGCTGATTCACCCACGGGGACTCCTCCACGACCCCCCTCTTGCACCTGGCAACACCGACTGGGTGATTTAATTCAGCTCAATTCTATCTTGATTTATTAAGTAAACAGAACACAGAGCAGAGAGAACAAGAGCGGGGATCTGGGGCCGGGCCAAGTGTGTGTGAATCCGGGAGGCCACACCTGGGAGAGCTGCCGGCCTGCTCCGAGCCTCTATTATGTCACTTACATCACGGGGCTTGCTGAGCGCCAAACGACTTCATTCTTGTAAAGCACCGAAAATGGTTTCGAGTCTACAGTAAATGCAAAATAGGGACCTGGTAAGCAAAGCAGTATGGGGCAGCGGCCTGAGTAGCGGGCGTCCCAGGCCCCCTGCCAGGCACCCACACACAAGCACTCAGGGCGGGAGAAAAGCAAGGCTCAGTTTTGGTGGCACAGCTCAGAGACTGCCAAGGATCGGGACCCCAAAGGCCTGATTCCTGAGACCCCACACTTAACCACTCAGCAAGGTACAGAGAATCCTTGTTTGTACACACACACACACACACACACACACACGCTCTCTCTCTCTCTCTCTCTCTCTCTCTCTCTCTCTCTCTCTCTCTCTCTCTCTCTCTCTCTCTCTCACCCAGGGCAAGGCCCACAGGCATAATGCTGGATGAACGACAGCATAAAAGACCCACATCTGAATTTCCCGTCTCTTCCCTTACTGCTTCTGTGACCTTGGGCGTGGGACACCGGCTATCTTGAGTGTCAGTTTCTCTATGTGTAAAAATATGTGTCCAGATATCCAATTCGCAGGGCCGTTGGCGAGAACCAAATGAGACTGAGATGCAAACACCCCCAGTGGGGAGTCTGACAGTTAGTCTATGTTAAATAAATGTCATCTTGATTTTATTTCATTTCCTTGACTCTGCTCCGTTCTACACAAGGACCTACAGGGAGCACAAGAGCAGGAGAAAATGTATTCTTGTCCTGAAGGTCTTTACATGAGAGAAGCAGAAAATTGTTCACTTAAAGGACAATTAGCTGTAGAAGCAGAAGTCGCCCAGGAGTTCAGAAAGCTCTGGGTGGACAGGGCAGGCTGGAGGGCCTCTGGGAGGTGGTGTTTGAAAGAGTTGTCCCCCTCGTTATCTGCCACAGGAGGGGCTTCACGGTGCACATCCCCGTTAGGCCAGGCTGCGCCAGCCACACCAGCGAGGACATGAAAACGCTGCCTTGAAGCCTGAAGCACGCTGCCTCGGAGGGGGAGAGGCTGGCTGTGATCAGCTTCCTCCCATCAAAGGATCAGCTAAGGCGGCAGAACCAACCGGAGCGCTGGCAGCCGGCGCCACCAAGCGAGTGAAGTTCAAAACCGCGCACTCTGGGCCCAGACATTGATGTCCTTCCAGAAAGTGCCCTGCGTGGATGTGAGCGAGAACAAAAGGGTGGAGGAGATGGAAAATGCGTGACTGGGCCAGTCAAGCCAGGACCCCAATGAGGGGCTCGCACAATGTCCCAGCGGGAAGGAAACTTGAGCTTCTCCCAGACACGAAGTTCAGGTCTGGGCAACAATCCAAGGTCAGTCCATCCCAGGACACCCTCCGCTGTGCCCATCTGTCCAGCACCCTCCCTGAAGATGAAAGGACAGTAGAGTCCAGGGAGTTTATGGACACCAGCCAAGTTCACAGCAGGAGACCAACACCAGCATGGGTCCGCTCCCCCAGGGGCATTCCAAGGATGCGGAACGAGATGGGTTGGCCCATCCAGGCACAAAGTTCAGATTCATTCCAGCTCAAATGTAAGCAAAGAGCTACAAGGTCCAGGACTTGATGCAATCTGTGTGTCTTTTCTGCTGGCCTAGAACCTGGAACCTCCCCTTGGGTCTAGAGTCACGGGCAGCCACTTTGGCATCCACGGAAACCAATAGTGAAGCTGATGGAGAACAAAAGCCGAGCAGGCAGCTGGAGAGAAGGGGTCTCGATGATCTCTGGGTTAGAGTAATACTAGCTGCCATAACACAGAAGTGCCAATCTCAAGGGCTTATCCTGATGCAACTGTGGTTTTTGCTACACATAAAAATCTGATGTGGCTTTTTCTGGTGAGTCAGGATTCAAGATCCTTTAGCTCTGTGTGTTCCCCTCCTCTGGTGCCTTGAGGCACTCTGCATTTGGCCATGGAGGAGCTGGAGGGAGGAGGCACAACTGCACCTTAAACTTCTTGGTCGGAAGTGATACACACCATGTCCACCCTCTCCCTTGGTGAGGACGGGTCATAAGGCCACACCTAAAAGCAAGGGGCCCTGGCGAATATAGTCCCCCACTAAGCAGCTGCTTCCCAGCACCAAGCCTGTACCATGACGTATTAAATTCACTAGGTGGTATAATCTTACGGGACTCCCATCATATAAGTGGTCCATGGTTGATCGAAATGTCATTATGTGGCTCCTGGCTGTATATGGAACACAATGGTTTTGGAGAGAAGACTATAAAAGGCTAGTGGTCTCTGTCTTGCTCCTGAATCACCAGCTCTGGGCAAAGGCAGGGGCTGGGTTCCAAGGAAACTAGATGGATGCTATGAAGAGATCCAGGTGTGAGTAATAGGGGCCTCCCACCAAGAACCCTAGGAGTGGCCTTTCCCTGAAGCAGCTTCACCCAGCGGGTCCAGCCTTCATGTGACCATGGCCCTGTGTGACATCCTGGACCCCAGGAGCCACCCTGAGCCACATCCACACAGCCAAGTGTTCCTTGGTTCAGATCTGAAATTTACCCAAAGGCTTATTCACTGAAGCTTTGGTCCCAGTCAAGAACATTCAGAGGAGGGACCCTGGAGATATGATTGGATCATGGATCGTGGACTAATCCACTGCTAATTTATAACGAGATGGAAATGGTGGGGTGGGGACTAGCTGGAGGAAACAGCTGACTGGTAGCATGCAGTGAGAGGGCGCATCTTACTTCCAGATGTAGCTTATATTTTCTTCCAGGTGACCTTGAGGTGAGTAGCTTCCCTTCAAGTTCAGAAACAATGGAGCCCAGCAACCATGGACTGACACCTCTGGAATCATGAGCCAAAATCACTCTGACCTCTTCTAAGTTGTTTTTCTCAGGTATTTTGTCTCAGTGACAGAAAGCCTCAGAAGCTGTGAGATCCGAGTGCCCATGACTTCAGGCCAGCAGGTCGTGGGGTCCTGCGTTACATAGCAATAGAGAGCTAACACAGCCCAGCCAAGGGAAGGGCCTGATGGAGCCCTTCTTCCTGGCTGCCGCTCAAGGGCACACAGACACAGTGGTACTGCCGTCCACGGACCGAGTCCTCTCCACAATTCAGGGCAAAATTGAGCCAGATGAGAACCGAATGAAATTTCCCCATAAGGTCAGCATTGAATCTAACCACTGAATTCGATTTGGCTCTCATCCAACTGGGTTTGTGACCTGAATTATGGAAAAAAAAAATAAAACAAGTTCATGAACAGAGGCTCCACTGCATATGTTGGCAGAGTCCAGGCGCCTGCTGGATGCACCTGACTTAAGGTTGACTGACATTCACAACGCTCATCAAAACAGAAGCTGACGATCAGCTAATGTACATCACCAGGAAGAAAAAGGTTAAGCCAAAACACAGCAGATGGGTTCATGTCATCAGATAAAGAGAAAGTTCCAGGACCTAGACACACAATACTTTTTTATCTATAAAAATGGCCACTTCATAGAGCTCAACCTGATCCTTCACCTCTGAGATGCAGTCTCGTTTTTATGAGATAAGAGTAATTAATGGCCCTTATAGTAATGATGAAGCTGGCAACTAAAGTGGCATTGCAAAGTGCAAGTCAGCCTCCCTGGAGCACACAGGACACTCTGTGATCCAGGAATGACTTGCCAATGGCACAGAAATAAAGCGGGGTGGGGTGGGGTGATGAGAACAGGGAAGCTAGAGATCTGCCCTTGTCCCCTTGCTACAGGTTGGATCTGAAGCATCTCCCAAATTCCCATGTGTGAAAGGCATCATTACCGGCCTGTGGCATTATTTGGAAGGTGGTGCAAGCTTTAGGAGGTGGAGCCTAGTGGAAGAAAGTTGGGTCCTTGGGGTGAGACCCGAGAGGGGATGTTCAGACCCCTGCGTCTCCTCTCTCTCTTCCTCCCACCGTGAGGTCATAGGGCCTCCTCCATGCACTCCCACCATTGGGTGTCTGTGCTTCCACAGACCCAAAGCAACAGGGACCATGGACAGCAACCTCTGAAATGAGAAGACAAGCCAAGCTTTCCTTCCTTACAACTTTATGGGCTGGGGAGATGGCTCAGTAGAATAAGTGCTTCCCTGACAAGTACAAGGGTTTGAGTTCAATTCCTGGTTCTGCAAAAAAAAAAGCTAAGGGACAAATTTATTGTCTCGGGTATTTTGTTGCAGTCATGGAAAGCTGACTATACACTTCCAAACAGTGAGAAACAAAGATACAGCTGCAGTCTTACCACCTGTGTAATAGGCATAGCACCTCCATAATAACCCTCCTAGTCCAGGTTAGCCTTTCTAGCCCATTTTAGGCCCTGGAAGAAGACAGAAAAGGGAAGAGACTGTATCTCTGCTGCTAGCCTGCATCCAAGTTAGCAGGAAGAAGGTGAACGGAGGGAGGAGGGAGGGCCCTCATTGCTAAAACAGGTCTCGTCCCACAGGCCAGATTTGGCAGGATTGTTCCAGCAAATGGCTCAATTCCCTCTGGTTTTTGTAGTACAAACAATCCCAGACAAGCCTTGGAGGGGGGAAAAAAAAAAGAGTAATTTGTGTGGTGTAAAAAAAAACCATGAAGCATTGAGCATGGCCTTGCAAATCATTTGCATTTCTAAACAAGCAAACCTGCAGTGGAATGTGGCTGCCCCTTAGTTATCTTATTAATTCCCTTCTGGCCCACAGGCAGGCCCACAGACTCCCAGCACCCAGAGAGCTCAGAGCAGAGACAGCCACCTTGAAGACCTGCGTTCAAATCCAGCTCTGCCACTGAGTACAAGGCATCCTTGTGCTGTGTCCTCTGTGGACCTTGGTTACCCCTCATCTGTGTGGAATGGGGGAGGCAGACTAGACGCCCACTGATAGCCTTCTAGGAGTGACAGTACATGAATATTTGAGCCAAAAGGCCCAGAAGACAGCTATGGCCCTTACGTTCGCTGAGCAGATGGCCTTGGACATGACGGTGGGCTCCTCCATGCTCAGCGCTGGAAGGCATATCTGACATATACCGGTTCATCATTCAGCCTTTCCCTCCTCTAAATTCCTTCCCATCATCCCTGAAAGAGACCCCGTGGGCTTCTGTTTAAGTACCTGTTAGTGGTGTACTCACTCCCTTCAGATGAGGAAGAAGTCATCCATCCCACAAGGTACAAAGTCCTTCTGGAGACTGGAGCTCAAATCTGCTCTCATGGTCCCTCTGCCCAGAGGGATCGTGAACTTTCCCTGTGCCCATCGGGAAAGCCTGGCGGACAGTGCAGCGTGTTTAGATCCAGGCAGGTGGGTGTGCCAACTCCAGCTGGGGGGCCTAAAGTGACTGACTCCGTCTCTCCCCTGCATCTTGGCTTCCTCATCTGTGAAACGGAAGCCATCATTCTACCAACCCCCAAGGGCAACGCCCCGGGTCAAGGGGCCGGGAACCGGCGCCCAAGGCCAACAACCAAAAGGGGGGGGGGCAAAAGTCCGTGGGTGTTGACGAGTCACTCCATGCTGGCCCTCAGCCACATGGTGTTCACAAGTGTGAGGCACACCCGAGGCCCATAGCCCGGAGCCTGTGCTATCCATCATAGGAATGTGTCACCTGGGTCGCGGGTGTGGCTGGCTGAGGGACTTGCTTGGGCTGATGACATCAGCATGACAACCCTGCAATGGAGCCTCCACGGCATCGTGAGTTCGTACTTGCTCTTCTCCTCTCCAGGGATCTAGCCTGAGAAGAGTGCATCGTGACAGCTGCTGCCCTCCAGCCAGGTCCCAGCAGGGTCACAGGAAAGCAGGCAGGACCCCAGCCCAGCCCCTCTGACCTGCAGGCCGAAGCAGTGCTGCCCACCAGCACTGGATCATCCTCCATCAACAAACCTCTGTCCTGCTTGTGTCTGCAATGGAACCACATTTGAGAATGATCTGTTATGTGGCCAGCGGTGGCACTAGCTGCATCTGAGCCTCAGTAGCAGGTGACAGCACCTTGACTGATGGAGTTGGGCTGAGTCCCAGCACCACTGCTGAACATCACGGTGTACCTCGCCGCTGAGGCCAAGCTGCTGCTCGTGGTGTGTTCTGGGTCTACCCAGAGAAGACAACGGTGCACTGAAGCATCCAAGTCCACCAGGCAACCTTGAGCTCACCCGTCGGTCTGGCTGCCTGTCACCTCCCAGAGAGCACCCCTGACCTGCCTGCTGGACTCCACCCTGTACGTTTACACCATCAGAAGCATGAGAAGGACTTGGCGAGCCAACTGGTGAGTTTGGAGACTCAGTGGTGCAATTGCCTTACACACTGTTTCTGGTGAATGCTCACAGCCAGGAATATCCAGAGTCTCAGGCGCGCCCACTGGTCCTTCTTCCTGATATTCACACCTGTATGGTCCCCATCCACATTGTGCTACCAATAAAAAAAAAAAAAAGATGATGTTGCAATACTTCTACAACGTTGAAAGTATGATACCTGTGGCCCAAGAAACAGGTAGCAGCACAAGGCTAATGAAGACAGAAAGACGTATGTTAGTTGGACATGGTGGTCCAGGCTCACGCTTGTGATCCTCATGGCTGTGATTCAGGAGGCTGAAGCAGGAGGATCACAAGTTCAAGACCAGCTCAGCAAAATCCTGTGTCAAAGAAAAAATAATAATCCAAAGATACGGCTATCCCCAATTAGAGCCTACAAAGCTTTTTTACGGACGCTGACAAACCGGTTCCAATATTTATATGAAAATATAAGGAAGGATGGATAGCCAAAACCATCCTGAGAAAGAAGGTAGTGGAAGAACTGACAACACCTGACCCTTAAGCTTGTCATAAAGCTGCAGTAACCGAGATGATATCGGATAATAGATGAACGGAACAGAATTAGGAGTCTGAGAATAAATCCTTACATTTACGGCCAATCAATTTTCAATAAAGATCTTTAAATATTCTACTGGAAAAACAGTAATCTCTTTGGCCATTGGTGCTGGGAAAATTGGATGGTCATATGTTAAAAAAAAAAATCAGGGTAGACTTTTTGCTTTATACCATACACAAAAACTAATTCAAAATGGATCATAAACCTGAAAGTTACACTAAAACTATAAATCTTTTAGGAGAAAGTCTAGGGGAAAATCCTCATAACCTTGGATTGGACAAGGGTTTCTTTTTATGTGACAGTAGAAGCATGATCAATGTAAAGAAAAATTTGATCAATTGGACTTCATCAAAATTAAAAACTTTCACACTTCGAGAGACATCATTAAGAGACTAAGAAGACAAGTCATGAACAGGGCGGAAATATTTGCAAATTATAGATCTGATTATGGCTTGTATCCAGAATGCATAAAAACTTATACAGTAACTTAGTATGACAAGGAACCCAAGAGGCAGAAGATTTGAGCAGACATTTCATCAGAGAGGACATACGAATCACTGAGGAGCATAGGAGAAAATACTGAACCATCACTCAAGAGGAAAAGCAAATGAAAACCAGAATGAGATACCACCACGCATCTGCTGGAAAGGTTTTCATCAAAATAGAGACAATACCAAGTGCTGAAGCTGCAGGAAAACTGGAACCCTCAGGCATCACCTGTGGGCAGTTAAGACGGTACTACCACCTCTGTCTTCCTATTTCTTCTAAGAAGATAAGGATTGGGAGGGCCAGCCAAATAGCTCAGAGGATTAAAGTGCCTGCAAGCAGGCACAGGGGCCAGGGGTTCGATCCCTAGGCCTGCTGTGCTGGCCCCGCCCCTTGGAGTGCGCTGAAAAAGCAATCAAGACTGGGAGTGGTGGCACACACCTGTAATCCCAGCTCTTGGGAGGCTGTAAATAGGCGGATCACTAAGTCCGATCTAGTAGTGAGACCCTGAACACCCTGTAGACCCTTTCTAAAAATACAGATAAAATAAAACTAAATAAATAAGTAAAATAAGAAGGCTGGGGAGATAGCTCAGTGGTCTAAGTGCCTGCTTGGCAAGTGTAAAGAGCCAAGTTTGAGCCCTGGTACCGCATGCATGCCGTGTGAGCCCTAGGACCCTGGGTGCACTGTGCAGGCCTTGAAACTGGGTGTGGTGGCACATGCCTGTAAGGCTGAGACAAGAGGATCACTATGAGTCTGAACTGTGTAGTGAGACCCTGTATCCAATAATAAATAAACAAAAAGAAAAAAAAATTAAAGAAGATAAGAAATGTTTCAGGATCCAGCAAGGAATCCACCCAAAGGAAATGAAAACAGATGTCACCATGAAGACTTGCATGTGAGTACTCACAACCACATTATTCATCACAGGCAAAAACTGGGGATAGGCTGGATGCCCACTGACGATGACTAGGTGAACAAAATGTGTTTCAGCCAAGCAACAGGGCACTCCTCAGCAAAACAACACCAAAAGGAATAGACACTTGATCCATGCAGTAACAGGGATGCCTCTTGGAAACATGTAGCTAGGCAAAAGAGTCCGGGTGGAAACACACGACATTCTGATTCCATTTAAATGAAGGAATGAGAAATTCCTACGGGAGGGCAAGCAGGCCAGTTACTGCCTAGGGCTGAGATCGGGCCAGGGATGAACTGTAAACAGACACGATGGAATGAGGAGGGGGAGGGCCATGGGAAGCGAAGCGTCCTAAAGCTGAATTACACTGACAATTACACAACTCTGAAAATTCACTAAAACCAATGAAAGTCAGCACGGCCACCTTGGTGGCTATCTTGCTGTCGTTGCCACTTGTGGCTCAGAGCTATGTCACCCACAGACCTGCACAGAGGTCTGTATCATAAGCAAGTGAAGCCTCCCCAGCAGCTGGTAAGGAAAGTGGGCCTCCCAGAACTCCGCCCGAGTGTGCAGCTTCTCAAGCCCAAGCCAGCCTTGCGGTGAGCGCAGGTCCAGGGGATGTCTTGACTGAGCTGCTATGTGAGACAGTAAGCCAGAATCACTCAGGTAAACTGCTCCTGGACACCACCCCCACCCTCAGAAGCAGGCTGAAATTCGTTATTTCACGTTGCTATGATGGGGGGGGGTCCACTTGTTACACAGCCCTCAGTAACTGATACACATGGTCTCATAGCAGTCTTCTCACTATAACTACAGAAACAAGAGACCCCACGGTCTGGTCCAAGACTATTCAGGTTACAAGAGGTAGGGCTGGGCCTGACACCAGGCCACGCTGACTGCACAGCTGCCTTCTTCCCAACATGCCTTGCTCAACTTCCTGAGCCAAGCATCATGGGAAATACCAAAGAAGGAGGGTCAGCTCGGCCTTGCAGCACCTCCTTGTCCAATCCAGGAAGCCAGGCAACAACACAGAAGGCTGTCTTGGCCATTCTGAGAGACCATCCTCCTGTATGTCACCCGCGGCTCTCCATTCGGCACTACAGCTGCCAAACCCATTCTATTCAACTCTGCCAAGAGCTCAGAGGACCCCAAATAGGGGGTCCCTGCCTCTCCCTCAAAGCAGAGAGCAGCAAAATTGGACAGTAATGTGTTGTCGCTCAAATATTTCAGCTGGAGCCAGGGTGAATTATGATGCCGTCCCACTTTATCCAGTGTAGCATCTTTCATAAGAGCCGTGTCTCAGAAACACTTTGGAGAAGGAAATAATAAATAATTGCCCAAGGGGAAAAAGCATGAGATGAAAAGCTCCAGGCTGATGGGGAGGGGAGGGGAGCTCAGGCTCACAAAGCCGCTGCATTCACAGCGCTGGGCGGCTGGGCCAGGCAAGCAGGGCTTCAAGCTTGGGTGCTGGGTTCCAGGTGCTTCTGGGATCTTCTGGAGAGGAGGCCACAGGGTCCCCACACTTCTGGCCTGGGCCTTTCCATGGGAGCCTAGGCTACTGGGGAGGAGTCCTAGGCCTCCCTCCATCTGAAGCACCACCGAGAATAGGCCACCTGACTCGCACACCTAAGCTGTCAGTGGCTCCTGGATCATGTGGACTCATGGCCAAACCCTAGCTATATGATGCTATCTCATTTGTCCTCTGGCTTTCTCTGGGCTCTGAAACTCTGATCTTGCTGTTCTGTCACCATGCCGAGCATGTGCCTGCCTCAGGGCCTTGGCATGGGCTGCTCCTTTGGCCTGGAACTCTCTTCTCCCAAATAGATGCAGAGCCAGCTCCCTTACCTCTTGTAGATCTTTGCTAAAATAACACTTCCTTGGCTAGACCTGCCTGGACCTCTTTATTTGTTACTATTTTCCTACCCCTGATCATCGTTACTCTGTCTGTTCCCCACCATTGTACCTCAAACCTGCTCTTGTGCTCCACAGCGCAGGCATCATGAGACTTAGGCTCTGCTTCCTGCTGTGAACGTGGGAGCCCCACAAGGCCAAGCCCTGGTTCCCACATGGTGCCCAGCATACCTCAGGGTCCCGCTGACATGTGTCAGGGAACCCAGTTACGTGGGTGGGGGCATCTCCCACAGCTGCAGATCTGTGTACCCCACATCCTAACATCTGGGTAACTTAGCAAGGTACTGGTTCAAAATGAAAACTTCAAAAGATCAAGGGATGTAGCTCAGTGTGAAGGCCCTGGGTTCAATACCCAGGACCACAAAAAGAAAAAAATAGAAATGTGAGCCTGGGATGGGGACTCCCTTGGTTTCACACCAAGGCCCTTGCTCTTTTCTGATGCCTGATTTCTTTGGAGTGTAAACCAGGTTCCACCTAACCCTGGAGTCAGCAGAGTCCTGGCACCCAGGGAGTGGAGGAGGGACAGCAGGGCTGCTTGAGGGCTTGTGAGGAATGGGCAGGAGGCTGTGTGGGGCCCCAGCGGAGGTCAGATTCCCCACTTTAGGCAGTGGCTGCAGGAGGCTGAGACCAGCAAGGGCTGCAGAAACATCTGGCTTCAAGCTCTTCTGGTTCATTTTTCTTGCTTGCTCACAAGTGGCAATTTCTGTTTGAGAAGGGAAGGCGATACCTCCGCAGTCTTGAGCTTACAATAATTAAAGGTGGCACACCCCCCAGGGCCACATAAAATATTTAGAACTGGGTCCTTGGGTGAGTTTCCTATGCCAGAGGAAAGGGGCAAAATGAAGGATCTCTATTATGTTTGGTCCCCATTCAACGAAATCATCCACTGTCCAGCACCAGGCAGGGCCAGGGATACCAGGCTGGGCTTCAGCAGATCTAAGGCTGATGAGGTGGGGCCATAGGAGGAACTGAGCCAGCAGGGTGCTTCCAGGGAGGGTCACTGTGGCATCTCAATCTAGCCAGGTACAGCTTCCTCCAGCTCAGTGGCTCTGGCCTAGAGTGATTTTAAACTACAAGGTCATTTGGCGCTATCTGGAGGCTTTTTTTGTCATCATCACTAAGACATGAGCCATGAAACTAGC
The DNA here is from genome assembly GCF_000260255.1 of Octodon degus. Taxonomy (NCBI): domain Eukaryota; kingdom Metazoa; phylum Chordata; class Mammalia; order Rodentia; family Octodontidae; genus Octodon; species Octodon degus. Next base: position 7,656,908 of record NW_004524668.1, read on the forward strand.
ACTCAGTGTGCAGAAGCCAAGGGTGGCCAAACTTACTGTTGCACCCACAGCAGCCCCACCACAAGGAACCCCACTCCCAAATCTGGATATGGCTAAGGGCAGAAAATGCTGGCTGAGGGAGGAGGTTTTAGCCAGGAGCCTGAGGATCCTTAGATGCTCCAGATGTCCCTGCGGAAAGCCACAACCTCCCTCAGCTTGTGTTGGAAATCTGGGGTCGAGGAGTGCCTGGGAGTTTTTCTAGCATGCTTACAATTTTACATCTCAGTCCAGTTTTGAGGTCAAACCCCACGTGAAATTGTTTGATTATTTTATGCCCTGCATAGGGCATGGCCCAAAGCGAGTGACACTGTGTGGAGGAGTGACAGGGAGTCCTCAAAGAGACCCAGAAATAGTGCTGTTCTTCTGCTGTGCTCTCACACAGCTCTGGATGTTCCTGAGGAGAACAGCGAGAGGATTGAGAAATAAAGAGAAGAGATGAAAGCTGAGGTCGGGTGGAGCCCTCTCTCTCCTGATGGGAGGAAAGGAACTTAACAACCACCGGAGAGGTGTTTATTTATACATTTGACAAAGTACCATGTGACACAGGGTTGCCTAGCAACTAATAGCTGGAACTGTCTCAGGCAAGTTATTTTCTCAGGACTGAAGTAGCTTGGTTGCTTGAGGCACTCCAGCCTTGGCTTTTCCCTACACGTGACCAAGGTCCAGCTTCTGCCACTCCCTACACTTTTCTCCATCCAAGTTCTAAAGACATGGGGAAAGAGACAAAGGGCAGAGGAAGGATAATGGACGCCAAGTGTTATGGTCAAATGGACCTGGCCACGGACCCCAGAGTCAGGCAGAGCAACCCAGCTCCTCCCAGACTGCTCCCCCAACCTCCAGCCTCCTCACAGGTGCATGGCTCATGTGTGGACCAGCACTGTGCAATAGAAACACAATGCAAGCCACATTCAAAATATTACCATTTTGGGGCTGGTGAGATAGCTCAGCAGTCTAAAACACCTGCTTAGGCAAGCTTAGGCAGGTGCAGGGGACTGCAGTTCGATTCCCCAGCACCACATGCCATGCCAGCCCCATCCTCAGGGTGGGCTGAGCCAGAAAAAAAAAAATTACAGTTTTGAGGGCTGTGTTAAAAAAATAGGTGAAATCAATTTTAATAATATATTTTATTTAGCCCAGTAGCTACAAAACATTATTACGTTAACACATAATCAATATAAAAATTGTTAATGAGAACTGTTAATGTACATTATTTTTTCATGCAATTTTAAAATTCAAATTTTACACTAATGGCACATCTCCATTCAAATTAACCACATTGCAAATGTTAGCAGCTGTCTGTGGTTAGTGGTTATGGGGAGGAGCAAAGATGGTAGAAGATCAGGAAATAAGGCCTCCCTCCTGTGGACTGGCTCCAAGAGGAAAGGGAAGAGGAAGGACTAGGCTGCAAAAGCCACATTCACCTGTCACATAACTCATTTCATCATCCGCACGTGCATGTGCACGCGCGCGCGCGCACACACACACACACACACACACACACACAACATACAGGCCAGAATACAGAAGGGCCAAAAACTGAAGAGCTGCCTGTAAAGCAAGCAGTAAAATTGAAGATATAGTCCTCCTGGTGGATAGATGGATGGATAGATAGATAGATAGATAGATAGATAGATAGATAGATAGATAGATGATAGATAGACAGACAGACAAAGTAAGTAGGTGAGCAGATGGTAGGTTGATGACTGGCTGGATGAATGGAAGAGTAGTAGGCAATGAAAGATGACCCAGGTGTCACGGCTGCTGTGTAGCTGTCCCCCCTAAACCTCATGCAGTCTTAGGTGAGGCTTTTTCCAAGGTGGGTGGACCTGCGTCTGTGACACTGGGAATGATTCATAGTATAATGGTAGGCGCAAGGGCACTAGGGTTAAGGGTGTGAGTGCTACCTGCCCTGGGTAGCTTGAATAAGATAAAGCAGGCAGAAAGATGCCGCCAAAACGCCTCATGCGCTGCTTTTGCTGCTTTCTGTCCTCCGTGCACTGTTTCTCCTCTTTGATGCCCCTGTGCCAAGCCACCCTACCTTGGAATGAGCCGATGATGGACTGAAACCTCTACAAACTGAGCTACACAAACTCTCCACCCTTAACTTGAGGGTGTTGGGTGTTTTGTCCCAACAATGATAAAGGTAACTGAGACACCAAGTAAAATATACCACACCAGGACAGGGAGTCAGTTTCTACTTTAAAAAGCTACAGATGCTAAACCCTTGTGAAAAAGAAATCATGACGTCATGGCAATATGACCTTGACTTGCAAAAGGACAAGAGCCCCAGCCATTGTCACCCCATCCCACCTCTGTGGGTGGAGGCGACAACAATATCTAGACAATGAGTAACACGTACAATCGAAAATCTCCTATTGTATGATGAGTGATTGAATATTTCATCCAGTGAGAACATAAGCTATATGCAAAGAGGAGTTGCTTGATTTCACTGTTTACCTCTCTCTACTTCTAGTGTCTGGCATATGTCAGGTACTCAGGAAGCAGTGGTTAAATTAATAAAGGATTTAATTTCCTTAAAAGGCTCAGAGGGCTTGGTCACGGTCATATCACCACCAAATGGTAAATGCTGAATTTGAACCCAGGTCAGATAAAAGGTACCTCTCATACGAAAGATCCAGGCACGTTACACTTCCCTATCTGTCTTTGAGGGAGCACAGCACCTGGCCTGCCCTGTAAATTACTCACCTTCAAGAGTACCCCCAAAAAGTCAAAGCCGGCATGGCTCTCCCCATTTCTCTAGCTCCTGCTTCTCTACAATGCCCTTCCCACGCCACTAAAGTTGAGATTGCTGGGAGAAAATAAACCCACTGGGAATAAACTAAGTGGTGAGTGGAGCTGGCTCACAGAGCTCATGAGAATCATGAGTTAAACTGTAAGGAATTCTGCGAGCTAGCAGTTCAACATGGCCATTATTAAAAATCAAATTATATAAGCTCACCATTAAATTGATTGCGTTAGCCAACAAAGACACTAAAATGCACAAACGTCATCGCCTCCTAATTATTTACTCCACCTTGCCACCGTCTGTGCCCTGAGGGCTGTTCGTCTGTTGGGCTTGCAGGATGACAGTGTCCATTGTGAGTCTCCTTCCAGTTCCACGTTTCATGACACTATTTTGGTAGCTTGAAACCAGCCATGGTGGAGGGGTTCGCACCACAGACATGGGCCGATGTTACCAACCAAGTCCCAATCTGGTTGCAATCCCAGAGCATTTGTTGCTGTTAATCTGTAGCATTACAGCAAAGGACACAGGTATAAATCAAGGAGCATGGCTTCAAGCTCTTTGACAGGCCGGTGGAAGACCAAGAGCAAGGCGTCCTGTCCCCAGAAGGACATTGTGCTTCAGAAGAGGACAGCGGCTTTGGGCTCCCAGGGACTCTGCACATTCGCTCTGGGGCCTGACTGTCCTATTCATAAGAAGAGGCCCTCCATGGACAGAAGATTCGGTAAAAGAACTCTCCCATGAACATCCAGCTCACTTTGGAAACATCACACACACACACACACACACACACACACACACACACACACACACCAGCCCAGCAGAGTCTTTGCTATGCGTGTCAAGAGCAGGTCTCGTGTCTCTAATGAGAAGTTGGCATGGTGCCCATGGTTTCATCCTGAGAACCCTGCAGGGATGGAGTTGATTTAACCATGCCCTGCTGTCTACACCACCTACCCTTTGTACCTGCTTTTAATACCTCTGGAGGACATATCAGCAGGGAGAGAGGATACCCTGGAAAGCTACAGACAAAAGTGGAAGTCAGCCTCAGGAAGCATGTCGGTCCCAGCCAGCCGTCCCATCCACACACCTTTCGAGTAGAGGAAACTCTTTCATCAGTTCTGTATTTCCTCTTCAGTGGAGCTTAACATTTGTGGAGCAGCCCCTGGGGACTGTGTATGCCACTGAGCATTTTATATGCAATCTTACTTAACCCTTCGACTACAGTAGGAAGCAGGTATTGTTAACCCCTTTTATACGAGAGGAACTGAGACTTGTGTGGCCAGTGAAGGGCTCAGTCAGAATTGTAATGCTCTTTCCTCTCTTGGGCTGCAGACTCACACGTTTTCTAGTGTGCGACACTCGCTTGAAATAGAGATCCTAAAATAAACTTCGAAGAAGGGTATGATTTCAACAGTTAAGAGTTCGGGAGGAGGACATAGGAGGCTTGGCAAAGAGCATAAACAGAACAGAAGCAGGAAATGAGGGGCCTGTCAGAGAACACTGAGTAGGCCAAAGGTTGGCGGAGGACAGGGACGAGTTGCCACTAGGGTTGGGGCACGTGGACAGACAGAAAAGTGGTCAGAAGAAGGGGTGGATAAGAAGGAAAACAAATGATTGCATAGGTGGATGAGCAGAAAGAGGGTGAAGGGGATGGGGGATGGGCAAAGGAATGCAAGAGGAAAGGGTAGAAAAGGCAAGGGATGGAAAGTTAGACAGAGTGAGGGAAGGGTGATGGTCAGATGGGTAGGATAAGAGTTGGGTAGATGGTGGCTCGTTGGAAGGGAGATGGATGGATGGGTGGAAGGATGCATGGGTGGGTGGATCAATGAGTGACTGGATGGAAGGGTGATGGGTGAATGATTGGAAAAATTGAAGTGTTATGGATGGGTGTTACAAAAAGTGATGGACGGGTGGGTGCAAGGGGGATGGATAGATGGTTGGATGGATGGATGGATGGATGGATGGATGGATGGATGGATGGATGGATGGATAGTGAATGATAGGGATGGATATGAGAATGAGTGAATGAATAAACGGCTGGAAGGGAGAAAAAAGAGGTGGGTGAATGGAAAACTGATAGCAAATGAATAGGTAGAAAGGTAGATAGTGAAGAGTGGATGGATAGATGGAAGGAAGGATAGAAGGCTGGAAGGTGGTGGGCAGCCAGGGAGAAAGATGTAGCATGAGCTGGAGGAAAGGTAAAGATAGATATAGACAGAACAAGGAGACCAAGGAAAGTTAAAGATACAGAAAGGTGGATCAGAGTCAAGAGGACACGGAAGGAAAGAGAATGGCTAGGCAGGTGATTTGTGGATGCGACCCGAGAAAGCGGACAGGTGTCCAGGCAGAGGGGTGAGTTGTCCGGATGGAGGAGGACATGGTAGGAATATGGGTGGTGGGAAGAGAAGGCACACAGGGACATGAAATGAAGGGACAGACCAGAGGGAGCCCGTGTCCAGTCAGAGACACATCCCAGGAACTACGAGTACAGAAGTATTCTCACTGTGCCCGAGAAAGCTAACAGAACCAGGGCTTCCTAGGCAATGGGGGAGCCACCTTCCTGGCCACTTTCCTCAGAAGCTGTGATAGTCAGGGTTCACAGGGGAATAGATGTAATATACAACACCTAATTTATGAGATTATTTTATAATATTCACCCAAAAATTCAAATGCAGAAGAACGCAAGAGATCTGTCTGCATGCTAGCCACCAGAAGGATCCAGCTGAAGCCCTGGATCCCACGGCAATGTCCCACACAAGTCCGCATCAAGGACCTGCACCAAGAAGGCCCACAGGCCAGTGGTGAAGCTGGAAAGTCTGCACTAGCGGGGTGAAGGAGCTGTGCGGCAGGCTGAGGGACCTACTGGAGCCAGAGATACTCCAGGCAAAGACCAGAGCTCCCCCAAGAGACAGCAGTCATCCTGGCGGCGACAGTAAAGACGCCAGCTCCACTAGAACAGCAGAGTGCTTATCGGGAAAGCCAACACACTAAGCTTCTCCAGGAGAATCAACAGCACCTCTTCCCCGCCAGTTCTGCTTCCATGCTGCCGGCGGCGATCCTCAGGTGCGCCTTCCACGCCCAGAGCCACGCTGGCTCAGTGCAGCTGGGCATTCCAAAGCAACCCTTAGTTAATACTGCCACAGAGGCTCTGGCCAGCAGCTGCGCTCGTCCTGCCTTCCTCCTCCTCCCAACTCCTCACCCCCTGGCCCTCGCTCCCTTCCTCCCTCTGTCGTGCCTTGTGAATACAGCAGCTTTCTCTTGGCAAGGACCATGCTGGAGTCGAGCAGTGGGACCAGCCAGTTTGACCTTCTCTGTTCTTGGACATAATTACTGTTATCCCAGATAATCGCTTCGAAATAACTCTGTGTCATTACGTAGCTCTGTGCTATTTTGCCCATTTGTCTGGCGCAGTCTTGTCCAGGGAGTGGAGATTTGGAAGAAGCAGCCTGCTGGGCTGCCTCTCTCTGTCTCTCTGTCTCTGTCTCTGTCTCTCTCTCTGTCTCCCTGTTTCTCTCCCTCCCTCCTGCCCTCCCTCCCTCCTCCTGCACCCATGCACCTGTACCTTAACCTTTCCTGTCACTGCTTTTGTCATCATACGCTTCCAAATGCAGGACACTTGTCCCCTTTGGGCCAGGGACAAAGCACCTCTGGATGCAAGAAGAACCTGAGTTCTGCCGCAACACTGGGTAGGCCATTACGCTGAGACCCAGGAGTGGTCAGGGAGTGAGAGAGACTCAAAGCCCAAAGCAGGAGCTACTCGGGGCCAATGGGGAGGCTCAAGGTCAGGCCCCAGAGAGAGGCCCAAATGTGAGTCCCGGGGTGAGGGCTCCCTGAGGACCGACCCAAGGTGGGATCCCCACTAGGTAGTGGGGAGATTATCCTGAGTATCCCCGAGCTCTGCTTCATGAGCCAGCGGAGCTGGGGCCAAGACTGGAGGATGAAAGAATGAGCCGGACCAGGATGACTCACTGGGTCCAAGGAGCTGCACCAGAGGCAGAGGAGCCCTGTGAGCGAGGCCTTTCTCTGGGTCTGTAGAAGGCTTGAGGGGACAGGCCAGCCCGCCAAAGAACTGGCCCCCAGCCCCAGGTCTTAGCTCAGGCTCGTGAGTGCTGTCATTTGCTCAGGCGGGTTTGACTCCATCCAGCCTTTGGTCTCCCCATCTCACCCCAGGAGTGACCTGGCTGGAGCACGTGCATCTGATTCTTGGCTCCACCACAGGGCAAGCTGTGTCACCTGGGGAAAGTGGCTTAGCTTCTCTGAACCTTGGTTTCCTCACCCACAGAGTAGGGTGGTTGGGAGGATGCCTTGTGATAATGTGCACAATCAGCAAGGTATACAAGATGAAGCAGTTGCTCGATAAGGTGACCCTCCCATGGCCAGCCCCTCACCCTCAAGACTTCACCCCTGCTGCGCTAGACATGGGTGGCTGGCCCTCAACTTCACCCCAGCTTCCACTTGTGGCTCCACCCATCCCTATGGCAACCACACCCACCAGCCCTGCCTCGGCACCCACATGCCCAGCGCTGGGAGTTTAAATGGATAAGAGAGGCGACAAGCCACAGTGGCGGGGAGGGAGGGTGCAGGTCAAGGCCGGAGAGGCCAGCAGAGGGAGGTGTCAGGCAATACCCAGCCCTGGAGCCCACTGACGCCTCCACCAGGAAGGCACCCCTGGCAGCCCTGCCTCACACTAGGCCGCTGCGCCTGCCCACACCCTGCCACCTGCATGCTGCCCCTCACCTATCCCAGTGTCTACCGCCACACATGCCTCCTGCCTGGCCGACTCCAGCTCCAGGTTGTCTGCACCGAGCACTGGCACAGCAGGTAACCAGAGCCGCAGTCTCAGCAACGACAGAGGACCCGTGTAGGAGCGCACAAGGCTGCTCCAGCCTGGTGTCATTAGGAGCCAGGCTCTCCGGCGAGCAGCTCCAGCTCCTCTAATTATCTCCACCACATCTCCCCAGTGTGGCCCTTGTGCAGCCTCTTGCTTTTGGGGGTCACCACTCAGCTCCCAGGACAGGTGCAAGGGGAGTGTCAGAGGCCCCCAAATTTAGGGCCAAGACCCTGCAGGGAAACACAGCCTCAGGCTGTCCTGCCAGAAGTCCTTTAGGATATAATCTCACCCCCAGCAGCCACCAAGCTTGCATGGCCACAGCCAGGTGTCCTATGCTGAGACTACAAGCAGATTAACTCCTTTAAACACTAACCCTGTATTTAATGACCAAACAGGCTCAGAGAGGTGTAGTAACAGAGCCAAAGTCACACTGCTTGTCAATTGGTAGGGGGCAGGATTATTGTCCAAGTCTCTGAGACTCCAAAGCCTGCGTTGTCCCCACTGGGCCACAATGCCTGTGCCATCATTTCACTCCTGGACAGAGCAGCCACTGTCCATGGTTTTTTGACACAGGGCCTGGCTGTGTAATTCAGATTCACAGTGATCCTCCTGTCTCAGCCTCCCCAGCGCTGGGATTACAGGCATGTACCACCACATCTGGTTTCAGTGGCCAGCATGGTGTGTGTGGGATTGTGGGGCCAGTGTGGCATGTGGTACCGGGGACTGAACTTGGGTCCTTGCACTTGACAAGGCAGGCACTTAGACCTCTGAGCTATCTCCCCACCCTGTGTTTTTAAGCAGGGCTTTCAGGGATTCAGAACTATGGCAAAGGCTTTTGTGTATTTCTCTATCTCTTCTCCACAAGACAGGAAGGTTCCCCGGGCCAGGAGAGCTGCTCACCTCACCAGCCTGGGTGTCTTCTGGGATGGAAGTTGTACCATTCCTACCAGGCTAGAAGCTGTGCCTCCTCCATCAGCCTGGGAGTTCTCGCCCACACGCCCCCATCTCCCATTGCCAGCTTCATCGTGAAAGAGGCAGCCAGATGCCAACCCTGGGCCCTCTCCTCCCCTACATGACCCTGGCGCTCTCCCCTGCCTGGGCCCCTCCTACGGCTCCTTCTTCCATCATTGCCCTAACAGTGCCACACCACTCAGCCCTGCCATCTCCTCAACAGCTCGTGCAGGCAGGGAGGGATGGGACAGCGGATAACGCCGCCCCAACCCCTTCTAATGACAGCGCAGTGCCCGCACCTGGGAAGCCAGAGACAACGAACAGCAAAGTTTCCTGTGCCCATCTCCATCTACAAAAGCACCCAGATCCCTCTCCAGAGCATTAATTGGACATCAGAGCCCCAGGCCTAGCAGGGCTCCCCTGGGGCTAACTTGCCAGATGCAACCCGGGACTCTCCACATCTGTGACTTAGGAACCAAGAGCCCCACCCTTCCCAACATGGGGCTGCCCCAGGACAGGGGAGGCTGTGTCCCTGCTGGGAAGCTCCACTGGGCTGTGCTGCCAGCATCTCGGGCACCAGGACAGCATCCACGGCTTGTGTCGCCTTCTTTATCCTGTGTCTTCCTTGGGTCTCAGAGCCAGGCATATTTAGATTCCAGCCTGCCTCTTGTATCCATGAAAACATAAAATGTTTATAACCCTTGACCCGATGTCCCACTTTCAGAATCGATCCTCAGACATGAAAGCACCATTACCGACGGGCGTCCACACTACAGCGGCTGTCGCAGTAATGTAAGAGCAGAAACCTCAGAACAGCCTGAACGCGCATCAAAGGGGGCCGGTTGGCGGAGTACGGCGATCCATGCGATTGGCTACTAGAAAGCTATTAAGAAGGATAACGTACATCTGTCTTATTAACCTGAGGTGTCCAGAATAGGTTGCAAAGCAAAAATAAACCATGAAGGGAAGAACAAGTGAAGGTGGAAACCACCTGCCCAGTAGAGGGGTTGAAGCACCCCACGTTTCCCCAAGGCCTCCCTGCCTATGTGTGCTTGTGGGGGGAAGGACACTGGGGCCTGCAGGGAAGCACCAATGCTGGGGACAGGAAGTGAAAGCAAGGTGGAACAACGGACAAAAAATTGATATAATCCCATATTGGTTAGATCGCTTCACTGGGCATATATTTAAAAGTAAAGAAATAATAACTGTTGAATTCCTGTCTGTGACACTGATTTATGATGGGAAGTGGGCCCATCCCTGCTCAGGCCTCAGTTTCTCTACCTGTGAAATGGACACAGCACTCTTTGCCTTGTAGACTCATGTGAGGATGAAGCAGGAGGGAGGAGAGGCCTGGCGAGGCTGCACACAGCTGGAGCCAGCTCCCACCGCTTCACATGGGCAGATGTGTGGGATGTTCCGCCTTTACCCCCTCCTCAAGGGACCCCTATCTGCTCCCTACCACTGGGGATGCTAAACCAGCCCCTTGGCTCTGCAGCTGAGCGGCCTCAGTGAGATCCACCCCTCCCTCAGCCTCCCGTCCCTCCTGTACCTAGCCTGCTCATGAGCCCCGAGCAATGCCATCCTGGACAGCCTCCCTGAGGGGGAAGGGGCGAGGCAGAGCTGCTGGGTAAACAGGGCCCTCTCTGCAAACACTCGGCGCTGGGCCCCCGCAAAGCTCACCTGAGATTTTTGAGGCTGGCAGAGAATCCCAAAGCACTTGGCAAACACCGCGCAGCAGACAGCTGCCCCTTGGGAATTGGGGTTAAATTCTGGGCTTCTGCATTGGAGAGCAGAGAGATTTGCTAGATGCTACTAGGGAGGGGAAGAAGCAGAGAGAAGGAGGGGGGAAGAGGGAGAAGATGGAGAAGAAGAGGAGGAGAAGGGGAACAGGGAGGGGAAGGGGGAGGGGAAGGGCAAGAGGAAGGAAAGGGGAGGGGAAGAGGGAGGGGAGGGGAAGGGGAGAAGGAGGAAGAGGAAAATCATCCCCGACTTGTGTCCTAGAGAGAGAAGAAACACAAACCTAAATCCTGGGGACCAGCTAGACACATGGATATCTTTAGGAGGAAGGGTTCCACCCAAGGACCAGGCTGGTAGACACCATCCACATGGTGGGACTCCCACGGGCAGATGCCAATGGCAGGCTTCTCATGTGACCTTCCCACACTGTGCCACACCTGGAGGCCCACGGGTCCCCAAGCAGCAGGGAGAGGGAGGGAAGTCGCCACTGCCCCAGCCTCTACCTGAAATGACTGAGTTCACCTGGAATTGTCTGAGATTACATTTTCTGCCCTCAGGCAGAACGGGAGCTGGGGACCAAAATTCCGTTCAGTGATAGAAAAATAAAGTTACAGTTCCTGCGCGTCAGCGGACGTGGCTTGAAAATTCGTATGCGCTGTACACACAGCGGCCCCTGCCCTGCAGACGGGCTCAGGGAACACCGTGGCACCTGTCACCCCAGCCCTGAGGAGCACGGTATGGGAGGTGGTGGTCGCCTGCAGGCCACCTGCTCTTGGCTGGGCCTCCTTTCCAAGTCTGAGTTGTAATCCAGATCTAGGTCCTACCCCAGGAGCGGGGCCGGGAGCCAGCCACAGCCACCCAACCTCACAGAGTCTCTAAGACTTGGGGCTGGGGAGCGGGTGTCATCCACGCTAGCAGCTTTGGCCCCTGCTTCCGGGCTCCTCAGCCTTGATACTGTTGGTTTTGCAGTGGCATCCTACTTCACGGGGGGCAGTGCTACCCACCAAACGTCTGTAGCTCACACCAGTGCAACCAGCACTATCTCCAGGCACTACCCACCGTCACCCTAGGATAAAAATCCTCCTGCCCCACCCCCAGCCCTCCTTGAACCCCAGCTCTAAAGGACATCCTGTCACCTCTGATGCTGGAAGTTTCTCCCTTCCCCCAAGATCTGCTCCATCGATCCATGGCCCCTCTGCTCTGGGGGGGGGAGGCTTGGGTCTTGGCCATCCGGTGAGAGCCTGGGGTGACTGGCCCATCCAGCACAGGCCCAGAGCAGCAGAAGTGACCCGGGACACAGAGGAGACAGGAGCTCTGACCCCACCCGGGATGGGAAGAGCCGCAGGTGGCACATTGGGAGGTCCTTCCCAGCCCCCACCAGGCCCAGGATGGCCAAGGTTTTTCTGCCTCAGCCAGCCAAGCCCTGGTCTATGCACCCCTGTCCTGCCCACCTGCTGCATGTGACAGGCTCACTGATCCAGGAAGCCAGGTCTTGGGTCACCAGGCTGGAGACAGAGTAGAGGGCCCCACCCCATCAGGACACGTTCCAGGGTTCCAGGCTCCCCCAGGCACCAGGTCACCCACCTGACCAGGGCACAGCCTGCCACATGAGAGACTGCAGGTCTGTCTGTCCTCCCTGGAACACTCACTGGGCACCACCACGGGCCAAGCCATATGCAGGACACGGAGCTGGGGCAGCACAAGAACCCCCAGGACTGGGTCCCAACAGCTCCCTGGGTACCCTCCACCATCCAAACTCAGCACCCCCCAAGCCTGCCCCTCCCATGATTTCTCTTCCTGGGTTCCTGAAACTTCTCCTGCCCTGGGCCAGGCCGGAACACGAGCTGGAGCCTGGAGGGGTCTTTCAGTCCTGCACGCCTGCATCCGACTGGCGACTGCTAACCAGCCTGATGCCCCCATGTCCTGTGCCTGGTTCTCTCCCCTCCCCTCCCCGACCTCGCTAGCCTGAGCTCTGGGCTCCTCTCAGCTGATCACGGGCCTCCTTGTCTCTCAGTACCCCAGCCTCCCGGAGAGGTGGCCTGAAGCAGCTCCTCCACAGTTCCCAGGGTTCAAATCCCCACCTCAACCTGAGCTATCAGCTTGCGATGTGGAATCCTGTTTCAACCTTCTCAATTTCCTTATCTTTCAAATTAGCATAATAACAGCCCCCACCTCCCCTCCCCGAGTTGTGAGGAGCATTGAGTTATCACAGGGATGCACTTGGACCTGTGCCTGGAACATCATAAATGTGCAGGGAGGAGGGGCTCTTTCTCATTCCCTGGCATCCTCTGGGCCATAGGAAGGGACCTTGGGAACCCACAGGCCTGACCTTCAGTGGCTCCTTGCTGGGCTCTGCCCCCTCCACTTGTATCTGTCATCAACTGCTGGGTGACAAGTTGGCCCAAACTGTGCTGCCTTAAAACCAGAAGAATTGCCACCTCACCTGGTGCTATGGGTCTCTGGGACTGTGGCATCCCTTTGTCCCTCATGCCACAGCCATCCCCAGGCTTGCCTGGGGGCTGGGGCACCCTCTCCTGAGATGGCCCATTCATGTGACCACTGGCGGAGACCCCAGGGCCCTGCTGGCTGTTGTCGGAGCCCTCAACATCTCCCCCCACGGGTCCTCTGTGGGGCTCCCCCAGAGAAACTGCCCCAGAGCCAAGGGAGCACACAAAGAGCCAGAGAACCCTGGAAGACCTGGCCGTGGGATGACTTTCATCACTTCTGCCACCTCTGCCAGCCACACAGATCAAGCCAACTGCAGGACACGGTGCCCCTTTGGAGGATGACCCCACTCCCTGTGCCTCTCCAAGCACCATCTCTCTCCCCACCAAGGGCTTTCCAGCAGCACTCCCGGAGCACGGCGCTACCATGTGAGCCAGGCACAGGCTGTTCCCTCTGCCTACAACACTTACCCTCTAATCCAACCAGGTTTAAACACTCAGACGTGGGTTTCTTTTCCAGCGAAGCTGCTCTGACCCTAACAGGCCAGATTAGCTACATCTACCTCGCTTACAAATGTCAAAGTGCAACAGATAACAATACCCACGCATGCTGAGGGAGCGCTTCCTGTGTTCCAGGCACTGTACAGAGTACCTCACAGTTAACAACTCTTTTGCTCCACCAATGACCCCACAAACCAGGTACCATCTTACAAATGAGGGATCGGACACTCGGACAAGTAAGTGATTTGCTTGAGGCCACACTGCTAAGACCCCAGCCTCTGGCTCTTTCTTATGCATTAATGCAGAACTAGGTCTCTGTCCTTGACCATGAACTCCACGAGGACAGAAGCCTGATATATCCTCGTGTTTCCAGTACCTAGGACATGGCTGGACCACAGCAGTGAGAAGAAATAAAGGTTAAGAGAAGAAGGAAGGGAGGGAGGGAAGGAGGGAGAGAGAGAGGGAGGAAGGGAGGAAGGGAGGGAAGGTGGAAGGAAAGACTGGGAAGGAGAGAAAAAAGATGAAAGAGGGGAGGGAAACAAGCCCAGAAAAGGCCTGGCGGACGAGGACCCAGGCAGAATCCCGAGCCAGCAGTGTGGGCCACCCCACCTCCACCACCTCCTGTTCCTCCTCCTCACTGGACAAACTGGGGTCACCAAGATACTGATTGTTCATTGAGCACCTCTGCCTGGCCGGAGAGGGCACAGTACCTGGCTCATCAACACCCTGTGCCAGCAGGCTGTGGTACCAGCTCTGGATTTTTACGTCTGCCTAGCCACTTGTCCTAGTAAAGGAATAATTTAATTAACTCTGAGAACTATAATTAATTTTAATTGTTCATGGTAATTCATTGTTTAATACTCTATTAATAATTATAAAAAATCCTAATGCCCAGTTACTGTCTTATAATAGGCTAATTAAACATTCACATGGGAGACGCTTCATGTTCAAGTGCTTTTACTTCACCTCGGTCCCCAACACTAAAGTGGCACCATGCAGCCCACGCAGCACGCATGTGGAGCCTTCTGGTGTGGGGACTTCACTGAGGCTGTCCACTACTTTGACTGAGAAGGAGGTGTCCCAGCTACTAGAGAGCTCTGTGAGACACAGAGGGTGTGGCCACATCAGGGGTGGGCGTGGAAGGTGTCCTCACCTAAACCAGGGCCGGCCTCTGCAACCTGGCCACGCAAGGTCCCTGTGACCTTGGACACACAGCCTAGGAAGGCAGCCAGTTCACTCACCTCACCGAGCACTAGCCAGGTCCCTTGCCTACAGCTACTTGATGTGGGAAGCTGTGTTAGAGAGTAAGACAGACAAGGACTGTCTCGGGTCTATGAGGGAAAGTTAGGTTAGGGGTGATGAAGGGACAGGTAGGTGGATGAACAGATGAACAGACAGAGGGGCAGGTGGGTGGTGGGTGGGGGATGGGGAGATGGATGAATGGAAGGACAGGTAGGTAAATGGACAGATAAATGAACAGAGGGGCAGGTGGGTAAGTGGATAGATGGATAGGTGGATGGAAGGACAGGTGGATAAATGGACAAATGAATGGATAGAGGGGCAGGTGAGTGGGTGAGTGGGTGAGTTGGGTGGATGGTGAGTGGGTGGGTGGATGGATGGATGGATGGATGGATGGATGGATGGATGGGTGGATGGATGGATGGATGGATGGATGGATAGACATGTGGGTATATGGACAAATCGGTGGAGGGGCAGGGAGGTAGATGGACAGACAGACAGAGGGATTGATGGATGGGCAAATGGAAATACAGGTGGGTAAATGGACAGATGAATAAACAGAGGGGCAGGTGGGTGGGTGAATGAATGGATGGATGGATGGGTGAGTAAATGGATGGATGATGGATAGATGAGTGGACAGACAGATGAATGGACAAAAGGGCAGGTGGCTGGCTGGCTGGATGAATGGATGGATAGATGGATGAACAGATGAATGGACAAATGGGAAGGTGGATGGATGGATGGATGGATGGCTGGATGGATGGATGGATGGATGGATGGATGGATAGATGGATGAACAGATGAATGGACAAATGGGAAGGTGGCTGGCTGGCTGGCTGGCTGGCTGGCTGGATGGATGGATGGATGGATGGATGGATGGATGGATGGATGGATGCATGATGGGTAGATGGATGGATAGGCAGATGGATAGACAGATGAATGAACAGATCAATGGGTGGGTGGGTGGATGGATGGATTAACAAACAAATTAATAAGTAAATTAAAAGAGTGAGAGTATCATAAAGGAAACTGGTCAGAAAAGACATTTTAAGAGGTAACATTCACTGAGAGGGATTCACCCTTATGAAGACCAGAAGCGTTGTTCCAGACAGAGACAACAGTGCGGGCAAATGCCTAACAGCAAGCCTGGGACACTTGGGAGACACACGCAAGGCAAGAGTGGCCCAGGCAGAGACAGCAAGGAAGAGGTGAGGCATGGGATGGGAGGGGGCCAGGAGTGAGTCAAGAAAGACCACGCAAGTCAGCAAGCTGCAGGCTGCGGGCCAAATGTGGTCCACCTGTTGTTCTAAATAAAATTTTATTGTAACCCGGGTCTACCCATTCATGTAGGAACTGTGTGTGGCTGCTCTGGTGCACTGGACAGCTGCGGCAGAGGCCACAGGGCCCACGAGTGCACGAAGACACTCTCTGGTCCATCGTGGAAAGGGTACCAGCTCCTCGGAGAGCACTGGATGTGGCCCTAACTGGAGGTGCAGGAGGTCTTAGAGCAGGGGACCTTTGTGACCAGTTTTATAATTTAAAATTTTCACTCTGGCAGCGCAGCCGAGAGGAGCTGTGGAGGGAGTGGGAGCGGAGGCTGGAGCTGCTGCTCTGCTTCTGTGGCTGAGGGCAGCGGCCTCTGCAGGGCTAAAGACAAGGCGGATGTCACGGCTTCCATCGGAGCCTCCATTACTCCTTCTAAGGCAGAGCTGCAGACTAAGCCATTCCCTAAACTAGGGGCAGTCACGGGGTGGAGAGGGGACAACGTGGAGAACCAGAGAGGGACGGCACCTCCACCATGGCAGCCCAGCAAGGGCCCAGTGAGGGAACAACAGGAATTCCTCCAGGGTAGGAGCAGAACCCCAAACCCAACTCCGGAGTAGTGAGCGGGGAGAGTCCAGCACAACAGGCAGAGTGCCTCCGAGTCAATGAGAAAAGGAGACCTTCAGAAACCCAAGCTGCTCCGAGGAAGCCCTGCCGCCTAGACTCAAATCTCTCATCCACAGAAATGAACATGGAAGCACACCAGGGGGAATGCTACCCAGGAGGTATGTGGGTTCCAAGACCCTCATGCAGATGAGTCGGACCCCATCCAGGTGGTGAGGCTGGGTGAGTCAGGGTGCATTTGTGGAGAGAAAGAAGCCTGACCTGAGATTGGAAGGATTTTATTTATTTATTTATTTATTTTGGCTGGTTCAGGCTGCCTTAAGGAAGGGCCTCAGCACAGTAGGTACCAAGTCAGTCTCCTAATCTGAAGGATGTCTTAAGAGCTGGTCTGGTGAGGCATGAAGATCTGGGGATCAAACTGGAGGAACCTAAGCCTGATTGCTTTGCTTAAGCAGGCACTTAAACAAAAAATTTTTTTCCACTGCCAAGTTCCGGGAACCCCCAGACCCAGTCCTAGCCCAGGTCCGGTGAGTGTGTGGAGAGCTTCCTGCTACCCTGCGCATGCGGGACCAGTCCCAGCCCAGGCACTGCGTGGGCCGGACCCTCTCCCACCCCCTTGGGCCACCCCCCACCACTC
>NW_004524668.1:7681398-7702567 GCF_000260255.1 Octodon degus
AAAGAAGAAATACAAATAGAAAGATATAATACAAGTAAAAGGAAAGCAAGATCTTGAGGACTAACTAAATAAGAGAGGGAAAGGAAAAGAGCTAGGAAACATGACAATGTCAAGCCATACAGTTATATGTAAAAGATGAGCAAGCCAATGATCCTGAGAATCTTCACAAGATTTCCCACTCACTGCGTGTATCAGTGGATCAAACAGCCAGACCCCTGCCCTTGTGGAATGCTGTTTTCCACACTAACTGAACCTTGATTGTGCAGCACAAGCTGGTACAGAAATGCTAAACCCCTGAGCCCCCATGCTCATGACTAACCATTGCCTTTGGCCGTAGCCACCTTTTCTGTGGCCCTGAGGCAGAACCGGGCAAGTACTAGAGGCCATCATACCCAGGGACTACACAGTCCATGACTAACTGCAAATGTCATATTGGACACCCTCAGGAGTCAGGTGTTTGGTCCAACACTATTCTAGCTGTTGCCATGAAGCTACTGTGACAGTCAGCTTCTCATCACTATGACAAAGTGCCTGAGATAACTGAGTTACAAAGAAGAAAGGTTTGTTTTGGCTCACAGTTGGCTGTGTTGCTATGGGTCTGTGGAGAGGCAGTGCATCATGGGTGGAGCCATGGCCCAGGAAGTCCGTTTACTTCATGCTGGGAAGCAAAAGCGGACAGAGGAAGCACCCAGCAACCCACAGTCCCTTCAACTCCCTTCAAGTCCCTTCAAGCCTCCCGCTACGCTCCACCTTTCAAAGATCCCAGCATCTTCCAGAAGCACCGAGCTGAGGGCACAGCATGGATCACAGGGGCCTTTGGGGAACGGTCCAGATCCAAAGTACAATAAGTGTTCTTAGTTTTTAGTCACCTCTGTATTTTATTTTTGACCTATTTTTGGTACTGGGGACCAAACGCAGGACCTTGCACTTGCCAAGCAGGTGCTTATGTCACTGAGCTATTTCCCCAGCCCTGTAGTTAATTTTAAACAAAAGAGGTTGTAAACGGCCTCAACCAATCAGCTAATTGCCTTAGAGCAGACTGTTCCTAGAAGCACACGCTGTTCTGCCTCTGAACTGCAGCACGGGTCCCCTGCCTGCATGTGGGCCAGGGACACAAGTCCACATCCCCAGCTCTGACCTGGATCAGTAGCTGATCAGCTTCCCCTCGACATCAGACTCGTACCTCCAGGACTGGAGAGACCAACTCCTCAAAATCTCTCTCCCTCCCTATCCAAATGAACACATCCTACAAACCGCTGTCACTTGAGCTGAGTCCCTGCAAAACTCCTGGGCCAAATATTCACCTCTCATCGGATGCTCAGGCCAAGAAACTGAGGCCCAGACCCGAAAAGGACATCTGTCAGGGTTCTAGGCACATAGCTGGAGCTCGACGTGGGCCTCCCATTTCCATAAATGCTCCCCATACCTCCTTGGTCTAGCATCCAGCACTCCATCCCCAGTAAGGGAAATGTGTGATTCCAGAGCATTCCATGCCCAAGTGATGAGTACAGCAGCCCCGCCCCAGCCCACCCATCCCACCCGGGTGCTGCATCAGCCACCAAAGGAGCTCATCATTTATTCATGGGCATTTATTACATGTGCCATGTCCCCGGCTGGGGTGGAAATTGCTCTATATTTTCTGAGACCCTTGGGGAACCTTTGGCATTGGAGATAGAGGGTAGAGATCTTAGACTGCCTGGTGCCCCCCAGTCCAGGAGAGGCCCCCACCATCCCTGATTCAGCTTTCCCAGGTGGCTCTGGGGCAGGCCCCAAGTTCAAAGCAGAAGAGGACAAAGAGAGGGGTGTGGAGAAGGAACATGGGCCACCTGGGTCCCCTCAACTCTGATTTACTTGCTCTGGGGGAGGCCAACGGACACCCTTAGCCAGCCAGAGAGAGGAAGCGCTGCAGAACACACAGTGCACCAGCTTCCCTGGGGTGAGCTCTGACCCACCCTCTCCAGTCTCTATGAGAGACACCTGTGCACCCCGACAAGGGGACAGGGAGGGGTCAGCAACACCTGTGGCCTCCACCCCGCCCCCGAACTAGGCCCTGCCCGGCGAAAGCGAGGGGAGTTCTGGCTCAGCAAGCGCCATATCCTGCTCCAGCACCAGCCTGCAAGTGCAGTGTGACTCGAGGCAGGGAGCACGATGGGGTGAAGGAAAGGGGACCAGCGCATAGCAGGAGATCCAAAGCTTCCACTCCACGTACCCCAAGATGCAGCACGTGTCCCCCTGCCACCTCCAGGCCCAGAGCCAATGTGGGAGCAGGGATGACAGCGAAGAGGACGCAGGCTCTGCCATCTCCTGGTGTGACCTTGAAGAATAGTGAGTTTACCTTAAAACTTTAATTAACCATTTGCCATTAACCCCCCTCAAAATACTTCAAACATAATCAAGGAGGATTATCCCATCCCCCTTGGTACTGTGTTTATGGGAATAAATTGCTTTAATTTAAATATTCACCTATTTTTAATCACTCCCATGAATCCTCTCACCCCACCATGTGGGCACCACACGCCCTGTCCCACGGCACTGGGGATCCACACCCCTAAATCCCACACCCCCAGAAGGCAGTGCCACTCCAGCTCTGGCCTACATCGGTGAGGCCCTGCTCCTCCCCTCCCCTACTGCACCCATTCCAACTCGCACTTATTAGGCACCTGCTGTTTACGTCATGAGCAGTTCCACAAACGCTTGAAGACCCTGCTGACCTCTGCAGACACAGTGAGAGGTGGCCAGAGTTCCGAAGGGGCCTGGAGCTGGGGAGGCCTGACCCCACCCTGACCTGACCTTGGGGATCAGGCTGCCTTCCCAGCTGCTGGTGGCCCGAGCGAGAGCCCCAGATGCTAGCCAGTGCCGTCCTTGGCCGTGTTGGGAGTGAGCGCTTGTGGCTGTGCCCACCCCACCCCCCTCCGCTCCAGCCCTTAATGTAGGGTTTACTTGAGGGAATCAAAAAGCTGCTGCTTTTAATATAAAGACCCCCTGCAGGCCTGTTTCCTTACCAGGCAAGGGGCTCTGCCAGGATCCACCCATCCTCTAACTGCACCATCTGTGCAGGGAAGGCTGGGGTGGTGGCGGGGGCACATAGGCCCCTGGGGCTCAGGCTGTGTGGCTTCCCTCTCCAACCCCACACCACCCTGACCCACACCTGACCATCAGATCCTCCACACCTCAGCCACCTCAATGTGCCTGGTGCCAGCACTTCAGCCCAGGAACACCCTGGCCTCTAGCCAGCTCTGCCTCTTCTCCATGCAGCCCCCTCTCAGATCTTCTGGAAGCTAAGCACGGCCTGACCCCCAGAGTCCATCTGTCCTCAGGAACAAAGACTGTGACATTTTGCTGCCCTATAAAAAGACCCCAGTAAGGCTGTGACTTCTAAGACCCAGCTCCTCTTTCCCTGCCCCCGTCCCCAAGCTGCACTCCAGACTCAGCAGATCAGCTTCTGAGCTACCTCCTCCCTTCCTGGCAGTGCAGCCTCTCTGCAAATAGGCTTCTCCTTGAGTCCAACAACATACCCCACTTGACCACAGCAGGATACTTAGCTGCCCCGGGAAAGTTTCCCCTAAAATCCCAATCTCATTTCAACTAGGGCCACAGACTGACTGTGAGCTGGGTGGCGAGTGTGTCCAGGGCCACAGGGCCACTATCCTCCACATACCTTAAAGACAAGCAGCCCAGAGAACTGGGGCAGAGCCCTGGCCACTGAGTCCCGATTCCTTCTTGGGGGCCAGATTGGCTACCTCTGTACTCTCATCCGCCACCGCCCTGCCATCCCCGCACTGTTCTGACCAGCCCCCCACACAGTCCCACCTATACCCAACCGCCCCGGCCAGCTCCACCGCAGCTGGCCTCTCTCACTCCTGGACGAGCTCAGAGGCCTGGCGTGGCCTTCAGCTGGACAGTCAGAACCCCACAGGTATCTGCTGTTTTCTGCTCAGGAACCGTCTTCTGCCTACCTGTGAGTTCCAACTCTCAACCCATCCATGTGAGAGAGGACCCAGGGGACTCTGGACACAGTGGCCCTTGCCACTTTAATGGAACTCTACTTGCCACTGTGGACTCCTTGTCCCGGAATGCAGAGGGCTGGGCGGGTCACTCCTTACTCATCCTTACTGAGCACCTGCTTCAAGCCAGGCACTTCTGTCACCTCTGGGGCCACAGAGGTTATACAAGTGACATTTTTATCACTGGGACAAAATACCCAACACTTGCAATTTAAAGAGCTTTATTTGGCTCATAGCTCAGTAGCTCCAGTACATGGTTGGCAGGCGCCAGAGCAAAAATGAGTGGCAGAAGAGGTGTAGAGGACAGGGACTCTCCAGGGGACTAAGAAGCAGATACACAAAGGCGTCAAAAGGGTGCACCTTGCTATTCCCAGCTCCCAGTGACCCGCCCCCAAGGGCACATTCAGCTAGGAGCTCACCCATGGGTCACAGAGTGTCCCCGTGACCTAGTCCTCTTCCAAGAGCCCCATCCCTGAACACATGAGACTTGGGGGGGTGTCATTGTAGATCTCCCTCTACCACACCTCATGGAACTGATGGTTCAAGGCCAGCGGAGGAAATAAGATAAGGGTGTGGGGACCAACAATCGACCAAATCAGGTTAGGTCTTAATAAATTTCCTGTAGAAAAAGACAGGCAGCATGAGCTGGCTGTGTGAACAGGGAGGGGAGGCCTTGACAGGAAGTGTCTGACGTCACTTCTGCAGCCCCACAGAGATCTGGGGACAGGTGTGCAGGCTGAGGAAGCACGAGTGGTGGGCGCACAGGCCCCGAGGTGGGGGTGCTTTGCATGTTTATGAGTAACCGGTGTTCAAGTGGAGCTGTTTAGGTCTTGCCTCTGGATGCGTCCCCAAGACAACAGGCGTTGACCACATCTCTTTTCCTAGGCGAGGTATGAGACCACAGAGTGCAGTGTGTGAGGGCCTTGCTGAACGCAGGCCTTGCAAGCCTTCCGGTCACCTCCTCCACTGGAGGAGGGGAGGGAGCTTGGGGCGGGGTAGATTTCTGGAGTCCTCACCATCAGGAGCGAAGGCTAGGTAGGGTGTGCTCCGTCGCCTCAAGCCCCAGCAGGGCACTCCATCAAGACCGTTGTGGCCTCCGAGTCTGGCCCCTAAGCCTTCAGTGGGGGCCCAATGGTAACACAAGGCTGATCCAGGAAAAGCGAAGATAGTGATGTGGGAGAGGAAGGGTACCTAAAACCTAGTGTTCACAGGGCAGTGTCTCTCAGGGACCAGGGTGGGCGCAGCAAGGCTGGGGCTCCGGAGGGTCTCAGCAAGCCAGGGATGCCAGCCAACACACCACAGGGTAGCTAGAGGGTCCCTCCCCAACCCACCCAGCGGCCCTCTTTCTCCCCACCCCTCCTGAGGGCAGGCCTTAGAAACTGCTGTGAGCAGGGCCAGTGAGATAGCTCAGCGGACTAAGCACCTGCTTAGGCAAGGGCAAGGGCACCACGTGCTGCACCAGCCTCGGCCCCAGGTACACTGAGCCGGCCACCAAGTCTGGGCATGGTGGCACACACCTGTAATCCCAGCCCAGGGGAGGCTGGAAACAAGGGGATCACTACGAGTCTGAGCTGCATAGTGAAACCCTGTATCAAATACATTTTTTAAAAAAGAAACTGCTGTGAGCCACAGGGAGGAGGTGAGCACAGCACAGTGGGAAACTGAGGCCCCCCTGCACCCCTTTCAGCATCCTGAGCTGAAGGAGAGGAGTCACTGGGTCTGGAGAAGTCTGGAAGTTGTCACCAATCCATAGGACTGCACTACTGCACTTTACAGATGTGGCCAGAGGCTCTTCCACTGCCCAGGGTGACCAGGAAAGCCACAAGACTTGCTGTAGATTTCACCAGTGAGGTGAGTCACGACAGGACATGGGTAGAAAGTTTAGCTGTGCCCAGTGCCACCCAGCAAGTCCCATGTGCTCCGAGCCTTGATGAGGGAGGGCCAGAAACAAAGAAGGTGGCTCAGAAACAGAGGCCTGGGAACCTCTGAAGGTGGTCCCTTCCTGGAAGGTCCAGTTACCCTCAGGGGGTGGGGGGTTCGATGTCCCTGTGACAAGGTGTTCAGGGGGTTCCACCCTCTGCCTGGAGCACCAGCCTGCAGGAAGAGGCTGAGAATTGCAGAGGGGGCAGCAGTAGGGAGGAGGAAGGGAGAGACTAAAGCAACCCCAGAACCAGCCCGCCCTCCCTAGTACCCAGGGCCCAGCTGGGTGCCAAATCTGCCATCAGCCTGGTCATCGCTGCTTGTACTGGCTGGACAGGGCAGGCGTGCTGGGCAGTGGGAGAGGCAGCGGGGATGAACAGAGAAACGTCCCTCCTCCTCTGCTCTCTGATGAGCTTAGGGACAGTGACACAGTGAGGAGGGCCCCCAATCCAGGGGCCCTAGGTCCTCCCTGGCATCCCTGAACCCCAGGTACAACTGTGCATTAATAACAAGGCAGCCCTGTCTGGGACACCAAGAGCATCAAGCTACTGAGGGCTGGGCTAGGGAACAGCAGCCCAAGTGCCCGCTGGCAGCCGAGGACAAGGGCAAAGTAGGGCAAGTGTAGAACCTCAAGGAAGGAAAGGAGGGCATTTCCTAGAGCCACACTCCCCGTGGGACCCAGGGCAGGGGTGGGAGAAAGGAGAAACTGACCTCACCTGTGAGACACGCAGGACCAGGAGGTAGAAACGGTGGCTGGAATGGACCAAAATCTCCTGGAGCTCGGGGGAGTCGCCTTCCACCATAACACGAGGAGATCTTCATGTCTTGGGCTCGAGTGTGGCCCCCCATATATTGAAGCCCTAACCCCCAGCTCTTCAAATGTGACTATATTTAAATATGACAGTAAAGTAGAAACTGGTTAATCCCGTGTTTGAGACAGGGTTTTACTATGTAGTCCAGACTGGACTCAAACTTGCAGTGATCCCCCTGCCTCAGCCTCCAGTGTCTTGGAATTGTAGGAGTGCCACCACATCTGACAGCACAGGGACGTGAATAGGTGAATCACATACAAGGGTGGCCTTAATCCAGCCTTAATCCAACCTGTGTCCTTAGGAAAGGAGGAGACACCAGGAGCAGGCACACCTGGTTCAGGGGACACCGGGAGAGGAAAGGCCACATGAAGACACGTGGCGAAGGTGCTGTCCAAAGCCAAGCAAGACAGCTGCAGAGGAAACCAACCTGGCACGCCTTGACCTTGAACTTCCAGCCTCTAGACTGGAGAACGAGAATGTCTGAGCCTCCCCGTCTATGGTACTGTGTCACTGCGGGTCATGGACCCTCAGGCTCCTGGCCAAGCTCCGCAGGATCCGAGAGAGGAATTCTCAAGGGCAGGGCGGAACCTTGGAGCAGGCGTTCAGACCCATGCACAGCCCCGTTGCCCAGACACCCTCCCAGGACTCTGCTCTTGGGGACACCACCCATGCCCGCTCACTGTAGACTCCCTCTGTACCCCTGCACTCCACTCTGATGGTTCTGTCTGCCCAAATTTGCTTCCTGTCCGACTCCTACCCGCTCTCCCCAGCTTGGTCCGGGTCACCTCCTCCAGGTAGGATAGTCACCCACTGCTTCCTTCTGTGGTGTGGTGATGGGTTTTCTAGGAAGTTGTTCACCCTGGACTGTGACTCTCTGAAGGGCCACGGCTGCTTGTGTTGTAGCTGTCTCTGTTCCCCGAGGATTGGTAGTGCTCTGACCTCCAGGAAACATGAGCTGGAAGAGGGGATCCCGGGTTACTCAGGCGTGCCCTTCCCCACATGTAGGCTCTCTGGTCACTGTCACTGTTGGCCAGGACCCTGGAGACCACCTACATGAACTTCCTCATCCTCCACCCAGGAAGCCAAGGTCACCGAGATCAGAAAGCCCCCGGGGTCCCAGACCTCCAGTCTCCCAGCCCAGGGCTCCTCTCCTCTGTGCCACGGTTTCTCCCCCTCCCTTCCAGCCCCCTTGACAAGTAAGAGTTTAATTATTTACGATGGCGCTTTATAGCTGTGGGTGAACCCACCGGAACATATTTTGTAAAAGTAATGAAGGCTCAGTAATGCGAGACCTCGCTGCAGTGCCCGTCACTAAATCTTGGCCCAGGAGTCGCTGGGCAGCACAGGCATCTCTTCTCCCCTTCCTTTCCCTTCCCTCTTTCGGAGAATTACAGCATTTGCAGATGGGGGCTGGTGGCGGCCCAAGGTGTGTCTAAGAGACACCTTTTCTCATCTTGGGGGTGACAAGGCCAACTTCCAGACATGCAGCCTGAGTGTCTCAAGGGGGGACCGGAACAGTACGTCCACCACAGCAACCCCGCAGACACCCACCCGAGGCAGGCAGGACACAGGTCCCTGCCAGGCGATGTCTCCCACCCCAGAAGACAGGACACCTCGGTGACCACGAGCCTGAGAGAGAGGGCAGGCCTGGGGGTCAGTGGCACACCTCTGCAGGGCCTCAGTTTCCCCATCTGTAAATTACAGCTGGAAGCCACCTGGCCTTTTCTGTTTCCCTCTACCACATTCCAACCCTTTCTGGGCATTGGTGAGACAGCTTTATCCTGAGGGGACACATGGCTGTGACTTCCCAGCGGTGCCATCTGGATACTCCCTGCAGCCCCATTAGGCAGACAGTGACTTCAGGGCAAGGGGCAGCCCAAGGTCACAGCGCTGGCTCTAGGCCTTGGGCTCCAGAGGGCACTTCTTCGACCAGGGCTCTGTGACAGAGAGCCCCTTCCGGCCAGGACCATCCACCCAGGGGATTCTGGAGCCCTGGGAGAAGCAAGCACCTTGTAACAGAAGCCAGGTGTGCCAAGGTGAGAGCTGGCTCAGACTCAGCCCTGCAGCTAGCTAGCACTTGGGCCACCTTGAGTGCATTCTGTCACCTCCCAGGGTTCCCTGTCTATTACCAGACCCATCTAGCCAGGACAGCTGTGCTACCAGGCAGCCAGCTCAATGCACATTCCTGCAAATGAAAGGCTTGCGAACCTCCTGGAAAGTCAGTTCAATCAATGCAATCACGAGCCCTTGCCAATCCTGAACTCAATGCCAGAAAACTCTCCAGGAAGCTACCCCTCTATACATTCTGCTGGACTCACAGAGAAAGAAGAACTGGTTGCCCCATCTCTGTGTAGATTACAAATCTACTCTCAGGAAAGGAAGAGGTAATCAATCATTCATTCAACAAACCTGTACTGAGCAGGTACAGTATGCCGGTGAGATTCCAGGCACTGAGGGTACCTAAACAGTGAACGTAACAAAATCCTGCTTTGGGGGAGATTATGCTCTAGTAGAGAGACAAACTAGAGATTAAAACATAAGATAAAATCAATCAAGGAGAGGAGACACCAATGGAGGGGCCCTTACTTTATGACAGGAGGTACTCTTATCAAGGGCATTTCAGGGGTGAGAGGTTGTAGCCTTCGGGGTGGCCAAAGAGGTGTGAGAAGCATTAATTTTGGGGGGCAAGGAGCCAAGACAACAGGGAGAAGGTACATTGCTACTCTGGCTTTTCCAAGGTGACTGTCCAAGGTCATGGCCAGCAGGTCACCATCCTGGTATTAAGGATTCTGCGGCGGACAGAGCTCTCCCTGACGGGAGTCTGCAAAAGTTGACAGGAACAAGGCTTCTACCACCCAGAACAGGCCTGAGCCAGAGACATGTCAGCCTAGGGTGGCACAGGCCTGAGCTCAGGGCGGCCGTGTGGCTCCTGGGGGAGTCAGCCCTTCCTGGAGGAAGGATCCCCGCATAGACAGACCACATCCAGGCACCATGACCAGTGTGGCTGGCTGTTAATGCCACAGGGCCATAGCCATGAGCAATGACAGTTACAGTTGCAGTCAGAGCAGCAGCAGAGGCAGCCCAGGACCTCTGCACGTCCACCGAGCGCCGCCAGGCTCTCCACTGCATATCTCCCTTCCAGAAGCTTCTAGAATCTTCCATATGCTAATCAAAAAGCACCATGACCATTCCCATCTTAGACAGACAGAGCTGGAGCTCAGAGACCCTAAGCAATTAGACTAAGGCCACACAGCTGGGGAAGGGCAGAGCAAAGACTGGAACTACATCTCACGGCTGTTCCCCAGACTTAATCTGTCTCACACCCTCATTCCCAGGCTGTCTGCAACAACAGGGGGCAAAGACTCCAGTGTCTCTTGCCTCAAGTGAGGGCACAGGAACTCCAGGCCTGGGGAGGGCTGGGCAGTTGGACGCGGGCACTATTTTTAAAGAGAGAGAAAAGCAAGTTGGTGCTGTACTGCACAGACAACAGGCTCCTACATACCTGCACCAGGCCCTCGGGGAGCAACTCTGATGAATACATAATAACTAAGATGTTAGATAAAATAACACAGCCAGAGGGAATTTTTCCCCCCAAACTGTACATCTCCTGCTGGGCTGACACATAATCACACAAATGCAGTCAGGGCTGGGCAGGACCACTCTGCAGATAGGGAAACCGAGGCTCAGAAAGGTTAGGTCAGCTGCCCAGGGTGGCACCGCCAGTGGGGTGAAGCACCAATCTGAACGCGTTCACTGCCTGCACCGCCTACTCTCCAATGACCATCACGCTGAGCAGGCGAGGGAAGGCGTCCGGAAGCACAAATCCTACTCTCGCCTGCAGGTTACATAGCGCACCTGCAATTTTGCTCTATTTACTTTCAACCAACCCATTCTTTTCTCCATAAATCACACAGTGTCCACCCTTGTCAGAATCATCAAAGCCCCAATTAACCCTAAGCACTGTGGTCCCTTCGCTGCAAAGTGCCCCCTAATCTATAGCTTTGAGGCCGGGAATATCACAAAGTGAATAGAAAACCAGCCCAGCAAGCCAGCATTTATTCTATACCAGCCCTGGGGGAGGGAGGGGGCCCGTGTGCATACGAAAACCACCCAGAGCAGCTACATTCCAACTGCTGAGCCTTTATTAGTGGTGATAAAAGGCAGCAAAACCAGCGCAAGGCTTTCTACTCCCAGGTGGGGGCTGCGGTCCCAGGAATTAGTCATGTTTTGACTGGTAGAGTTATGGAATTTATAATGGAGGCCCTGGAGAAATTAAACACGGATTACGGCCAACCCTCTCCCCCCAGCCCAACGTCTCCTGCGGGATCACTGTAGCAGGGCTCCCGTGGCGGCTCAGGAGCTGGGTTTTCGTGGTGAGGCTGGTGACACCCGCAGCATAGCACGGCGGGGGAGGGGTGCCAGCCTGCTCCCCACTTCCCTGAGGCCTCAACAAATCCACAGGTAGCCAGGCCCTGTGTCTTCCGTTGCACCCGGCAGGCTTCACTTCAATGCCGCCTGCGGTGTCAGGGGGCTGTCCTGGTCTCAGGGGGCTGAGTACCCCACTCTCTCCCCCTAGGGAAGGCGATGGACAGGGAGAGCCACAGTGTGGGTCAGAAGCGGTCTGGGCCAATCTTAAAGAGAAGTGGTACACCCGGCCCACTCTAATTTTAGGACCTCTATAAACTCAAAGCCTCCCCCGAATGGTGGCATCAGAACAGCTGAACTCCTCAGCAGAAGTGGTGATCAAAAGGACAGAATGAAACAACACTATGCCGGCAGAGTGAAGGAGTTTGGGGCCCTGCATTCTGGGGCCTTCTGCGGTAGCGACTGAAGAGAAAATTATGGAGCACCTACTACAGGCTACGCTCCATGCTAAGCCACTTTCTAAACATTCTTCAATTTAACCTTCAAAAGAGCCCCGGGCACACAGTAGGTACCTTACGAATATTCACTAACTGATACAAGGCTCTCACTCCTCCTGGCTGTTTGGCTCCAGAGGCAGTGCCCTGGGGTCTCCTACCACGGGTGGCTCTCTGGAACAGGTCCTAAGCAAGGAAGCCCTAGGGAGCTGTCCAGGCTGAGTAATGCTGAAAAGATGAACAAAGAGCACCCAGCCCAGCTTGAGCAGGCCAGGAGGCCAGAACCAGATTCTTTGTTCCGGATGTCACAGGAGCAGGGTCCCCGACAACAGCCTGCATTCAGCTTAGGGTCTAATGGCATATGTGTCTGGTTTCTGTTCCCTTTCAGAACTCTTCTCCCGCCCACATTCACAAGTAACAAGGTGCCTCTGCTCACAATTCTAAAGGGCCCCGTCACTGCCAGGACACAGGCCCACCCTCCTGGCCCCACCAGCCTCTTCCTCCATCATCCCCCACTCTCCTCCACCCCCATCTGCCAGCCATGCCAAGTGCTCCATCTACTTACCAGGCTGTCCAAGGCAACGACAGCGACAAAAGGATTGGCGCACACAAAGTCCTGCTCCTCTGGCATGAGTCACTACTCCCCTGCAGATTCCCCCGAGTGCCACCTCTCGGCAGCACTCCCTTGCCACCCCTGTGGTCCCTGTGTGTGCAAAATGCAGCTCCACCACACCACTCAAGACAGGGAAAGCAATCACAACACAGTGCCTGCCTTGGCGACACCTTATCATTTTACAATCCTGGTGCCTACCTGCCCTGAGCAAATATAAACAGAAAACCTAGATGTCCACCTAGGACTCAGTCAAAAAGGAAGCTGCCTATGGACTCACAGGTGCCAGACACTTGCTATGTGTTCTATCAATGTTAACCTTCTAATGCCCCATAGGAATGATGAAAACCACCTCAAACCCGGTCAGTATTCCTTAGTGTCCCCAGTTACAGATGGGGAAACTTGAGGCTCCAGGGAATGTTGGCGTACAAAGTGCCTGAGCAGAATCCACTCTACTCCAGGCAGTCTGGCCTCAGAGTCCGAACCCTCAGCCAATTTACCATCTGCTTATCCAACAGGAGGGGACCCTGACAGTGGGCGGAACCATGAACATTTCTTCCGGCAAGGGAGAAGCATCCTTCCCAGGGCTTGTGCCAGGGTTATGTCAGGGAACTTGGGCATCCAATCTCACACAAAGCCCAAGGCAAGGGTGCCAGGCTCCAGCATTGGCATCGGAAGCCAGCAAGGCCGCCTCCCTGTGATCAGGGACAGCTCGCCTGGGGCCTTTTCTTTTGTCCTCTCTGCCAGCCCCACCCAGCCCCTGCCCAGCTGCCAAGACCCTGGCTCCCACCCCCTGCACCTGGCTACCCTGGCAGGCAGCCCCAGACCCCTTGTGGAGCAGAAGCCTCCCCAGATCCCAGCAGCTGCCAGGCCGCACCAGAGCCTGCAGGCGTCTTCTAGGCACCGGGCACCACCCTGCCAGGCCTGGTGTGCGGTAGCTCTGCGCAAGGTTGATGGCCCCGCATAGCCCCACAAAGCTGCTATTTTTAATTTAATTGGAGAGTCGGAGGAGGGATGGTACCCGGCGAGGGAGTTTTAAAAGCTTTTGGGGTGGGGGAGTGGGGGAGAAAGCAAAGCAAAGTTCATAATTATACACCAGGCAGTCAGATTAGATGCTCAAAAGGAAAGGTTAAATGTTACGTTTGGAATAAAATGAGCATGTGTTGAGATGACAGCCACCCAGAGCTAAGGAGGGAAGGAAAACACCCCTGTCCGTCTCTCCTCCCGGCCCCCTCTCCCACAGATCCTTTCCAAATCCCCCTCTTCCACCTTTTAGGCTCAGGCTGCACAAACACACCACATCTCAAGCAGAGTGAGCCCTGCTCAGGAGGCCGGTGCCTGGACTGCGCCTCCCGAAGGCAACCTGCACTCAAGCGCAGAAAAACCACACGTCCACACCTCTCAGGCCTGGAGGCTCTGCCAGGGCCCAGAAGGCTGGGACGGCTGCCCGGCTCCATGAAGAAAACAGCACTAGTGGAACTAAGTTCAAACCTCTCCCCTGCCAAGAAATACACTGTGGATTAGCTCCACAAATACCTACATATCTCTTCTTTCAGCTAGCTGTAAGTAATGCGATATAAACAGCAGTCTTCAGGGTAAGGCTTTCCTAATATACACAGAGCCACGGAGACCACACTCCCTCCACCCTTCATTTTCCTTCAGGGAATTTAAGTGTGATACCTGGAGACACCACAGCCTTTTTGTGACCATACCCCACTACACCTGTGTGCTAAAAGTAGAAAAACTAGAAGGCAGAAAGAATCAATGATGCAGATACGTTGTTACCCTGCGCTGTTTACCTGTTAGGAGACAAATCTTTATTTGTGTCGGCCACTTTTGGTCTAGGTTTCTGGGAATGCTGAATTCCATCCTTACAATGCATGATTAGGTTGAGCTGAACTGGGAACTTTTAAGTGTTCAACATCCACCTCTAAGGCTTGGCTTCCTTATTTACAGATGGGGACAGATACCCCTCCTTTCAGTGTTTGTGTCAAGACTAAATAGGACTGTATTTGTAGAGCTCTCCCTGCAATGTCTGAAAGGGTGACATAGTGGCGCTTGTTATTAACAGTTCTGATTAGCAGCACAGGGATGTCACGTAAAATCTGAAGCCACCCTTCCTATCTCAGGGGCACTTCCAGGTCAGCATAGCGAGGTCTCTCTGCCTCCTCCTGGCACAGGATCCAGTCTAAGCCACTGGAGGAAGGAAGGGTCCCTCCCTGCTGTAACCTGAGTTCCTGGCCAGGCAGCTCAGCTGGGGACAGAGCCATCCCGCAGCTCAAGCCTGGCTCCAGGTCCCTGGGTTTGACCTTTCATCCTGCCACTTTATAGCAGAATACTGGTAAATGGGGACGGCTCCTCTTTTTATTAGTCAGGGTAAGCCAAGAAGCTGCTGTAACAAACAGACCCCCACCCTCAGTGGCCCAATGTGGTGGATTCGTGGTGGTTAGCAGGGTCAGAGGACATCTGGCCCACCCAGCTATTCAGGCTCCTTCCATCAGCAGCGGTATCATCCCCAGGCCTTCTGAGCCCCACCAGGCCTTCTGCAGCCTACAGACCAGCTGTGAGGCTAAGGGTCTGGGCCACGTGGGGTTGGCCAGAGCTCACCAACACACTCTTCCTAACGGCCAGGGCCTCAGAAGCATAGTCTCAGCACATGCCAGGGAAGGAGAAGACTCTATTACTCATGACCCAGGATCCCCCTCTTCCCCTAGCCCAGTGTGGGAAACAGCTATCCTCGCCCCAGACCCCGGCACCTCATTCCACGCTCTTGCGCTCTCTCCCTGTCTGAGCCACGCTGCCAGCCTCTGTATCCCCAGGGTCCCATCTGCAGACTCAAACCAACTTTTCAGAAACCACTTCTGTGCTGAACACGTACAGGCTCTTTTCTTTGTTGTTATTCCCTAAACAATGCACAGCTATTTACAGACATTCACGTCGTTTTAGGTATCGGAAGTGATCTAGAGAATACTTAAAAGACACAGGAAGAGCAAGGCAAAGAGGCAGGAGGAGGTAGGAGTTGCCGTTTTATATGAAGGTACTTGAGCACCTTAGATTTTGGCAGTCACAGGGATCCAAGACCCCATTCCCAGGATTTTGAAGGATGACTGTATTTATGTCATTCTGCAGACCACAGGGAACTGTCCTCTTGCAGAGAGAAACCTCCTAATATCTTTTTCATCACCAAGTCCCCACTGCCTAGCCCAGTCCCTGATACACAGCTATATTAACTATTGGCCCAATATATGCCGACTTCACAGGAAATCAAGCTTGGCTGAACATCTAGGAGGAAGGAAGGGAACATGGCGGCAGAAAAACATGCAGACAGACCCTTGTGTGTTGTGTTTGGTGACGACCTCTGTGCCCGGATGGCCACCAGGCTCCCTGACACTTGCACCCCTGGTCCTCTCCAGGGGTTGTCACCCTGCGTGGGCTACCACAGGAGCCGAGACTGCTTCAAAACGAGAACTTTTATTTGCACACATAAAACAAGGCCCACGTGGGTAGGAAGGCACTCCGGTCCCTTGAAAGGGTTTCCCTGGCCACGAAAGGGGCCACACAGGATTAGAAACTTTAACTGTAAACCCCACCCCACCCCAAACTCCTAGTCAAAAAAAAATCGGGACTCCAGAAAAAGGTCCTGCTCTCTCCCCCAACTAAAACCTGACTGACCAAAGACTAGACAGCCCAAGGAAGGCGACTGTGAAAGCTAAAAGGGTTGTCAGACAGGGAGGTGACAGGCAACCACACTCACCTCAGCGACACCCCTGGAAGCACCAACTAAGCAGGGATTCCAAGGATGACACTGGTCCTCCCTTGGGTTGGCTCCCACTCTCGGCACAAGATAAAACCTTAGAACCTAAAACCATCCCCCCTAACTCCATCATGAGCACCCTACCCCATGACTAAAATGAAACCCAAGCTCCGGTGACAGCAGCCTGTGCCTGGGAGCCAGCCAGCTAGCCCCTCACAGCCTCATGCTCTCCAGATACTCTTGCCTGCGCAGCCACTGGGACTTGTAGCTAGAAAAGTGGGCCACCACGGAGGCGCCCAGCCACACACTGAAGCGCCTGTGCTCTCCCACCCACACAGTGGCCTTGTAGGGGAAGTGGCCAGAGTTCAGCTCCTCAGACAGGCGCCTGGTGAGGCCAGGGTACAGGCTGTTCCCCCCACAGGGCACCACGTGGGACAGGAGCACTAGCTGCCTGGGGACCTCACAGGACTTGATGGACTCCACCAGGACCTGGGGGAGACCGGGGCCCTGCTGCCCAAACACCTGAGGGTTGAAGAACATTTCGGGCGCCAGCCGCGCCAGAGGCGGCAGCTCCACCGGGGTGCCATCTGGGAGCTGGAAGTTATTCCCCTTGTCAGGGCTGTTGGGCAGGCTCTGGTGGAAGTTGAGCGCCTCCTGCAGATTCTTCGGCACGTAGCACTTGGTCGTCTGCGTCCGGGCCACCGTCTCCATCTGGTAAAGGTTGTGCTCGTCACATTTTTCTTTAAAGAGGTTTTTGAAGAGGTAGGTGGAGAGGTCCTGGCCGGCGAGCTCCATGGTCCTCCTGCTGTTGGACAGGGACTGGCCCAGGAAGAAGGGCTGTATGCGGGTCAGGCCATACCCCGAGTCAACCACCACGCCAGTTAGGAGCCCCGTGGAGTACAGGGACATCTCCAGCTCGTCCGCCAGAAGCAGAGCCGGCACTTGCTGGAGCTCAAACATGATCTGCAATGGGAAGACACTCAGTGTATTTTCCCCCGACCCAGACTCCCAGCCATTACCGCTTCCCCGTGATTTAGACGTGGACCCTGCTTCAATCTGAAGAAGTGCACAGCTGCGTTCTCAGGGGACGCTCGGGCTCCCCCAGGGTGCCGGGCTCAGGATCCTGGGTACACACGCTGTGGGAACCAGGGAGGGGCTCTAGAGGATCGGAACAGGAGCAGAAGGCGCCCTCAAGAGCCCAGTTGGTAACTATCTTTGGGAAGACTGAGTTCGTGTGGTGGGAAGACCCAGCAGGTACGGGAAACAGAGCCGGGTCTCAGGGCCATGCGGGCCAGCGGTGAGAGGAAGTGGAGAGAAGGCCAGGTCAGATGCGCAGCCCGCCATGGCCTCTCCAGAAGAAGGAAGAAGAACACAGACAAGAAGCAAGTGAGCCAGGTGTGGCAGTGCATGCCTGTCATCCTGGCCCTCAGCGAGGCTGAGGCAGGAGCACCACAATTTTGAATCCAGCCTGGGTCATTTAGTGAGACCCTGTCTGAAAGCAAAAGAGGCTCAGTGGGGAGGACAAGGGAAAGGTGCCGTACAGCCACTGTGGGGGCAAACGGTGGAGGGAGAAGGAGAGAAAACAAATACCCTTGTGGCCTGATAGGAGAAGCTGTACCTACCTCTCTTAATAAAACCTGCCAGATGTCACAACAAAACTAGAATTTGGATATGCAGGGGTTGGCAAGGTCCCTGGATCCGTTTTCTTCTTCACTCTTTTTCCCTGTGGATCCCCAGCCCAACTCCAGGAGTACCCCACACTCTGAACCCCACAGCCATGGTGAGACTACAGCATCATCTACATTCCTGGCTGCTTCTTCCGCTTCCGGTCTAGCAGCCCCACGTTCGCTGCAGCAGGAAGGCTCCCTCCATCCCTGGCTCCTCATTACCCTCCACAACATCCATGACCAAACAGCAGGTCAGGTCACCTTGTGTACACAGAAAATCCCCGCTGACCACCCTCTGAGGGCTCTGCTCCCACAGGGTGGGATTGTCACGTATTTTCCTTCACAGGCTACAAAGCCATTGAGCCGCTATCTACAGCAGGCCCAGCTGAGTTTGAATTTCAGAGGAACAAGTATCTGAGTATGTGCATGCCCCAAGTACCCTCTGGCACAAACGCATACGAAAACATTATCTGTTATTTGTCCAACATTCAAATCTAATTTGAGAAAACCCTCAACAGTAAATACTTTAGATATGATGAACCACAGAGTCTCCCTGGCCATTCAATTCCGCTGTTCAAATGGGGAAGTGGTCACAGCTACGTGTAAATGACTGGGAGTGGCTGTATCCCAACAGAACTTTATTTGCAGAAATAAGTGGTGGTGGTGGTGGGGGTCTGGATTTGGCTGGCTTGCCGACTATCAGTTCAGAGGACAATTCAGGTGCGCTCTGTAGTCTAGCAGGCCTGGGAGGCCCAGCCTCACCTCAGTACTTGCCTCTGGCCACCTCAGCCCCCAAGTCACTGGGCTTCAGCATCACTGGCTGAAATTATCTCCTCCCAGAAGCCTTCCCGGCTCAGCCCCTCCACAGTCAGCTATCACCCCGCCTCCATTGTCTCTAGAACTACTCATTCCCTGCAGCACTCGTCTGTCAACTTCTTCACA
Organism: Octodon degus; assembly: GCF_000260255.1. Taxonomy (NCBI): domain Eukaryota; kingdom Metazoa; phylum Chordata; class Mammalia; order Rodentia; family Octodontidae; genus Octodon; species Octodon degus. Next base: position 7,699,967 of record NW_004524668.1, read on the forward strand.
AGTCTGCCCCTGAATGCAAATCCTGGGAGGGCCAAGGCGTAGCCTGTGCCTCGCATGGAACCTATGAACATGCATCCAGCAACTCCCCTTTCTACCGAGTGTCTGAACTCCCTCTGCCCCCAGGAGTCCAGCAGCAGGCCAGCCTTACAATAGGCCCTCTGTGAACACCCAACCTAAAAGCCAGTTATCTGAAGAGCGGTGCCCAAGCAGGACAGACACATGACACCTGCCGGCCGCCCCCACCGCCAAAGGCCTCACCTCTAGGGTCTTCCTGCGGTCCTCAGGCTCCTTCAGCAGAGAATCGTTGAGTATCACAGGACAGTTACCACGGTGCTCCTTGAAGCGCTGCAGCGCGAAGCTCCACATGTGCTCCACCCCTTCCCAGTTGATGACGCGGCCGCGCTGGATGGGGCGGCTGAAGGTGTCGGGGTTGTAGGGGTCGATGCCCATGCTCACCTGTCTACGGGCAGAGCTGGGGCCCGGGTTCTCCTGGCAGGGGATATAGTTCACGATGCTGGGACAGAGTACATGGGGCTGATTCCAGCCCGACAGGCCCACCTTCAGAAAGCCAGACCCTTGGTCTATGATAATGGAACTGGTGGCCATGGCAGAGGCAGGATAGGAGGGGTTCTTCGCACGGGTCTCGAAGGGGTCTGGCAAACTGGCAGCACCTGTGGAGGAAAGGATGGGTTCCTCGTGGGCCATTCCTGGTTGCCTGGGTGGTTTCCTGCGCTCCACCCAGGATCAAGCCCCAGCCTCCCCCTGAACGTGTCCCTTTCCCCTTCCAAGTCTCTGCACAGACTGCAACCCGAGCCTGGCACGTTCACCCCCCACCCAGCACAGCCTCCGAGGCCCACCTCATGCCCCGTGTCTGTCCTGCCCTCAGTGTGGCTCCCACCACACTTGCCACGCCCGAGGGCTGTGCAATGTGTCTGTGCCACAGCGCTGCAGCCTGGGTCTGCTTACTCGCTGTGGAGTTCGGCAGGAAGCCTGTCCCTCGGGAAGAACCTGATGCACACGGGCTGCCCGCGCAGAGGCACAGGAACACGCCACAGCAGCCTCAAGAGCCACCAGCTTCAGCGATCACCATGCCACAGCAACAAAGTGGCACGAGCAGTGATGGCAGGGATGGGGACGGTGACAGCCGCTGCTGGCATTTCTAGCCCACGTGCCCTCTAACCAGTGCTGTGAGGAACATCTGATCGCTAGGCACTACATACAGTGCCATTTCTGCTGACTGTGGAAGTTCAAACACCAGCAGCTTCCTGTTTCCATGTGACACACGGATTCACCCCACCTCTACCATAATCTACAAGGCAGCTACTGCCATTGCATGGCTTTGCAAACAGGGAATCTGAGACACAGAGGAGCAGAGTCACTTTCCCAGGGCTACACAGCCAACAAAATTAGAGTTGAGAATGAAACCCAAACCAGATTCCCAGGGCCGTAATGCAAGCATAGGACATCGAAGACGGGGGCCAGATCCAAGCTGAGCAGCTCATGGGTTCCAAAAGCACAGCGGTCAGCAAGACACCCACCCTGGCTGCAGTTGCATTCCTCCTGAAGTGTGAGGACAGCAGGCCCATGCTCAGAAGGCAAGGTGTCACCTCTGCCCGACTTCCAGATTGACGAGGAAGCTGCAGTGGCCAGGGCAGCACCAGTACAAGGAGAGTCACAGAGACCCACACACAGCCCAGAGCGGGGAGTCCACGGACTGAGCCACACAAACACGGCAAGCTGACCACTGACAACAGTCAGATGCAGGAGCGACAGGCTTAGAATCGATGGCAGGGAACAACTGCCATCTCACATACATGAGAAGAAGGAGCACCAAGAAGAAAAACACCCTTGGATGACAACAACCACACGGGACCACTTATAAAACATGAATCCAAAGCCTGGCACAGTGGGGCACGCCCGCAGTCCCGACGTTCTGGCAAGCTGAGGCAGGAGGATATGAGGTGGAGCCCAGCCTGAGCAACTCAGCAAGACCCTGCCCAAAAGGTAAAAATTATATAAAGGGCTGGAGAAGCGACCTAGGGCAAACGCCCTGGATTCAATCCTCGGTACCACTTAAAAAAACTCAAAATGGATAGTAACATCCTACATAGAACCCCAACTACCAAACTATAAAATTTACGGAAAAAAACGTAACAGAAAATCCCTGTGACTTTAGGGAGGTCAAGTTTCTCAAACACAAAAGTCTGATCCACACAAGACCAAACTAATAAATTGGACCTCATTAAACTCGAGACTATTTGATTTTTGAAAGGCAATATTCAGAGAGTGAAAAGATTCTCTTGTCATAGAAAGGAGATATTGGACCAGGGAGATAGCTCAGTGGTATAAGCGCCTGTGTGGCAAGTACAATGTCCTGAGCTCAATCGCTGGCACAACCAAAAAAAAAACCAGATACTTACAGGTCATGTTATCGGATAAAGAGCTTGACCCAAACATGGGATGAACTCTCAAAGCCCAACAATGAGAGACATAGCCCAATTTTTAAAGTGGGTTAAAGACCCACACCATCACTTCACCACAGAACGTATGCTGATGATAAACAAGCACAGGACATGCCGAACATCACTGTCAGCAGGAAAA
>NW_004524668.1:7702767-7717618 GCF_000260255.1 Octodon degus
GCACACCTACCTCCAAACTAGGAAAGGATAAACCCACTTTCATGCTCGGGACTACACGACTCAGCAGCGAAAGGCAATCTACTGTGGCCGCACAACACGACACAGATCAGTCTCAGGAGCAGGGAGCTGAGCGACCCCGGATGCCAACAGACACACACTGTGCGATTCCACTCGAGCGACCATCTAGAAACGTAGAACTGGAAGGACACAAACAGTCAGCAGAAGCTGACTGCAAGGGTTATGGCAGAATGTGGAGCAACGGTAGAACAGCACTGGGTCTTGAAGGCGGGTCCGTGGCTGTGTTTATCAAAACTCTCAAAACCATACTCTGTTGTTAGTTTGCGGCTTCTGCAGTGCTGGGGACATAGCCAGGGTCTCTCCCGTGTGAGACAGGTGCTATGCTGCTGAGCAGGACCTCAGCCTGTTTTCTTTCTCAGAGGGAGGCTGTGTCTACCCACGTTGGCCAGGCTGGGCTCGCAGGGCAATCTTCCTAAACAGCTGGGATTACAGTTGTGCGCTGCCAGGCCCAGCTGCAACTGTGCACCTTTGAGTGAATTTTACCCTAAGCGAAGCTTGTTTAAGGGAAACCCCAGTGAGTATCAGGACATCCAAGAGAGGCTCACAGAATCACCTTGCAGAATTCAAATGCCACTGAAAGCCCAGAGGGGGGCCCCGTAGGGAGGCAGCCTGCCCCAAGGCCATACTGGGGGCTGCCACCCACCCGGAAAGTACCGTGCTCTGCTCCCATTTCTTGGCAGCCACTGCCATTGTCCCTCACTATTGAGCATGACAGCCACTGTTAGGTCCCGACCCTGGCTCCTGGCTGTCATTAAGTTGGAATGAGATTAAGCTTCCCTACCTGTAACGAGCTCTGACATCAGAGCTGGGCCAAACGTGGTCCCTGCGTGTGCTGGCAGGCTGAGTGATGGAGTGCTGACACTGAATGAGCCACGGTGATGGGAAACCCGAGGCCTGGGTGACATGCCCGGAAGCGGCTCTGTGCAGCTCTGCCACCACCACCCTCCTCTGACCACAGGGCCAGCAACTGATGGTGACTGATAAAGGTGTCCTCGCCCTGGCACACGGAATCCCAGGAGACGCTGGCCAGTGGTCCTCACTGCGGCTGTCCATCAAGATCTCACTTGGGGAGGCAGAGGGTGCGGTCTCCCGGCTGGTGGCCCAAAGGACACAGTCAGGGAACACAGGGCGGAGGTAGGGCCCTCCCTCCCCAGACCCCAGTGTCAGAAGGAAGCTCGGACAGTCTGAGGGAGCCAGTGCCAAGCACAGGGACACCAGCCGCATCTTTGCCCCTGCTTTTCTACTACTGCGTACTGTTTGTGCCGATTAGTAGAATTTCCTTCTGGATGCACACATATACTAATGTAACTTAATCATCCCCTCCATCACCCCTCGCCCCAACTTCACGCCTAGTTTCACACATTTGGGAGGCTCAGCATGTATAATGTATTTTGATCCTATCTGTGCTCCCTGCTATCCACCCTTCCATCCCCTCCCGCACCCTCTACCCCCCCCCCCTTATCACTTTCCTCTCTTCTACTTTCACGTCATCTTTTATAGATGCCGCACACTAGAGGACAAGTGAGATTTGTCTGACTCTGGCTTCTCTTCCCCAACACGATGGCCTCCAGGTCCACTCATTTTCTGCAAATGACACAATTTCATTCTTTCTACATTTTCTTCAGCCGTCCACCTATTGGTGGGTACCTAGGCCGGTTCCTTTCTGGTTGCCACAAACTGCGCCACAGTAAACATGGGTACGCAGGTCTGCCTATGAAACGCTGACTAACCCTCAGGCGTATGCCAAGGAGTGGTATAGCTGCAGCTGCATCACGTGAAAATTCTATTTTTTTTTTTTAATGTATTTGGTTGTTGCAGGGTCTCACTATGCAGCCTGGATTCCTGGTGATCCTCCTGCTTTCAGCTTCCCCAGAACTGGGACTGCAGGCATGCGCTACCACGCCCAGACTCTGGCCAGCTCAGCCGGCACAGCACGTAGTGCTGGGGATTGAACTGCAGTCCCTGTGCTTGCCTAAGCAGGTGCTTTAGTCCGCTAGGCTATCTTGCCAGCCCATTTTTAATTTTCTGAAGAACCTCTATACTGATTTCCGTAGTGGCTGCACTACTTGCCACCAACAGTGTAGGAGTGTCACACTTAGTCAAGTCCACGTGTGCACTTTCCTTTTTCCCCACACCCTCACCAGCATTTATTGTTTTCTGCATTCTTGGTGACAGCTATTATGGTGTTATTTTGATTTGCATTTCCCGAGGGGCTGAAGATGCTGAATGTTCTTCCGTACACCCACAGTCTGTGTGTCCTTCTTTTGCGAAGTATCTGTTAAGTCCTTTTACCCGTTTACTGGTTGGCCTATTTGATTTTTTTTGGTATTAAGTTTCCTGATATTAATCCTCTGTTGGAAGAGCAGATGGCCAAGATTTTCTCCTATTCCACTGGTTGTGTCTTCACTCTGATTATCTCCCTTGTTGTGCAGAAACTTTCTAATCTGCTCTGTCGATCCTGCTATTATTTTGTGTGCTACTGGAGTTCCGTTCACAAGTCTCTGCCCGCCTCTACAGCTTCAAGTGTTTCCCCTACGTTTTCTTTTAACCATTTCAAAGTTTCATTGTCTTATACCTAGCTAGGTCTCCAACCCATCTGGAATTGATTTTTGTACTGAGTGCGAGACAGGGATCTAGTTTCCATTTTCTACCAATGGCCGTCACTTTCCCCAGAACCACATGTGAAGGAAGGCGCCTTTTTCCAACATACAGGTTTGGCTTTGTCCAGAAGCAGGCAGCTGTCACTAGTCTACATTCTGTGTTTGTGCCAGAACCAACCAGGCTGATGTTAATCTGGCTATGTAGCAGCACAACTTGGAACCAAGTATTGTGACATGTCTCCAGCATGGTCCCTAGCTCTGGCCACTCCACGTCACTTATGTTTCCATATAAATTTTAGGGTTACTTGTTACAGCTTTGTGAAGTACGCCGTCATCACTGCGATGGGGACGCCCCGATTCTGTAGGTGTTCTTGGGTAACGTGGCCATTTCAGCAGTGCCAGTTCTGCTAATCCATGAACGTGGAGGGTCCTTCCCCTTCTAGCGTCCCCAAATGCTTCGGTGTTCTCAAGTTTTCACTCTAGAGGTCTTTCACCTCTTTAAATTGATACCTAGAAACTTTTTTAAAAGCTATCGTGAATTAAACTTTTTCTGATTCCTTTCTCAAGGCAACCGTTACTGCTGTACAGAAAAGTGATTCATTTTACATTGATTTTAGATCCTACTACTTTGTTGAATTTATCAGCCCTGGAAGTCTTTGGGCAGAATCTTTAGGGTCCTCTAAGTAGAGGACCACAGAATCTGCAAACAAGGGTAGTTGGACTTTTTCTCTTCCTATTTGTATCGTTTTTCTTGCTGTCTTTCCCCCAACTCCTCTAGCTCACAGGCATTTTTACTAGCAATCCCAACTGAGCACCTATTATATAGCAAGAACTATTCTAGACCAGTATGATCCTTCCTCTTCTGCCACTTAGATGCCACTAAGAAAGACCGCCTTTAAGCGCTGAATGGAGCCTAGTGTCCTGGGCCATCAGGACAGTGGGGAAAGTGAAAGTTGAGAGGGCCAGGGGACTTAAAAGGCCCACAGGCATGGGATTATAGTACAGGGGGGCAATCACAAGAGGCCTCTCTCTAGGGTGGTGCTACGCCACAGTAATAAACAGCAATTGTGAAGGAAGGCCTTGAGGATGGCAGGGCCAGAGACGTCCTAGGGACAGCCAGAGGCCCAGGGTGGTGAAGGGCAGGTGCTGGGGATCTTCGCAGATAGAGGGACCTCTGAGGGCTGAGCAGAGGAACAGGGATCTGAGTGGAGTCACAACAGGATCACACGGGCTGAACAGAGGAACTGACTGCAGTGGGCAGGAACAGGAGAAACAGAAGTAAAGGATGTGGACAGTGCCAGAAGCACACAGCAAGGCAGCAGCCACAGAGAGGGTGAGCGGCAGTCAGCTCCCGACACACCGTCTGCCTTCCCTATCTGTGGGTTCTTCCCTATCTGTGGGACATGACTAAGTGTGACACTTTCAGAAAAACATCTCATCTGCCCTAGACGTGGGCAGGCTTTGTGTGTCCATTCATAATTCCCTAAGAAATGCACTATAACCACAGGTCACGCTGTTGGGCATCACATACGTCCTGTAAGTGTGCAAATCACACATGGATAAGACACCATTTTACATAAGACACCCAAGCATCTGCAGCTCTGGCGTCCCAGAGGGTCCTGAACCAAATCCCCCAAGGATAACCTAAAATAACCAAAAATGACTGTGTTCTGGGATATGAGACCAAGAAAACACAGTGGAAGGCTCCAAGGCTTCCAGCCCATAAAGCCAGAAAAACAAAGGGGTCCTTACTGAGCCAGCCTAGAGGACCGGCAAGAGGCTTGACAGGAGGCACCAAGGAGGGAGGAGGGAAGCCCAGAGGAAGTGGTGAGCCACAGGCCAGCCCAAGAAGGTACCCAAGAGGGAGCGGGACATGCTGAGGGACAAGGTGAGGGCAGAGTCAAATGCAATGGATGCAGGCATCCTTGGTCCCCTCGGTTAGGGCAGTTGTAGTAGAACTGTTCTAGTTCTACTTTGGGAGAAGAACAGGATAAAGGTGCGAAACTGGGGATCCCTTCAAGCTGGCCAGGCCTGCCCCAACATAAAATTCATTAATCTTTCATGTGTATATTTTACACACAGCCCAAAGTTGATTTTCTTTTAGGCTTCTGTGAGAAACAAAGTTTCACAGTGTGGAACTTTCCGCTGGCAGTATCATGTCGGCTTGAAGAAAGTTTTGGATTTTGGAGCATTTCAGATTATATACTTTTTTAAGATCACAGATTCTCCTTTTCTATTCAAAATGTCCAGTATATAAGTCAAAAGTACTGGGCATACAAAGAAGTAGTAAAATACGATTAATTCTCCAGGAACTGCCCTGAGATGACCGAGGTGCCGGACTTACCCAAGACATTAAAGCTTCGTGACAACGATGGCCACAATGCAAAGCAGAAGCCCTCAAAATTAGGGGGAAGAGAGAGGTCCAGGTCGTTCACCTACTAAATATATCTATTGTAGCTGGAATACACAAAGGACTATCGAAAATCAATAGTAAGCAAGCACTAAATGGGCAACAGATTTGAACGGTGCAGCAAAGAAGCGGCAATACGTGGTTAAATAAGCCCCCGAAGATGCGAAGCACCGTTAGTCCTTAGGGAAATGCAAATACAAGCCACCATGAGAACCTACACTGTACACCTAGTAGCGCAGATTCCAGTATTATTTTTAAAGGACAGCACCAACTGTGGAGGAACTGGAATCGTCACCGGCTGCTGACGGGAATCACACACACACACACACACACACACACACACACACACACCTATTAATGAGTAATGAAACTGTGGGGCAAGAGCAGAAGTGGAGCTAAAGTGGCTCGAAAATGAGCGAGCACGTTGCGTACATGCACCAGCCTGCCAAAATAAACCCCATTAATAAAAAAAAAAGAAACATAAAAAATTTGGGAGCTTCCGTAGGGTTGGCAACGTCAGAACTTGCTGACTTGAGCCTTTTACAGTTCAGCATATTAATATGGCTTTACTTTTTATACCTTGTTTTTATACTTTTCTGCTGGATGATTAGGACCAAGATAAAGCAAGACCTATACAACAAGAAATATAACTTCTGTATCTGACAAGGTCAGTCAAATCCCCTCAGGATTTACCCTGAAACCCTGTACCGCAGTTTGTAGATCCCCTGCCAGTGTCAGCCATGTGGATGAGTCACGGCCACTGCTTGACCAACCTATTATTACTATAGACTACTGTACTATATTGGATTATTTTGCCCAATTCGCGCACCTACAATATTTAAATGGCAATGGAATACCCATCTCTGACAAAACTAAACAAAAGATGGGATATAAATGAAGGAGCATTTTGTATCTGTATATACAAAATAGGATAGATATACAGCTACTTTCTCTTAATTCAATGAGAAAAAAGACATGTACTAATAGTGTCTGGACAGGATATCATGTCTGCATCTTGTACTATGAATAACTACTACGAAAACAACACTATGCAATGTATTAGTTAGTGTAACTTTCCTACTACCTGTTTTGGAACTGTCTCACTGCTATTTGTTTCCCAATAAAATTAACTTTAAAAATTAAAAAAAAAAACTTGGAGCTTCAAAAATAAATATCTAAAATAGTACCATCTGGAAAAGTTTGGAAGCTTTTTACAAAATTGAGCATGTATTTACCAAACAACCCAGCAATCCTATTCCTCAGACATACAAACAGGGTCGTACGAAAGCCTCTGCACTGGTGTTTGCAGAGACCTTATCCATAATCACTAAGTGCAGAAGACAGCCCACACACTTGTCACCTGCCGAACAGACAGGCAAACTACGGAGCGGCCATTCAATGGCACGCAATTTAGTGACAAACAGAGAATGATACGAACCTTATAGAGACGACCCAACAGCGGCATTTGCCAAGGGATAGCCGGATGTGCAGGATGCATGTCCTTATCTAGGTGACGCCGTGGAAGGGGGATGGCTGTCATCTCAGAACAGATCAGGGGATCCCAGGGCTGGGGCTGGTGGAAGGCTGAACCACACTGGGACAGGAGGACCATAGGAGGGACTTAGGGCATGACAGGGAATTGCATTACATCTTGATTGTAACAGTCGCCCCACGCTTGCATGCACTTGCCAAGCTTGAGAACATCAGCAAAGAATGAATCTTACCGCATGTGGAATTTTCAGTGAATTTGATTTGACTTTATTTGCTGGTGCTGAGGATCAAAGCCACAGCCCTGAGCATGCTAGGCAAGTGCTCTGCCAAAGAGCCGCAGCCCCACGCTTCCAGCCCATTGTTGCAAAGAGTATTTTTTTTTTTGTAATGGTTGATGAAATCAGTATTGAGGTTATATTTTTTGAATTAAATCTACAGCATTAGATTCCAACACTGAGGTTTGGAGAGAGACTATCCTTGATTTTTAAAATGATGCATAAAGTATTTACAGGTAAAATGTCATGGAGCTACTTTCAAATAGATCACAAAAAAAAAAAAAACAGTATGTGTACATAGAAAAAGTGCCGAAATCCAACACAGTCAAAGAGAATAAGGAGTACAAACAGGTGGAGAGCACTAGAGAGCACCCAAAGCGTCTCACACCTTCTCTGAGATGGAAGGTTTTAAAAACGAAAATCTTTTGCAAAAAGCAAAGAGGAGTGAAGAGAAACAGGGGTGGAGAATACAGACCTCTCTGATGCATTCCACTGTAAAGGGAAGCACAGACAAGAGGATTTGCAGAGAGGGGGCCCGGGAGGTTTGGGGTTTTTTAAGACGAGGAATAACATGGTGTGCTTTCATGCCAACGGCAATAATCCAGCAGAAGAGAAAGCTGAATAAAAGCAGAACAAACTGGCTGCACTTACGAAGCCCAGGTCCCCAGCATCTTTTGGGCCCCTCCTCCAAGCCCGAGTTCCTGGTCTCGCCAGCCTCCGGTCTCCTCTGCCTTAGGACCGCCGCCGCACCCTCTGTCCCCGGACCTGCACCCGCTCTACCCTGTCTGAAGCACCAGGCCCAGCGGCGTGTCACCCTTCAGGCTCAGCAAGTGTCCCCTGTTCACAAAAGGCCTCCCCTGGCCACTCAGTGCCCTTCCAGGTCACGTCTTCAGAGCCCTTCTCACCACCATCCACGACACTGTTGTTCTGGCTGCCATCCACTTCCCCGATATGCCAGCATGAAGGCTCTAAGCACACAAGTTCCTATTTATATTTTACCTCCCTATTCTCAGCACACAACCAGCATATTCTTGATAAATCAGTCGGTGTTGAATGAATAAATGTTTTAAAAAGCACTGCCTCGCTGGCAGCGCCAAGAACTCCATATGGCCCCACTGCCGTGTCCCCAAACATGCCTTTCTCCTCGGGGTTTCTGGCTACAGTCCTGCCCCAGCCCCTCGGCAGCAGGCACTGCCACAATATGAAGTTCACGCCCAGCTCCAGCCAGCGCGCACATCCCCCGTGTCCCCACACCCCGAAGCCACAGCCACGCTGGCACATTTCTAACAGGGTAACATCGTCCGCCCACACTTCAGCCTGAAATCCCCTTCCTCCACCACTCCAGTCCTTCAGATCCAAACCAAACCTGGACCCCACAAAGCGCCACACACAACGACGTGCACATGGGAACACCTTCTCGCAGGGCCACAGACACGGCTGGGCACTATCTTCTCCTTCAATCCGCGCACCAGCCCGTGGCCAGGGTTCAGCCTCGTGTCCAGGCTGTAGCTTAGAGAAGAAAAGGAATGGCTTCCAAGCCACCCCGTCCAAGGTGCCATGAGGACTCAAAGCCACACCTGCAGGAGCTTAAGAGCTGGGCCACTCAGGCTGCATCCCTCCCTGCCCCTGTGCATGGCTTTGTGATCTTAACCACTTTTCAAGGCAGCTCCCACTTACCCAGCACTGGGTCTGTATTCTACAGAACCACAGACGCCTCTGGAGGCCAGCGGCGTCACCCAGCTTCCACCCCAGCTCACGGATGCCACACTCTGCCACTGCTGCCACCGGAGTGCATTTCTCGTTCCCCCAGCACATCAGGTCTGTGAGGATGGAGCTATTGAGTGACATCAGTTTTACACAGAAGGAAACTGAGGCACAATTAGAAAACTTTACCCCAGCCTCCCCAGGTATTAGAGGCTGGGCATGGATTTGAACCCAGGTCCCCGGCCCTAGGGGTGTACGCTGTTGATGCTTTGGTCCTAATCTCTGGGGACTGTGACTAAGCCAGGTCACATAGCCAAAGGCAATTAGGGCAGCAGGTGGAGCTGAGGCTCCTCATCATCTGACCCTGAAGGGGAGGAGAATCCGGGTATCAGTAACCACAAAATACCTTCAAATGCACAAGAGGATGCACAATTGCCTACAACACACAGAGAGCCGCCAGCTTGGATGAGAGACTGAGGCTATGAGCTGCTGGGAGGTGGGAAAAGCAAGGAATGAGAGGGACCCAACCCTGACCTCACCACACTCAGGCCTCCAACTTCAGCCTTGCTGGAAGCCACAGGTGTGCGGTTTGTTAACAGCAGCCGAAGGAGACGCAAACAGGTGCACGAGAGGCTCAGAGTCTCTCCTCTCCCAGCACAGCAGGACACAGGGTTCTGTGGTGGCAGGGTCACTTGGCAAAGCCCAGCCTGCACACCCTGTCCATGCCCGGGACAGATTCACCTGAGTGTCACTCGAGCTCTGTCAGGCCACAGGTGCAACCAGACACATGATCCCAAGCAGATGTGGCGCTGCTCCCCTACAAGCGGGAGCTCAGAAGCCAGGGACCCGATGACCTCCATGGTGCGCATCCACCACCGGGGTGCCAAGAGCTATGTAGTCCCCCCCCCATCCAGCCACAGGTGACACCTCAAGGTCAAGGTCCTCCCAAGGCCCAGGGTTCTCGCTCCTCCTAAAGCAACTGCATCCGGGGAACAGCCTTATGGGAAAGGCAGGAAGCGGGAAGAGCAGAGGGGAAGAAGAAAGAGGTGAGGCAGACATCAAGTCTGCAGGAGGGGAAACAGGGTTTTAATTACTCCTTTCCTTAACCTCATTGTACCTTGAGGTATTTTAACATTACTCTCCCTGGCAGGGAGGATTGATTGATTGTCTCTTGGCATTCAGAAACCCTGATTAATGTAAAACTAACCAGTCGTTCTGAACTCTGGGGAATTAATCACTTAAATGTGGGAATTACTCAATAAACCGTTCAAACATGCAATAAACCAAGCCATTAAAAATTAATCGCTCAACACCCCGGCCGTGTAAACAGGGCTAATAAGATCCTGGCAGTGTTCAGTAAGAAGGAAAGAGGTTACGGAAAGCAGCACCCTTAGCCGGCCACCCCCAGATCCAGGGAACCAGGCCAGCAGCAAGGACACACACCAGGAGGACTGACACCCGGCCCCTGTGTTCTCAAACTCTGGCCTCAGGACAAAGACAGATGAGAATCAGGGAGCCCTCACTGAGCTTCAGCAAGTATTCACTGAGCACCTACTATGTGCCGGTGCTGAGCCCGGTGGGTACAGCCATGAAAAAGGAGATGGAAACATTGGTGTGTGCGTGTACACATGCACACGTGTTACAGGGAGACAGAACACACATTTATTTCACAAAGAATGATAAAGCAACGGACAGGAGTTGAACACTATGAAAATGAACAAGTTCAGGAGGAGGTGCTAAGGAACACTGCGGCTGCAAAAGCTAGTGGACCTGATGGGGAGAGAGAAGTGAGGTCCCAGGGCTCCGGGGCTTCTCTGCATGTGGGAAGCATGGGGCATCCTTAGGAAATCCTACGGACCCCATCCCGGGCCTCCAGAGAGCTGTCTAGCTACTAAAGGTTTCTGAGCAGCCATGTTGGGAGGTCTGCACAGCAGAAGACATGAGACAGCTAATGGGCTGAGACTAAAGACAGGCAGCGTTGCAAGCAGGAAGACCAGGTCGCCATCAGGGCAGCCACTGGCGCCCTGAGTCCTCATCTCTCTCCCTGATTGGCAGCACTCATCCTTGCTACGGACTTGCCCTTCTCCTGTTCTGTGTGTGGCTTGGAGGGGACTTAATTTACTCCACACTCAACCCCTTCATTTACTCCCACCTCCCAACCCTCCGAGGACAGTGATTGGTTCAGGAAAAACACGTGACCCACCCCAAGCCAATAACATGAGGGGACCTTCACTGAGGGCTTCTGGGAAGGAACCCTTTGTCCTCTCCCCTCTGTATTCCCCCACAGAACTAAGTAGTCTCTTATTTAGCCCACCACCTGAGTTCCAAAGCTACCCAGTCATGGCTGTTACGTGACAACAACCTAAGGATAAAGTAAATGTGTAAGAAAAAGCAGAGCCAAGAATATCCCGGAGTAATGGTGCTGAACAGCATCAACTTTTGGACCACACTGCTCCTCAGCGGGATTCATCTCCGGACGTTCAGCTCCTTGCCAATGAGTTCCCTTATTTTCTTTCAGCCATTTTGCATGGATTATATTCCTGTCACAGAATTCAGAGTTCTTATGATACACTCATTTTCTACTCAGACTTTATGTAAGAGTGCCCTAAGAAGTGTTACATCCAATTTATCAACTTATACATTAAAAAAAAAAAACAACTAAGGATCAGAGAAGTATGTAGGCCTATTCAAGAATCTGACAAAGCTAAAATTTCAAGCAAGTCTTGCTGGCTCCAAAGCCCAGCTTTGAGCTTACCCACTCCCCAGCAGCTTTCTTCCCTCATCCTGTCACCTGCCTGTGAAACTACAGGCCCCTGGATGGACAATTCAAGTTGGATGTGAGGAGACCGCCCACCGTCCACAGTTCGCTCACCCTCGGCAAAGAACACACAACCAGAGGCCAGGGTGCCACAGGGGAAGCTCTGCTTACACACCCTGCAGTTCCCGGACAATGACAGCTGTGCCGACGCGGACAGGCTCCTGACCCACCCGAGCACCCATCCACCCAGCCCTGAGGTACCAAGAGGAAGGAAGGAACTGCAGCTGCTGGTGCTGTGGTTGGTGAGGCGCCCCCACACAAGGCCCACGTGGGAAAGCCCTCCCGTGTCTCTGCTTCAAGGCTTTCCCGGGCCAACACAGGCCCCACGGCAGCTGAACCAAGCAAATACAAACTACAACCTCAGGGAGCCCAAATAGACCTCTCTTCCCATCAACTGACTGTCTCAGGCATTTGTCACAGTGATGGAAAGATGACAAAGCCAAAAGCTAGCAAAAGCCAACAGGGAGATGGGGTGGCTGGAGACCTACCATCAGGAAATAACACCTCAAAGAAAAGCTGCAGGGCCGGGACGCAGGAGAAGTCCAACAGTACTGTTCCTTCTCCTCCACGTTGCCCTAGATCACTCATAAGTTCAAAAACCCAGAAAAGTTCCCAGAAGCATACAAAATTCCAGTATTAATTTCAAAAGGAGAAAAAAAAAATGAGTAAACCAAATTAAATGGTGGCCAATGTCCCTCTACCTCCAAAGGTCTCAACCCCAGCGACTTGCTTTCTAAATGACTTCTACCAAATAGATGATCCTTGGCACAAACAAAATAGAAAAAAGGAAATTCACAAACTCATTTCACAAGGCAAGTACGAGCTGCATTCCAAAACTGAAAAAAGGTAAAAAGAAGCAAATGTACACATATAAGCCCACTTCACTTGGGAATATAGCCGCAACAATCCAAAATAAAGTGCCAGGGAGCCAAGTCTGAGAGTCAATTAAAAACAGGGGAGCTGGGGTAGAGCTCAGCTGCGGAGCACCCTCCGGGCTGCAAAATAACAACCAACAGACACACAAAAAGTAATCCGGCAGCAAGGCTACATGGCTACAGCACAGGCCTGAAGTGGCGCCTGCATTCTCACCCCAGCTCTGTGCACCACTAAACACAATTTATTCATCTGGTGCTGTGGATGGAACTCGGACCTCTACCACGGAGCTGTGCTCCAGCCCCTGCTTGCTGTTACATCCCCTGCAGACCAAAGAAAGAGGGTACCCAAGCCTGTGTCCTGAGCCCCCCCCACCATTAAGTGCACGCACGCCTATGTACAAACACATACGTACATGTGCGCATGCGTGCGCACACACACGGTTCAGGATCTAGAGCTCACTCTCAACTCACACCGGCTATGCCTGGGGAAACACCGTCCCCCAGCTCTGCAGGGACAGGAGCAGCCGAGTCCAGACACCGGTCAGTCTCCTGTCTACACCGCAGCCCCTATCAGAAGGGTATGGGTGGCACTGCAGGGGGACCTGCGCTTCAGAAGCCCTTCAGTAAGAGAAAAGACAAACTGGCCAACTCGTCACCCTTCAGTTCCACATGTGGTGGCAGGTGCTGCAGGAGGAAGCACTCCAAAGAACAAGAGCTGTGTCCCCCTCTTTTCCCTTCCCATCCTCCTGTGGGGCAGCAGACGTTAAGAATGGACTGGATGGACACAGGACTCAGGGCAGCTACAGGGGGTGGCAGAGCAAAGATGTCTTGAAACACAGATAAGCCACACAAGCCCACACTCACAGAGGCTGGGTCCACTTGTCCAAAGCTAAGTGTCCACCAGCGACCCACATTGCAGCTAGGTGCGCTGGGAACACCACACTTACACATTCAAAGCCCACATACATTTAGCTCTAAATAACTTCGATTTAAAAATTGGTACTGATCTATATTTCACCTTTTGAGCGTCTGTAGATCATTCTTAATTTTAGACGAAACACTTCCTGGCAGCTTGAGAAATTTGTTTTGCAACATTAACATCACCTAAGTTCATATATTTTGAACATAACTGGGTTGCATTTTTAATCCTTTCTACTGATACTGTCAATAAAACACAAACCGACTTGACAACATCAACATTTAGCTGTTTTATTGGACTGAATGCAAAAGATTAAATTTTGTTGACTAAACATGATTTATGAGTCATATATGACTGTCACCTGTCCAAATACCTCAAATTTAGTAATTGAATGCTTACGTAGGTAGTAATAATTCAGTGTGGTCATCTTAATGCCTTTGTGGATGCTATCTTTTATCAAGATCTCTTTCTCAGGCAGAATAAAATATGTCTTACTGGACAGTTTGTTAGCTTGTTTTGTAATTTTAGATATTCACAACCAGCACGTATGTGTCCATTCACTGTCTTCCCCTGGCCTCGAAAATGCTACAATGGGGGCCCAGAAGGCCGTGTGACTTTAGACAAGCTCATCAGCCTCTCTGTGCCTGCTGCGTCTCATCCGCAAGAAGGGGATAATACAGTTGTTAAAGGGATCGAGGACACAAGTCTTTAGAAAGTGCTGCAACACATCAGGGCGCGCAGGAAGTGCTGTGTAAGGACTTCCAGGCAGAGACGTGCAAAAATTATTCCAGGGGAGTGACAAAAGCATCAGGTCTTACTTAACGTCTAATTTATTTTTTAAAACTCAAGCAAGGTATCTGACAAATGCCGCAGAGTAGAACCGAAGCAAATGCCATTCTTCAGGGAGATCTTAGCCAGGTCCCTTTTAAGATTAGGGCGAAGGCAAGTGAGCCCGCCTGTTCTGCTGCTCCCAGCACATCCTGGCAAATGCGGGAGGACAGGAAGAAAGAAAATGCAGAATAATCAGGAGAGAGCAAACCGCTGCTCTTGTCCTTTAAAGTAGTAACATCAATGACAGAAAAACCCCACGGAATCTGAACACGTTCGGACCGATGACCTTAAAAATTAACAGCATCTTCCACACCAGCAGCAACCAACCAGAAAACACAACAGCCAATGGACTGCCATTCAGATGGCCAATTAAAAACGTATCAGCTATTTTTAATGGACCTACATGCCCAAGACTAGAAAAAAAGTTTTGAATTATTAAAATGACAAGGAGGGCTGGGGAGATAGCTAAGCGCCTGCCTGGCAAACGCAAGGACCCAAGTTCACCCGGTCCTGCATGCCGTGCTGGCCCCAGATCCGGTGGTGGTGGTGCATAATCTCGGTGCTGGGGAGGCTGAGACAAGAGGATCACTGAGTGCAAGCTGCAAAGCAAGATCCTGAATCACATAAATGAAACAACGAGGGAATAAACCCTGATGATCAGTTCACACTGTTTTCATGTTAGCTGCCCAAAGTCATGTGGAAACTTTATAGCAAATTCAATGGTAGTCAGTGCAAATGCAGGGCTTCTGAAGCGCAGGTCCCCCTGCAGTGCTAGAAGAGCGAGGGGCTCCAAACGGTTGAGAGATTCCCCAAAGGTGCTGCCCTAAAAACCCAGGGGAGCTCAGCCATG
>NW_004524668.1:7717718-7754986 GCF_000260255.1 Octodon degus
GCAAAGATGTCTTGAAACACAGATAAGCCACACAAGCCCACACTCACAGAGGCTGGGTCCACTTGTCCAAAGCTAAGTGTCCACCAGCGACCCACATTGCAGCTAGGTGCGCTGGGAACACCACACTTACACATTCAAAGCCCACATACATTTAGCTCTAAATAACTTCGATTTAAAAATTGGTACTGATCTATATTTCACCTTTTGAGCGTCTGTAGATCATTCTTAATTTTAGACGAAACACTTCCTGGCAGCTTGAGAAATTTGTTTTGCAACATTAACATCACCTAAGTTCATATATTTTGAACATAACTGGGTTGCATTTTTAATCCTTTCTACTGATACTGTCAATAAAACACAAACCGACTTGACAACATCAACATTTAGCTGTTTTATTGGACTGAATGCAAAAGATTAAATTTTGTTGACTAAACATGATTTATGAGTCATATATGACTGTCACCTGTCCAAATACCTCAAATTTAGTAATTGAATGCTTACGTAGGTAGTAATAATTCAGTGTGGTCATCTTAATGCCTTTGTGGATGCTATCTTTTATCAAGATCTCTTTCTCAGGCAGAATAAAATATGTCTTACTGGACAGTTTGTTAGCTTGTTTTGTAATTTTAGATATTCACAACCAGCACGTATGTGTCCATTCACTGTCTTCCCCTGGCCTCGAAAATGCTACAATGGGGGCCCAGAAGGCCGTGTGACTTTAGACAAGCTCATCAGCCTCTCTGTGCCTGCCGCGTCTCATCCGCAAGAAGGGGATAATACAGTTGTTAAAGGGATTGAGGACACAAGTCTTTAGAAAGTGCTGCAACACATCAGGGCGCGCAGGAAGTGCTGTGTAAGGACTTCCAGGCAGAGACGTGCAAAAATTATTCCAGGGGAGTGACAAAAGCATCAGGTCTTACTTAACGTCTAATTTATTTTTTAAAACTCAAGCAAGGTATCTGACAAATGCCGCAGAGTAGAACCGAAGCAAATGCCATTCTTCAGGGAGATCTTAGCCAGGTCCCTTTTAAGATTAGGGCGAAGGCAAGTGAGCCCGCCTGTTCTGCTGCTCCCAGCACATCCTGGCAAATGCGGGAGGACAGGAAGAAAGAAAATGCAGAATAATCAGGAGAGAGCAAACCGCTGCTCTTGTCCTTTAAAGTAGTAACATCAATGACAGAAAAACCCCACGGAATCTGAACACGTTCGGACCGATGACCTTAAAAATTAACAGCATCTTCCACACCAGCAGCAACCAACCAGAAAACACAACAGCCAATGGACTGCCATTCAGATGGCCAATTAAAAACGTATCAGCTATTTTTAATGGACCTACATGCCCAAGACTAGAAAAAAAGTTTTGAATTATTAAAATGACGAGGAGGGCTGGGGAGATAGCTAAGCGCCTGCCTGGCAAACACAAGGACCCAAGTTCACCCGGTCCTGCATGCCGTGCTGGCCCCAGATCTGGTGGTGGTGGTGCATAATCTCGGTGCTGGGGAGGCTGAGACAAGAGGATCACTGAGTGCAAGCTGCAAAGCAAGATCCTGAATCACATAAATGAAACAACGAGGGAATAAACCCTGATGATCAGTTCACACTGTTTTCATGTTAGCTGCCCAAAGTCATGTGGAAACTTTATAGCAAATTCAATGGTAGTCAGTGCAAATGCAGGGCTTCTGAAGCGCAGGTCCCCCTGCAGTGCTAGAAGAGCGAGGGGCTCCAAACGGTTGAGAGATTCCCCAAAGGTGCTGCCCTAAAAACCCAGGGGAGCTCAGCCATGAAAACAGAGAAGCCAGAGGGGCGAGGAGCACAAAAGAAACGTGCAAAGTGCTGGGAACGTAGAAACCAACAAGGAAAGCAGCCAGGCGTACCCACAGAGGCCCGCCATCCGGGCAGCCAGCGGGCGCTTGCAGCAATGCCCGCCACACGCCTCTGCTACCATCGGATCAGTGGGCACCGAAAATCATGGTGCTGGGGAAGAAGACCCGCAGGAAAGCTGCCACAGCCTGGCAGCATCGCAGCCCCGGGGCCTGGTGTCCACTCCTCCAGGACCATGGCCTGGCCCGGCATTGTCCGCGGAGCTGGACAAGGAAGAGGGGACCCATGTGGGTGGCACCCAGGAGACACAGGGATGAGGACGTGTGCGTGGAAAGCGTGTGCTGGCGGATGTGATGGTAGTGAGGACGCAGATTCCAGTGAGACAGGGCTGTGTGCTTAGGCAGCACGTGTGTCCCCAAGAGGACGTGAGAGCAGGGGACAGAATGAAAGAAAAAAAGCTAAAGACAGGATCCTTGACAGAAAAATGGTAGAATAACACAAAAGTGTTTTATCTGGAGAACAAAACAGAAAAAGAAAAAAGAAAGCTGTTTGAAAAGCAGGTCTGGAGCACACGCAGGGCAGCCTCAAGTCCCCAATGTCCTACAACAGACAGGGACAGGACAGGCTGGACACGGAGCTCCTGCAGCCTGTAGGGCTTCGCTTCCTCTCCCTGCTCAGGCGTCCCCCTGTGCATGGCAGCTGGGGTACGACCTGCTGTGTTTCCTCCAAGACACAACACCGCCACGTCACCTCCAAGCTCATGACACACCTGGCGCCCCCTCCCGCCTCCCAGGCCTCTCTCCTGTTCCACTGCACACAGCTGGCTGACACTCCACACGACAGTGCTCCCAGGCCCCGCTCCCCTCTGACCCTGGCACCTTCCGGGTGGCATGTGTCTGGGGCAAGTGCCCGCATCCTGCAGCACTTCTGTGGCAGAATCCAGGAAGACTGAGAACCCAGATGACCACCCAACCTCACCTTTTGGTCAGAATCAGCCTGGTGCAACGGTGCCACACCTTCCAAGGGGAGAACCAGGCACCGCTACAAAGAAGACAAGGAGGGTCACCCCAGGGTCTGGCTGTGCAAAAGGCCTTTGTGGAGGGGTCCCTCTTCACCAGCCTTGGGCCTCTGCCCCATGCAGATTCCCCAGCAATACCATCCCCTACTTTGTCCTAGCCCACCTCGTTCACCTACACCCAGTCCAACTTCCTGCCCCACCCCTACTTCTCCTGTCCCCCCTTTTGGGGACTGTAGCTCTGTTCCTCAGCAGTCACCACAAGCCTACTGTTATGCCTACCACTTCGCATCTTTCTCAGTCCTCAAAAGGCCAAGGTTCCTCACCCCTTCCACAGATGAGAGGCCAAAGCTCCAGTAGGTAACAGCACAGCCTGAGATAAGAGGCATGTCCCATCCCTGGCTTCCAGAAAGTTCTCCAGGCTTTGCAGAGAGAAGGGCCACCAAGCACTGTCACAGCAGGAATCAAGTGTCACCTCACACAGTCACAGCAGCCCCAGGAAGTGGCAGCTGCCCTCCGCCCATAGAGGCACAGAAGCTGAACCTCCAAGACCTAGGGAACTTGTACAGGCCCACAGAGAGGCAGGAGCGCCCTGTCTCCTCCGTGAGCACTGGGCTGCCCTGAAGGCTGCGTGCTCTGCTGAGCCCAGCGCCCGCCGCGGCAGGTGCTCCAGCTGCTGCCCCGACAGCTGGACCTGGGCCACACGCCCCTGGAGCGGCCACGGAGGGGTACTCAGGAGGTGACAAGAGTGGCTGCAGCCCCTGGGGCTGAGCCAGTTGCCACCAGAGTGCAGGTGACACGCAAGCTATCATTCTGGAAACGCCAGTGTGGAAGGGAAGGAGGCAGGTCGATCTAACACACAGGTTGGCTGCCCAATGCAGTCCCTGAATGCTACTAGCCCAGTCAGACCCGGCCACACCAGCAGGGCAAGGAAGATGCCATCCCGATTATCGTGAAGCACAGGGTTTGAACCTGGCAGGGCCACGGGGTAGCTGCACAAGCTGGGAGCTGGGCAGATCCACATCCCTGTGTCAGACTTCACACACACAAACATACACACACACACACACACACACACACATTTTCTCGTGGTATCACTGCTGTCACACAGGACCTAGATTCTTGGACCCTGATGACATCAAAAACCAAGCTAAGCAATGACAAGGCCAGACATGAACTGATCCACACGGGCACAGGCTGCTGCTGACCTAGGGCAAGCCACCCACTGACCCCAGCCTCAGCTTCCTCTTCTGTGAGGTGGGGAAATAGTGTTTTCCTCTAGGACACACTCAGAAGGACATGAGGTGCTACACGGCTCACACGTGACCCCTGCCAGCCTGCTGGCTACACATGGGAGCCTGGGAAGGCCAGGAGCAGCAGGAGCCCCTCCCTGCAGTGAACACACACGTGCACACACAGCCTTCTTCCTCCCTCCACCAAGTGAGGAGTAGCTTTCTCTGCCCTTGTCCTCTAGGGCACCAGATCCCCCAGCGGAGTCGTTCTGAGCATGTTCAGCTGCCAAGACAGCCGGGGCCCCCAGAGCCTGCTGCGTCCCTAACTTCAGTGCGGCCACCCTGGTGTGACACCAGGAGACAGGATCCTTCCCGCAGCCCCCCTGGAGCACAGAGGGCCACGCACTGGGCTCCCTCGCTCACCAGCTTGGCTTTTAAAGCACCCAGGAGAGACTCTGCGGACCCATCTCAGCAGCAAGGGGCATCAGGGGAATGCGATGCCACACCCCACCCTGGTTTCTTGGCACACAAACGGGACGGGACTGCCAAGTCTCCACACCCCGAAGCCCTGCCTTGCCCCTGGGTGGCACTTGAACTTGAGGGCAGGAGTCTACAGCCCCAGACCGCTGAGCTCCTCTTCCACACCCCCTATCTGTGCACCCCAACACCCCACGTCACCCCCTTTCCACTTCCCAGTCCCCTGGCGGAGGCAGGGGAATGCACAACGTCTGCCTTCCGCCTGTGCAGAGCTGCCTTTTATTGCTCCTAAATCTCAGCTGCTGTCGCTAAAGCTTCCCTCTTAGTCCCTAGTAATGGAAGGAAGGAAGGGGAAACTAAAAATAGCAGGGAATTTACATGTGCGGAACACCTGGTATATTTTACTACAGTCTTATTTAATCCTCACAAGAACCTTGCAAGGTAGTTAGAGCGTTCAGAGTGTAGAAAATAGACTGAGAAAAGCGCAGTCGTGCGTGGAATAAAGATTCCTTTCCCACGTCCTGCAAAGCAAGGTGTGGTCCCAAAACCAGTCTGGGAGGATAGAAGGAGAAATGGCTGATGGACGTGCAACTTCTAGGAAATGCTCTCCCGGGCTTCTTCGTCCCTTCCACCGCCCAGAATGCAGATGTAAGGGCAACCTCCAGGCATCATCCTGAGACATGTGTGACTCTGAGGACAGAATCTACGATGCGGCAGGGCTGAAGGCAGAAACACTACGAGGTCTTCCTAGACTTGGGACCCCAGAATTGACTGACTTCTATTTAAACGCCAGAGTGCAAGCAACTTATGTAGGTTGCGTATGCATCTTGTGCGGTGGTTTTCTGCATTAATTGTAACCTGCTTTGGGGAGCTCTCACGGAGTGGTGCACCCCTTCATCTCATAGGGTCGGAGGGAATTTCCAGTTTACCAAACACCTCTGCCCCGCCCCTAGCTGGCAGGAAGAATCCGGCTTCCAAGATGCTTAGCTCTGAGGGCTAAACATCGGGCACAACCTGGAAGAACAACTCTTTCCCTTCGGACGGTGACATCAACTTATGACAACCAAAGCATCATCACGCAGGACTTCACAATGTTACACGACTTTGTAGCACAAGAAATAAGGCACAATTAAGTGCTAAAATTACAGCGAAGAGCAAAGTAGGAAAAACCAGAGAAGATTATCAACCTATAGTGACCTGACTGGGCTTCCTAGCAGCCGGAGAAAAGAAGGAAACTATCTGTGGGGATTGCTGGTTGTTCACATTTATTTATTTGCAAGGCTTCGAGACCTGGAAACTGTGTCTTCTCTGGGGCTTAGAGGGGACAGTGCTATGAATGGGCAGGGCCAGTGGCACATGGAGCGAGTCCTTCTGTGGAGCGTATGTGACCCTTCCAACAACCCTGGACATCGTTGTTAATTATCATCCCATTCTACAGATCACAAGACCAAAGCAAAAGAAGCCGAGTAACTCTGCCCAAGGCCACACAGCCAGGAAATGGTCCAGGATGTTGGAGTCTACCAGGCTCTTAACCAAGGGGTTTAGGGTAAGCCTGACGTGGATTCAAATCTCACCCACTATCCTTTGCTGAGCAGGCTTGGGAAAATGATCGCACCTCTCTGAGCTTTTGTTTTCTCATCTACCAAGAATAATGGGCTGGCGAGATAGCTCAATGGACTAAGCGTCCACTTAGGCAAGCACAGGGACCAGGGTTTGATCCCTGGCACCACAGGCCATGCAGGCCCTGCCCCTGGGCGCACTGAGCTGGCCACCAAGATTGGGTGTGGTAGTTCACCCCTGTAATCCCAGCCCTGGGGAGGCTGAAAACAGGAGGACTGCTAGAAGTCCAAGCTGTGTAGTGAGACTGTACCAAATACATAAAAAAGAAAAAAATAAAGAAATGAAATATGCCAAACCAAGTCAGGTAGACCAAGGAACCAGCGAGAGAGATTAGCATGGAGCAGATAGGAGTCCAGCTTGCCATGGTGCCCTGGAATTATAGCCAACATCAAAAGAAAGGCTGAGGGCCAGATACCCCCGATTCTAGAAACAGCTGGTGGGAAACCACTGAGATCCAACCTGCTCCTCCCTGCCGCTGCCAGGACCGACCAAGGACACCAGACACCCCTCCCCACACATGCGCAGGCAAGAGCTCGAAGAAGCGGGAGGTGGCCCTGAAATTGAGGGCCTTCCAGGCGGTGAGTCCCCAGGTTCTAAAATGGCCTAGACCACACTGTAATGTGGCACAGACCCAGGACATGGGAAAAGATGCCCTCCAGCCCAACGGTGGAGACGCCAAAGGAACCTGGCTACTGCCAGAGTTTAGATCAAAAATGTCCCTTGGAAGACGTGTGTGTGTGTGTGTGTGTGTGTGTGTGTGTGTGTGGAAGTTGGCCGAGTCACTGGAGTGCTACACTCATCGGCTAACTCATTCGACATGAGTCCATGGCCAAACATGCTGTAGGAGGAGGGGGCTGGCTGGGAGCGGACCCCTGGGGTGTCCCTGGGAGGACACAATCTCCTCCCCAGCTCCTCCCTTCTCTCTCTGCTTCCCGATGGCCACAGTGTGAGCATCCTCCACCAGCCAGCCTCTCTGCTACACTGTTCCAGCCTTGGAGCAGGCCGACAAAGGACTTAGCCCTCTGAAAACACGAGCCAAGATAAACTCCTGTCCAGAGGGATGCCAGGAGAGGCCACCACTATGAACTGGGCAGACGCTGCTCAGGAAAGAGCCCCAGGAACTCTGAGAGCTACCATCACGGTTCAGTGAGGGCCGGGTGAGCAGAGTCCTGGGAGGGCTCCTAAGGTGGAGCAGGAGGGTGTGGAGCAGGACAGAGGGCTCCTGCACTCATCGGGGCCTGCTGAGCAGGGTGCGGAGCCCTGCAAGCCCCCCGCTGTCAGTGTACCATGATGGGTCTGTGCCTATGTGTGGGTGAGGCCCTCCCAGACCTCCACAGGCACAGCCAGGGCGTGGTTCACATGGTTTTGTCACCGCACGGGAGGCAGCATTTCCACACAGCTGATGAGACCAGCCACAGGCAGGTGAACCCTAACTCTTTCCCCACTGGTCAAGAAGGGTAGAACAAATCCAGTAGAGAGGTCAGAGCTGAGACCATGGGGCAAGGGCGGTGCCACACAGCTAGGGCTGCCGGCCTACAACAGCAGCTGAGAAGTGCACGGTCCGTGGGCTCTGACCCAGATGAGCAGGTGAGCCACTCGGGGCTCTGATCAAAGAGAGGAAAGTGAGGTGCTGAGGGGGTTGATCCGGGCCTGGCTCCAGACCAAGGACAGAGGAAAGCTGATGACCAGACAAGGGGCAGGAATCCAGTGCCCGGGCGGCCACGAGCCCTGAGCTCCACAGATGGCGACGGCGGCAGCAACGTGCAGCGTGTGAGGCCGTCTCGGGTGGGAAAGACGCGGCTGGCGAGCGATGTTTTCCGTCTCCCTTCCGCATGTGATGCATCTCTGACACTAATCAGGGCTCCATCCCCCGGGAGCCAACAATAATGATTAATGGTGTTAAATATAGCCAGAGACTGCGGGCAAAATTAGGCACCATGCATAAAACATCACCCTCCTCGTCAGCCTGGCAAATCAGCCCGGTTTCCGGGCCTGGTGCCCACTGACTGGCACCGCCACCGGGGCTAGAGGATGGGGCCAGCCTCCTCACCACCGCCTGCCCGCAGGGAGGCGTCTGTCCCCACACCTGTCCCTACAGGCTCAGAGCTGGCAGAAGCCTGAAACTGACTCAGAATAAAAGGACAGTTGCTGAAGTGCCGGAGAGAGGGCATGCTTGGGACCTGCACAGACCTGGCTTCAGATTCCCACTCGCCCACTTGCCAGCTGTGTGGCCTAACACAAGCCTCTGCCCATCTCTGAGCCTCAGCTTCCTCTCCTACAAACAGGGCTTGGTCTTTGAAGCCAGAGGGACGATAACAAGGTACAGGAGAGCCACACGTGTGGCAGCTACTCAGAAACTATTAGCTCCCCTCCTCCCCCACCCACCCAAATATCTGTGGACCCATCGCAAACTGCCCGACCTCCCCAAATCCAAGCTCCCTGCCTACCAAATGGAGATGTAGATAACTATTTCGATGGGGCTTGGGAACTGCGGAAGGCCTACTACGCGCTCACCACCGGCGTTCATTCCACTACAGGTGTGTCGAGTACCGGCTTTGTGGCAGGCGCTATATCTAGGGCCAGGGACAGGGCACACCACCTGGGACATCCAGTCCCTGTTCTAGTGGGGGAAGAAGAAAAGGGAACAGAAACAAAAATAACCATAATCTGTATTTTCTAAAGGTGAGAAAGGGCCAGATTAAAATGCAAAGGGATTGGAAGCGGCTTTAGGGAGGACTGGCTCTGGGACTGAGGAGGAGTCTCCCTCATGGGTCCCCTCCCCAGGCCCCACCGCATGCGTGTCCCCCAGTCGCACTTGCAGGGGCGGCACTGTATGGCTGAGGGGGAGCGGACCGCAGCGGCCATAGCTCACCCCACACGCGCAAGGGGCCCCCACTTCTGCTGTGCACATGCCCGTATATATTTGTTTATAATTAGGAACATGCACAGCCTTCCTAATATTATGTAGATCATTAAACATACATAAAAATACACCTTCAGAGGCAGCGAGACCATAAATAGACACGCGGCTCTAATTCCGTCCCCAGAACTCTGCACCTTCCCCCTCGCTCACCCGCTGAGGGGACCTCTGATCAAAAGCAGCCCCTGAGACAGCCCAAAGGGGCACCAGGAGGTGGGGGGCACACACAGAGACACCAGCAGGAGCCCCACTCTCCCCATCATACGGCCACCTGCTGCAGGTGAATGTCACCTGTCACCGCTGCAGCAGGGTGGCACAGCTACCACAGGACAGGACAGAGACAGTGGCCCCAGTGTGGGTAAGAGGACAGGACTGGGGCCGGGGAGATGGCTCAGTGGAATAAGCACTTCCCTGGCAAGCGCAAGGACCTGAGTTCAATCCCCAGTTCCCCCAAAAAAAAAAAAAAAAAAGAGGACAGGACTGCCTGAGGCAAGCAGTGACATTCCTGAGGGGATTTGTCCCCAAATGCTACTGTGAGGTGGGACCCGCCCCAAGGCACACCTCTACCTCAACAGGAAGTGCTGAGCCGAAGTCACAGCTGCCCTGTCCCCCGCCCACGCACCCCAGGGCTGGGCTGCTGTGCCGGCTTCACTACCTAGATGCCACGGAATTCCTCGAGGACACTCAGTTTACCCCGAATCTATGATGCTCTGCTCAGGCTTGGCACCTGGTTAAGGGCCTAGGGGGGCGGGGGATGGGGGGACTGGGACAACACCCAAATCTGCAGGAGAAGAGCCAGCTTCCTCAGCCTTCTAGAGTCAGAACTTCTGCATGGCCTCAAGGACCACAGACCAGGGCAACAGACAACTCACGCCTCCACCTAAATAAGTGCCGGCCAGCGACAAAGGACCCCATGTGAAACGAGCAGAGGACCTGCGGAGGCGACTCACGCACGAGTGGAACAGACGCCAAGTGGATGAGAAGCGGCCCGACTGCGCTGAACAGGCAGGAAACGCAAATTAAAAGCAACAATGAGATATCACTTTGTACCTCTCAACCCGGTCAAAAACTAACAGAGCCAGTAACATCTCTTGCTTGAGGGAGACAGGGAAAGGACGACGCTCCAGTTACTCGGATAAACACGAAACGTGACATCCTCCAGGGAAATCAGGCTGGCAACAGCTATTAAAATTAAAAATACACAAGCCTTCTGACCCAGCAATTCAAATCCGGGGATTGTATCCCAGAGAAATAAACTCCTCCTGCTACTGAGGGGTGTGTGTGTGTGCGCACACGAGCGCACACACATGTGCATGCACAAAGAGTGGAACTTTGTGCTTTGTATGGTGGTAATAAGTGGAAAACAAGTGGACTGGGAAGATATCTCAGTAGAATAAGCACTTGCCTGGCAAGCGCAAGGTCCTGAGTTCAGTCCCCCATACCACAAACAAAACAAAAAACAAATGGGAAACAAAACAAATGCCAATTACTTGTTTGGAAGAGGAACTAGCAGCTAAATTACAACACATCCAAACCTTGGAATACTATACACTAGTTAAAAGGGTTTGCTAGAACTTTAGCCCATGGAAGGATTTCTACAGAGAATGGCTGAATGAATGGGAAAAGAGCCTTATAGACAACATAAGGCTGTGTTTGTGTACAATCTGTGCTTCGTATGGTCTACTTTAATTCATCTCTTTATTAAAAAAAAAAAAAAAAAGGCACCTAAATGGTCTGGGACTCAGAGCCCTGCATGCCTGGCAAGCGTGAGGCCCGGAGTTCGATTCCCAGTACCAAAAAAAAAAAAAAATCATCTCTAGATTACCTGTAAAACCTAATTCAATGTAAACACCATATGTACCATCTTTATACTGTACTACTTAGGGAACAATGACTGTAAGAACCTGTGCATGTCCAACACAGACAAAAAATTTTCTCACTATTTCTGGCCGACCGTCGGTAGAATCGCGGTGCAAGGAGGAAGGGCCAACTGTACAGGGTTCTAAGAGCCTGGAAAGGCAGGAAATGCTCTCTGCCGCTTCACTGGCGAGGGCCACAGTGCGAGCGAGGGGCCCCTGCGGTAGGGTGGGGTCCACAGAGCGCAGGAAGAGCTCCTCCACCCACGCTCCAGGGAGCACCACGCAGTGCAGAAGCCTCCCTGGAGCGCGGCCCCTCCAAGCCTCGTCCCTCTCCCTCTCCCACCCAGTCACACCCTGGGACCCCGCTGTTCCTCTCACATCAGGCCACCGAGCTCCACAGTCCCTGCTGCCTTGTGTTAAGCTTTGTACCTAGACTTGCCCAAGGGCTGGTGTGCTCATAGGTGGGCTTATTTATTTATTTAGGTACAGGGCCTCACTATGCAGCGTGGACTCAGAGATCGTCCCCTCTCAGCCTCCCCAGTGCTGGGATTACACGTGTGCATCACCACACTTGGCTTCTGGACCAGCGCAGTATGTGGTACTGGGAATCCAACCTCAGTCCCTGCACTTGCCAGGTAGGCACTTAGGCCGCTGAGCTATCTCCAGGTGGGC
The DNA here is from genome assembly GCF_000260255.1 of Octodon degus. Lineage (NCBI taxonomy): Eukaryota > Metazoa > Chordata > Mammalia > Rodentia > Octodontidae > Octodon > Octodon degus. Next base: position 7,729,335 of record NW_004524668.1, read on the forward strand.
TTGTGGGAGGTGACTGAATCATGGGCTTGCAGCTGACCTGCGGTTAGGAGCTGAGGCCTGGTCACAGGAGGCCTCCGCTCTGTGCCCCAGAAGGTCTAGCTGCCTGCCTGGCTCTCCCTTCTCTCTCTGCTTCCCAACTGTCCTGAGGTAAGCGACCTCCTTCTACCTTTCCACCATGGCCCCACCAGGTAAGGACTGAAGCTTCTGAAATGTGAGCCAGCACAAATCGCTCCGTAAGTTATGGGTGTCAGGTATTTTGTCCTGGCAATGAGGAAAGTGACTAAGACGATGTCTCATAATACAAAAGACTGGAAATGGAGCTCAGCACTCCCTGAATTTAAATCTTAGTACTTCCGATTTGATTTGAAACTGTCTCATTGCTATCTATCAATAAAACTTTGAAAAAAATAAAAAAAAAAATAAATCTTAGTACTTCACAAAAAAAGAAAGGGGGGTACTTCTGAGGGGAAAGAAAAGGGGGGAGGGGAAGGAGAAGGGAGGGAGGTGGGGGACGAGCAGGGATGAGGGAGAGGGGTCTACTATGTCTAAAAAAAAATCTACACAACTCACTCATGTGCTACCTGTCATTCTCTAGAACACAGCCCAGACCTGCAAAACCAAGGGACATCTGGTGGCCTCAATGGATGGGATCCGCTCTGCTCTGAGAAAATACCTTGAGTAATTCTCACTTTTATCACTCAGAAAGCTACCAGCTGACGGCACTCCCTGTGGCGTATGCCCAGGAACGTGATCCCTAAAATCTGCCTCCCTGTCTAATCCCCTCCCCGGATCAGGGTGGAACCTGGGTTTGCTACTCGCCAACTGAGATCGCGCAAGGTGGGTGTGGAGGTGCACGCCTGCAATCCCAGCATTCTGGGAGGCTGAGGCAAGACACAAACCGGAGCCCTGCCTGGGCAACTTGGCAAGAACTTGACTCAAATAAACAAAAAGAGCAGGGAATGTAGCCCAGTGCAAAGCCTTGGGTTCAATCCCCAGTACTGCTGCAAAAAAAAGGAGGCAAAGGAGCTGGAATGTCACTCCTGCGATCCTGTGCCCTTCTATTAGGCTCTGTCCTAGAAGGCTGAGGAGGGTCCTGCTCATGTGGACCTTGAGAAGCAAAGCAGCACACTGGGAACTGCCCTTAAAGAGCACCCGATGGCAAAGGACAGAAGGGGGCCCCCAGCACCGCAGCGCAGGCGCAGCCATCAGCGAGACAAGCAGAGCCTTGACCCTACAGCACCGGGGTGGACTCTGCCGCCCACCTGGGCGTGAGAATCTGCCTCGGCCAGCCGGATAACACAGCCCAGGTGACACTGACCACAGCCAGGTGTGGCCCCAGGAGGGTGACCCTGCATAATGTGCCCGGCTCCCCGCCCCAGAAACGGTGTATGTTGTTTCCAGCTCTGAATCTGTAATCATTTGTTACCCAGCAAGGAAAAAACGAACACACTCATCACATGAAGAGACACAAATGTAGAGTGAAAAATCCTAAGAAGTGAGCAGCAGCTAAAGAGAGGCAGGTGTGAATGCACTGAACAGCTGCCTGGGGCCGCCCCAGGAGCAAGTTTGTCACAGCAGAGATGACACTGACATTTGAGCACCCTAAGGGCCACAAAGAAGCAGGAGCCAAAGGAGCTGGGACCCTGAGATCTGGGTGACTCTAAGGAACCCACCTGCACCAGCCCCCTTCATCCACATTGGCCAAGAGTGGGAACCCCTATCACCTCTGAAACAGAAGGGCCAGTCCCAGAGTCCAGAAAGCACATTACAGAATGACATGACCCTCTGACAAGGTCCCCAATGCTCACCACCCGCCTGAGTGTGCAAAGCCAGGGTCCCTGTGGTCCCACAGACCCACAAAGGGCAGGCATCACACCCACATAACCAACGAGGATAGCAGTGCCGAGGCCCCCAAGCAAGCACACTCAACCCAGCTCTGCTGGGTGCCCAGGACCACAGGGGCCTTAACTGTGTCCCATCCAGGCTCCACCTCCCCCTGCAGAAGAGAGAAGCATGGTCCCCATCCCCAGGAGGGGCAGGGGGTTGGGGTCAAGCATGGCCCCCTGGCAGGTCTAACTGCAGAACCTCTTCCCCAACATCCGGTGCCCTCAAGAAAATATAAAATGTGAACAAAAACAATAAAAGTTTAATTTCAGAAAAGTGACAACCCCTGAGAAAACAGGTTGCCATAAATCACTCTGCTGGGCATAGGCCACTGCCTGACATTCCTAGGAGATGCGTGAGGGCCGGGCCAGCTTCCCATATCCCAGACAAGACAACCAAGGCCTGCGGACTTGCCAGCCTGTGCAGTGTGGGTCAGGCACCTCAGAGACCCCCAGCCCTGCAGTAGGGGAGGCCACAGGTCTTCAGCCAGCCGACCACGACAGTCCCTTCATACCAGTCCGAAGCTGCACCTTCGCACCAGGCCTCTGTCCCTTCCGTTCTTTCGTACCAAGCCAAGAGCTATTTGTTGCTCCAGAACCACAGGCCAGTGGGGAGACGCTTCCCCCAGAACAGAGTTTTTCCTTCGAACAAAGTGAATACCAGGGTGGCCAGGCTGCAGGAAGCCTGGTGGCCCACACCTAGCTCATTCTCAAGAGACAAAGCATCTACCTCTAGGACAGGAAGGGGATGAAGACACAGGGAGAGCCAAAGGGTGGCAGGGACAGGGCTCCTGTTCCTCCCTTGCCAGCCAGCTCCGGGCAGGGCACAAGATCCTGCAGTCTGATGCATCCCTTACCCTGTATGTGCTGGGACCTGACCACAGAGGCCTCTCGTTATGAGGGGAACTTCGGGAGGTGAATAGGGCCAGATGAACTCACGCAAATGCAGCTCCATGGTGGCAGATGCCAAACAGAGGCCCGAGCTACACCCTTGGACTTCCCGGCTTCCAGAACCATGACCACATAAACCTCCATTCTTTTTTTTAATGTCTTTATAAATTTATCCGTATCAGAGAGAACAAGGCACCTGGGGAGCATCACAACTTACCTCCTACACACACATCACTCTAGACAAGAAGTAAAAATCGGTTAGTTTCTCAAGTCCATTAACTGAATAAAGTTAATTCAGTAACAGAATTGTTCCCTGGCCCTGAAGCCTTCATTCTTTATAGATTTCCCAGGCTCAGGTATTCTGTTACAGTAACAGGAAACAGACCAAGACAGTATTGAACAATGGATGCTTTGAGAACTGGCACCTCCACACACAATCTAACAAGGGGGATGAGTGAGGGTCACAGGGCCCATAAAAGCCAGTTCCCCACCCCGGGACAGGGCAGCTCAGGAGCCTTCTGAAATGTGTGCTGCAGGGAGGCGCCTTATGACTTAAGAGCTCTCAAACACAATACCTTCCCCTAGAGAAGAACATGCATAAGACTCGCTCCGAGGATGTTCACTGCAGAATCGCTGGAAAGAAGGAAAGGAGACAAAGCAGTTCCTCGAGCAGCAGAAGACTGCTTGTGCTACAGGACATCGAGGGAACAAATTCTACACCGCCTGGAAAAAGCCTTCCCACAAGCATTTCTTCAAGTGAGCAACCCTCATCGCAGGAGACAACATGCACTGTACGATCACACGCTGTTGACCCACGCCTGTGGGAGGCGCCGACCCTGGAGCTGTACCCCGAACGCGTGTTCCTGAAGCACACTGCCCTAAGGGGGCTCTGGAAACTTCAGGCTCTCACAGGTGCTCAAGACCCCCGAGTTGTGCGACCCACTGTCCCAGGCCTCCAGAGCATCTTCCTGCCCTAGTCTGGTTTCAAGTCCCCTTCCTGAGTGGTCCCTCCTCTGCACCCACTCTGTTTTCAAGGTCTGTCCTTGCCCCTGTGGTCCCACCTGCCTGAGATGTGCCCACAATGTACCAGGTCCCTTGTCCTCGGATCTCTGATGGTCCTGAAAGCCCTGAGCTCTTGCAGGAGAAACACAGACGGGACTATGTACGTGGATTACGTGGTTCACAATGTCCCCCAAGTCCCCTCATGAGTGGCCCCCAAAGGAAAGGGAGTAACATCCCTCCAACACGCCTGTTCACATGAACCTCAGAATGTGACCTTATTTAAAAACCGGATAAGGATCGTGAGACAGAATCACTCTAGATTTAGTCTGGGGCCAAAATTCAGGGTTTAGTGCCCTTCAGGGAAGAAGAGGAAGTGGCCATGGGAGGACACGGCAGGCACTGGGGCAATACCACAAAAGTCTAGGATCATCAGGATGCAACCGAAGCTGGAGGGTGCCGGGAAGAACCCCTCTAGAGTCCTGCAGAGGTCACGGCCCCGCAGGCATCTGATTTTGGCCTGGAGATGTTAATGTCAGATAAGCCACAAACATGCAGTCCACGGTGACAGCAGCCACAGGACATGGGCACCCCTCCATCCCAAGGAGACCACATACCCTACTCCGAGCCTCTCCAGTAACAAGTGGTCCCCAGACTTGTATCATCAACCCAGAGCCATCTCTGGCTCTGCAGCCTCAATGTGTCCCAAGCTGGCTTCTCCTGACCCAACACCCCACCCTGCATGTCCCTGGAGGCCCTGGTTCAGCAGTGGCACCCGCCACCCAGGCCTGGAGCCGGGCACCCCGCCACCACGGCTCACCCTCCTTCCCCTCCCCTCCCACAGCCTATTAATAAAACAATGCAAAAATTAAATTACTTCTAACACACCCCCAGTCTGCTTTCCAGAGGGCTGGATAGTCTGAAGTTCTAATTTGCTTTCTAAGGCCTTAAAATAATTTCACAAGTGCCCCAGAGTCAACGTCCCCACCCCTGCCTGCCACAGGACTGAAGGACAATAGCACAGTGTGGAATAGGGACCTGTTCCTGCCTCGGCAGACTCCAGGCACATTCCTGGAGCAGACCCACCCTGTCCTCTGCCTCCTGGAGATGGCCACCTCTTAGTCACTGCCAATCACCAAGAGGCAGAGCACACTGGGGACTCGTGGGCCTGGTAGAGCCCCAACTCCCCCATATCCAGGTCCCTGTTCCAAGCCCCAGGAGGGCCTTGAGTTTCCTTCAGGGCACCTTGTGAGCAAAGGTGGTCGCCTCCAAGCTGAGGCATTTAAAAGGCAGGGGGTCACTTCTGTGCTCCGTCACTTTCAGGGTGACAGTGGAGCCCCAGGCCCCAGATCCAGCAACTTGAATCTCAAGGCTGCTGCCCCAACAGCTGCCCTGGAATCCACAACACAAAGCATGGGGGGGGTGGGTCCTGGGGTCCCCAGCCAGCCCCTTCCTGTGCACAGAATGAAGGCCGACCCAGAGTGGAGAAGCAGCTTGCCTGAAGCCACGGAGCAGAGCGGGCCGGCTTGACCCGCAGAATGTGGCTCTGCTCTTCCTTTCACAGCTCTGCTTCTTGCTCGGGGCCCTCGGGCCTCCTGTGCCACCAGAAACCGGCCTTTCTCTGAACTGGAAGCTGTATCAAGACTATAAAAATGGCTGCCAATGAGGTCAGTGAGTGCCACAGTGTTTTATATGCAGTGATAAGGGAAAGGTGACCAGGGTTTCGGTGCAAGCTGCTGATGCTGGCCCCTTCATGGGTTCTGGGGGACACTGCAGCCCTGCGTTCCTGGTAGCCGGTAGTGATATGCTGGGATGTATGATGGAAATGCGGTCGCCCTGCAGCCCCTTTGGGCCAGTGAGACACACTGGGGAAGAGCAGGCTTTCTGCACCAAAGCTCAGAGCCTGAAGCAACTCCTCTTCATAGAGCCTCCAAAGCTGCCCAAGCCCTGTTCCCAGCAAAGAGACCAACGCATACCCCCTTAGGTAAACTCTGGAGCCAGTTGGTGATGGCCTGAATCCCCTAAAATCCTGAGCTGGATTGAACTCCTCCTTGAAACTGTGAGTGCTGAGCACTGCGTCCCAGTGATGGAAAAACTGCCTGACACAACACCAAGCTAGGAGCACACAGGTCACCAGCAGGGGATGGCGGCCTCCACGTGGTACAAAGGATAAGACAGTGCCCTACAGAGGCAGCACTGGGAGTCCGGACCCCGCGGCTGAGCTTCCTGGACACTGTGGCCCTGCCTGGCTCCTCCGGCAGCCCCGGAGTTGCGCTTCCCCACGCTGCCTGAGCACCTCTGGACTGGCTCTGAAACCAACCCAGACAGCAAGCAGCAGGACCCATGGGTATCTGAGGAGGGAAGGAGCCCAGGGGACCATCTCGGCCTCAGACAGTGCCTGCAGCAGAGACCAGACGAAGGGAAAGCAGCTCCCAAAGGAGCAGCCTTTATTGCCAAGCTGGGCCACAGGATGCAGCCTGACGGGGCCTCTACCTCATCCCTTCCAGCTCCCCGGGCTCCAGGGGTCATACCAACAGCGACCTCACTGCCTCCTCCCAATGACCTTACAAAGGTGGCCTGGTCCCTTCTTCCCATTTTACAGATCAGAGAGGAGACACCCAGAAATCCAGAGATTCCACACGCAAGCTGCGCGCACACCCCCCGCCGCACACACAGCTGCCCGTGCTCACAGACTGAGGCTTCTTGGTCCCCCTCCGGGGTGCCCACTGCACAGAGAACAAACCAGGGCACAGAGAGGCCAGGAGCCATCTCCAAAATCACACAGCTGATCAAAAAACAGAACTGCCCTTGAGGCCAAGCCTGGCACCCAGAAGCACATCTTCGAGGCCAAACCGCTCTGCAGCACTGGAAGCAGATGCATGGGGAAGGGTACTGAGCCACTGCCTGCGCTTTATTTGGCTATGTCGGCAACGCCCAGCACTGACACTTGCTGCGTGTTAGGTCACTGCCGCCCATGCGCGCTCACATAACCATCATGACTGGTGTCCTCTCCTTTCACACAGGAGAGACCAGAGAGGTGAGCCAGCTTTCTCCAGCTCACACAGCGAGGGATGGCAGCTGGGGAGCAGGGAGCTGTGGGGAGAATCCCAGGCCCCCCGACTCCCAGCCCAGTGCTCTCCTGACTGTGCTCCACAGGAGCCGCCTGAACAAAGCAAACCTCTGTCTCTCCTCAGCACTGAAGCAGGCTCTAATCCTTGTTATTAATGTAAATAATATTCCTGCAAAGGAAGCCAGCGCCCTGCCTTCCCCGAGGGCTCCGGGGATTACATCCACGGTGTCCAATGCAGCAAGGACAATAACCAATTGACTCTTATTAAAACCCCAATAATGCCGGCATGATTGCAGCTTTGATAAGCCCGCTGCTGTGCACAGGGGTCAACCACATTAGGAAAATGTAATTAGACTAATAAATTCTAGGCAATCTTTTTTTTTCTTCTTCTTCCTCTTCGCTCCAAGGAGGAGCCACTGACGAGACCTCATTACCCACTCGGCGGCCCACGGGGCGCGCTGCGGCAGAGGAAGCAGATTCGCGGACCTGCTGGGGCCCATCCAACAGAGACCCTCGGGCGCCCAGACTGCAGGATTTGCTGGGCCAACAGAGGCTCCAGGGGGCTGGGGACACACTGCTGAACACCCTGGCTGCCCATCACCCACCATCCAGTCCCTCCTAGCACTTCAGCCAAGCACAGTCCAGCAAGAACTACTTCTGAGCTGGGGACCACGAACACTGGGCCCCTCCAAGTATTGGGTGGGTTCAGGAGTTCCTAGAGGACCCACATGGGGCCTCGGGATCCCAAAAGCACAGCTGCTGGGGGCTGAGGAAAACACAAGACTCAAATCCCAGAGGTCATCCAGCCCCCAGGTTGCTGGGGGACACCTGCCTGCTGGGGTGAGGCCGCCTGCCAAGGAAGTCTCTGCTTAGAAAAGACCCCCCAATTCCTGATGCGAAGCACAGCCCCACCTACCCCAACGCTAACTAGGAACATACGAATTTGTTTCAAAGCAATCTATACATCAGCCAACACCCGAGCCTCGTGAAAACTTTGCAGCTCCCCCCACCCCCATCATGTCTTCTAGAAATACAGGCTGCACAGAGAAAAAACACCCCCCACGGCTGGGCAAGGCGCTGTGTGCCTGTGATGCCAACAGCGTGGTAGGCTGAGGGAGAAGGATCGCAAGTTCAGGCCCAGTGAGTGGCACTGGGTCTCAAAATACAAAATGTTGAGGAGAACACAAAACCCAGCCACCACCTGCCGAGCCAAAGCTCCCTCCTCTGCTGCACAAAACCTCAGCAGCCGCAGCCCTGCTCTCCCACTTTCCCCTCATCTCGCTCTCTCCCCGGCCCCCCCTCCCTCTCATTCTCCTCCCAGGCGCATGGGGTGGCAGCCGCAGGCACGAAGCGCATGCACACTCCTGTACTGGGAACTTCTTCTTTCTCAAGGTAAAATACGGCACTTCCTGTCCTGTTGATGCATTTCTCAGCCATTAAGCATGCATAAAATTCCACCACTACTTTATTAGATTCCTATCTGCTCTGCGTGTGCCACTAACAAAGTCTCCCCACAAACCCCATAGTTTTACTGCGCAGTTTTGCACAGCAGGAAGCTTCGGGGGCCCACAGATGTGTGTGACGGCGGCGGAACAGACCGCTCCTCGTGAACACAGGGCGCCCTTGGGGGCAAAGGCACTGTGACAGAGGACCACTGTCCCCGACACGCAGACAGGGATGCGAGGTTCAGAGCAAGTCAAGGCTCACCGGGATGCTGGTGCCGGACCTGTGCATCGCCTGCTCACCAGCTGTGTCGGGTTCTCTGCTAAGCACTTTGTGGCCAGGTTCACGGCAGGAGGCCGAGCGGTTAGGACTTCAGAGTGAGGATTTCTGGGCTCACGTCTCAGCTCTATGGGTCTTAATTTGGTGACCTCAGGCAAGTTCCACAACCTCTCTTGTGTTTTGGTTTCCTCATCGGTAGAATGGGCACAGCTTGCAGAGCCATGCAAGGATTTCAGAGGTTGCGCACACTGCCCAGGGACCGGATAGGTCTCGGGTTGGGGATGTGGGCCGTTGTCCTCGGGCCCAGGTTCCAACTGAAACTCCTCCTGTTCTGCAGCCTACACAGGTAACCTGGGCCCTCAGCTGCCATCTGGTCATTCACAGTGAGGGGAGCAGCCAGCTCCCTGTGGCATGGTGGTAGGGTGACTATGGTACCCTGTCACAGCCACTCAGGCCAAGGGCCCAGCAGGACACACTGGGCTAGGAACAGCAGCCCTGGCTGCATCCCCCAAGCCTCATCATCTCCCAGGGCCCCTGTCTGCAGTAAGTGTCCCCCGCCAGCCTGTGGACACATGGGAGGGTTGTCCTGGACAGACGGCCTCCCGTCCTGTGTCCCTCCACGGGAATCTCTCTGTCCCCATGGATAGCATCCGTGATCTTGACTCCACCTCCCCTGCCCTAAGCCCAGAGACCACTTAGCCAGGCAGGCATGCTTACCTGGCAACACCCCACCTTCCTCAAATGACACAGACACCCCAGCTCGGGAGAGAACCCTACGACAGCAGACTCCCAGTGGACACGCCACGGTCCACAGCACAGCTCCTCCCTGGAACCCAAGGTAAGATGAGGGTGAAAACCAAGCAGGCCTGCCAGGCCTGGAGTCATGCAAGGGTCCAGCACCCAAGCCAAAGCCAGGTGCCTCCACGTCCTCTCTGCCCACTCCACACGAAAAGGTACCCACCACCAGAAAACTTGAGAAGCAGCAGAAGGACAGGAATGGAGGGGCAGCAGGAGACAGGGAGCACCCCCTGCTGCTTCCTGACCCAGAGGCAGGCTGCAAAACCAGCCAGGGCTGGCACCCTGAAGCCCACTCACCAGCCAGCAGCCGGCCTCACACCTGTCTCCCCTCTGGCCCAGCTGCAGACAAGCACTAACTGCCCTGCTCCAGAACCGAATGCCCACTTCTCCGCCAATCCTGCCATCAGCCCCAGAGGATACCGTGGGGTCACACTTTACAGAATGGGTCCCTTCTCCCTCTCCAAACCTGACAGTTACTACGCCTCTCCCCTGCCCCGACATCACTTTCTACACCAAATATTTTACTGCCGTCACCCCACCCACTCAGAATCCAACAGCAGTGATAAAGATGGAGGTAAGCTCTGTGACTGACAGGAAGGAACAGGTAACGGGCATTTTTCTCTCTCCCAGGTGGCTAACTCCAGCCCCTGGGCTGAATCCGGCTCACTGCCTACTTTTACGCGGCCTGAGAGCCAACAGCAGTTTCTGCATTTGTAAATGCTGGGGGGGGGAAGGGGTTCAGAAAAAGGAGAGTTTTTCGTGCCACATAAAAACACACATGAAATTCAAATCAGAGCATCTGTAAGTAGAGTTCGGCGGGTGCACAGCGATGCCACTCACTTACGTTTCAACTCAGGCTGCTGCAACTACAATGGCAGCTGAGCTGCTATATCCAAAGGAGGCCCACCGTGATTCCTCCCGGCCCTGGAAGGAGTGCTTGCTTCTCAGGAGCCAGCTGGATCCTGCAGAAGCGCCGAGCCCATACTCTTCTCTTGATAGACAAGGGGGTGCTGAGATGCTTAGGGAGGTGGCTCAATGTCCATTGTCCCACAGCCTCTCCGTGGGGAGGCCAGGGCCATGCCCAGGATTTTGACACCAAAGTCTATCTTACCTATTTCCTTCTGGTCAAAACCTAAGGCAGACCGCTCTTGTGCACCCAGCCCAATGCAACCGTCCCCCTCCCGCCCCTGCCCGAGGCTCATCTTACTCTGCTGTGCATGATAAAATAACTCCCTTCTTGGCTCCTGTGGCCTCTGGATCCTTATTTCTAATACTACTGGTTCTTCTACATCATTCGCACGCCCTGCACTGCGACGGGGAGGAGTCCCTCAGCGGCCACTCTGACCCCTGATCTCCTCCTCACTCGCTGACCCCGTAGGTCTTTCCCAGGCCCGTGCCTGAAAGTGCCTATAAGCCCAGCGCCTCCTAGACACTAAAGAAACTGGCCCACAAGCACCCCCTAGTCGGAGGCTGAGACAGCAGCAAATGTGGTAAGTTGGCTGCTCTGGCCAGAGTTCTCTGCAAATTTATGAGTCAATAAATCTCGCCCTTGCTTGGGCCACTGTCTGGCTTCACATAAACTCGTCCTGCCAGATCTCGAAGGTAGAAGTAAGTGTTCCTGGGACAGCTACTAGGGTTGCGGAACTCTCAAGGCCAGGCTCGCTCACTCTCGCTCTCCTCTCTCTCCTCTCTCTCCTCTCTCTCTCTCTCCTCTCCCACCTTCTCACTAGGACTAGGGAAAGGGTGGCAGGCTCCGTCACCATGGAAACCAGGCTAGACTAAGCCTACAACAAGAAGGATTAAAGGCAGACTAGGGAAGGCTGAAGTAATCCAGCAGTAGAAAGCAGAGCACACAGATTCCTAATCTGTGATTAAAGTCTGTCAAAGAGGCTCCCGCCCCATTATGAACTGTGAGTTCAGCGGGACAGTGTAAACCAGAGGCCCTGTCGATAAATACAAATCAATATATCCCAGAGGCAGACACTTGATCTTTATATGCATATTAAGTATAATCATATTTCACCCAGCTGGAAAAGACCTAAATAATTGAGTCCAGGTCTGCTTTCCCCATGGGCCACAGGCCAGTTTTGGCTGGAAGCTGCTTCCTTTGACTTTCCGGCATTCTTAAATAAGTTGCTAACTTTTGAGTTTTGAGTATTTGAGAGCATAACACAGAGTTTTTGCAGTTTCTTGCAAGCAGCGAAAAGGTCTAGCCAAAGCGGCCACCTCCCTGAAGCAGCACTGAGCCTCTAAGCAGAGCTCCCGTGTCCCCCTCCTCCATTCCCCTCCTGTCCCAGCATCATCTCCCACCTCTGCCTTCCTTGAGGCCCCACCCATAAAGGGTCAGTGACCCCCCTCAAAACACACACACACACACACACACACACACACACACACACACGAGACTGGAAGGCTGAGGCCCCCAGAGGCCTGGAGATGTCCCACCTACACAGCCACAGGGCATCTACGACACAGTCTGCCTCCCCATGGCAGGGAAGGATGCGGCACAGGCCTGCTTGGAAGGTTCATCTAGAAGCCAGGTTAGTATCTATCAGCTACAACATGTCTAAGGTGAAAATTAGATTTTTCTGCTGACTCCAATTTTGCCAGCTTTGTTCCAGCTCCTTGCAGAGAGGGAGGGAGTGAGGGAGGACAGAAGCCCTTGCGGGAACAAGGAGAAAGTGTCCTCAGACCTCGCCATCTTCCGCTGCCCCTGCCTACTCACAGCCACGCCCAGCGCTGAGAACACAGGAAAAGCCAAGGAAGGGGCCTCAGGAAAGAACATCAGGCTGCACCACGTCACAGCAGAGGATTCACGACTCTGAGAAAGGGAGGCCTGGCTCCAATCCTGTCTCTGCCACTCGCCAGCATGCTGTTGAGCATGGCCCAGCCACCACGACGCTCTCTGAGCTCGCTTCTTTCCATCTGCATCGGAGGGAGCTACTGACGCCTCAAGCTGGCCAACAGTGACAGCGAAGCATCCGGCCCAGCGTCAGCCACGCAGCAGGCGCGCCACACCACCGGACCTCCACCTCCTGCACATCACCACCTGCCCTGGCCAACATGTCACCCTCCACGCCCGGCAGGGATCGCGCTCAGCCTGAAGCTCCAGCACACACCTACTCCTCAAGCAAACAGCAGTGGTCTCCCCGCTGCTGCTAACCCAGCCCCTGGGCCTTTCTGTGCCCTGCAGTGAGCCCCGCCTCCTCCTACAGAGCCAGTAACCTCCCTCCACACCTTAGCTTACAGGGCATGGAGTGCCTTGTGCCTGCCTACTCCAGCGGCGAGACCCTCTGTCCTCAGCACCTTGCGAGTCCAGGTTGCAGCCTACACCTTGGGCCTTCGGGGGCCCAAGGACTTGGAGCAAGGCTTCTGCTCCAAATTATTTTGATACCAGCACATCAGCTTCTTTCCACGCACGTTCCTTCCACAAAACACAGTCCCTGCAGCATTGTGGATCAGCAGGCTGGAGCCCATCGCCAGGTGGTCAGGTCCTGGGGCCAAACCTTCCAACCAGGTCTCCTTTGCCCAGGATGTAGACCTCCAGGCCTGAAAGACCCTTAGGAGCTGGCTGGCACCATGGTCTTGCGGGGTGCCCAGGAGGTCTGTACACCCCCGAGCTGGCAGGAAACTGTCCTTGCCATGTTTCCTCCAATCAGCTCCTCCTCTGCCAGAGTGAGCAGGGGCTGATCTGGGTGATTCTGAAACCCACACTACTGCCCCAGCCACCCTCAGACCCGCATGCCCTCAGGGAGGCGTGAGTTCACAAGGCTGCTTAATCCTGCCCTTCCTTGAACAGCAGGAACAGAGCTGAGAAGAGGGAATGGGGCTGTCTTCTCATTTCAATAAATAAAGGTGACAATGACATGTAATTGAGCAGATCACATATAAAAGGGTGTTTCTGCAGATGTCAAAAATAAAAATTGAACGCCCAAGTAGGATAAACACAGTATGCGGATCTTCACTCAGTACCCAAGAAGCAAAGATTTCCACTTCGTGACACAGACGCACAAGCAAGACAGCCACCAAACAGCAGCACCAGGAGCAGTGGACGCAGAAGAGGCCACGCCCCTGCAGGGGTTACCACCTCAGCCTTAACCAGAGGATGAGGATGTGCAAATGTCATCCGCATGGGGGGAGAGGAAAGGAAACAGGAACCAGAAGCTCCCGAGGGGCAGCGCCTCCATCTCCCACGTCTGCCCTCTGACCTCCCCTCTCACTGCCCCTCATGTGTGCCTCACAGGCTGCTCCGAACCTCTTCAATGCCGCGCAGATGAGCCTTGCTATTCTCGGTTCTCTCCGGTCCCCTCTGATCTGTCCCTGACCTCTGTAGCCTAAGTCACCCTTCTCCAGCGCTCAGCACCCCCTTCCCACTCACTGCTCCCCACAGCGCCCCCAAACCCACACCGCTTTGAAAGTCTGTGTGTGGTTTGTCTCCTCCTAGATGAGAACAGAACTCTGGGAAGAGAGTAGGAACTGCATCTTGTCCAGGATCAAATCCCCAGCCCCCAGGGCAATGCTCAGCACCTAATCAGTAGCTATAAACTATGTCTGAATGAATGGATGAATGAATGAATGAATGAACAGACAAATGCGGCAAAGGAAAGCTACCCCACATCGTGGGAACGCTGACTTTCTGAGCCATTCCCAGGGCACGGTTAAAGCTGGGCCCCTGGAGGTTGGCCTGGGCTCCAATTCTGGCTCCACATCCCTTCAAGCCCCCTTTCTGGGCATCAGCCTCTCGCCTGTGAGGTGGGGATGCTCACAGACCCTCCAGTGGGCTGCAGCAGGGCTCAACGTGCTGACACCTGTGGCAACAAAGACAGAGCGCCCAAGGGGACAGAGCCTGCTCTGTCAGCGCTGTTCAGCAACATACTTCAGCCTGCTGCAGAAGCTTCAAGACAACCCCTGTGATGGGACACACTCAACAGAAAGGACAACAGCTGGAGAGGAAGAGACAGTGGAGCAGGGGGCCCAGGAGGCATCTCCTACAAGCAAGTCCAGCCCAGCACCAGTCCCAGCCCTGCTGTGAGGCTCCAAACTGCACAGGCACTGCGAGTACAACTTCGGAGGTGCGGAGGCGTGAACCTACACATCACCTCCATTAGTCACCACTGTAGTCACAAAGCCACGGAAGGGAAAAGCCGAGTTCAGAGGTGACACGTGTCACGGGCCCCCTTTCCCCAGAGGTGGTGGCAGTGTTTTCAAAGCTGCAATTACAGGGGCTGGGAGTGTCACCGCTCCTTATATCCCGGTCACAATATCACTCAAGAGCATAGGGTTACAGGGGGAAATTACAGTCATTACTGCACGGAGGGTTGGCTGCCTGAACTTCCGCTGTGCTGAAACCTAGGGTGAGACTGAACTCTCCGGGAGCTGAAAGAGGTCTCTGGGAACCTCCACCTCACCCCAGGACCCAGAGCCCGGACGCCAGGGTCACACTCACAGCTCATGAGCGAAGCTAGCAGGAAAGCCTTGTATTTAAAGAACAGAGACGGAGTTGGCCTGGCAGCCTCTGCCCTCCCTGAGCCCACCATGCGCAGACACTGTCCTCAGAGACCTGGAACTCCAGGGAAGGGGGACAGATCGTGACCTCGTGAACCAAGAAGACATCTACAGACAGCTGGTCGTGTGTCCTACGTTTGAGAACTCTGGGACTCAGCCAGGGCTCAGGACTGATGTCTCTGACCAGGGAGATCCTAAGCTAAGACCTAAGAGACAGAGAGAAACCAGCCTTGCAGAGGAGCCTGGACACCTCGGCGCCCTTCATGGGCCTCAGCTTCCCCATCTGTCAAATGGGTGCAATGGTCGCAGTGCTCCTGAAAACACCTAACTATGGGCATGTAAAAGCACCCCCAGCGGGGACTGGGCCACAGCAGGGGCTCGAGCCAAGGTGGAGGGCACAGGCGGCGGCAGGGCAGTCAGCATGCTGCATCCCAAGTTCACAGCCACAGGAGGGCTCCTCACCCAGGACAGTGGCCGGCGTCACCCATCTCACCTGTTAAATGTGGGAAACTAGGGCATTTTGGCTACCAAGAGAGGCTGAGGAATGAACACAATCAGGCCCGGCATGCATCTGGTTGGTCCCTGTGATTTTAACTCTTATCAGAAATATGCAGTGACAGAGAGGCAGAGAGATGGTGACACCCAGGGAGGGAGAGGACTGGGGAACCAGGCCTCAAGGGGATGGCGGTCCGACAGGTCACAAACTAAGTATCAAGCCTGGAAGCAGAGCAGGCCTCAGCATCCCTGCCGTCCAGGCTCACGTCTCCAAGACGGCAGGGGAAGTCTCAGGGATGTGGCTCCTCCCCGGGAACCCTGACCTCTGGCTGCAGCCAGTCACCACCCTGCAGGCAGGGGGTCGAGTCAAGCACCATGCTGGGTGTGGACGGACTGGGAGAGCAGAGGCACCCAGCTGAACACGTTGGTCTCCCCCAGGGAGCAGGCAGACAGGGATAGAAGTACAGGGATAGCAGACAGGGATAGATAGAGGGTCTCAAAACATGTGGCATTTAAACAACAACAAAAAAATACATTCAGCTGTGAAAACCTAGGCTCTTAGGCCACCATGGGCCTGCATACAGGGTACACTGTCAGAGGCATGTGGGAAGATGAGGAGAAGGCTGGACATGGACATTGGGGTGAGGTGCTGGGAGGGGACCCCCACCACTGTAGCCCCAAGACAGACGGCAAGAGCGCCAGGGCTGTACCTACCCAAGAGAGTGCTGCCACGCTCCCCGACCACCTTCGTGGCCCAATCCAGCCTTCACCCTCTGGGAACTTGTAACCAATAGGTGTCTACGGCCTCCTACCAAGGGATCAAGCAGCACAGAGAAGAACACCAGGCCCAAAGAAGGATGCTCCTAATTATAAGGGTGAATCCTGTCCCCGGCCCTCAGCCGCACCCCAAATACTCACTGCACGCCAGCTGCAAAGTATAATCAAAAACCCTCACTGCACGCCAGCTGCAAAGTATAATCAAAAATACAGTGAATGTTTACATCTTCAAAAGTTTATTACCGTAAAAGACAACTACCACGGATTCCCCGGTAAATACTGTCCCCCGGGTTTCAAATGCACCGATCCCATCGTTCCTGCCATTTTCTGAAGCAGTTCTGGAAGTCCTCTTTCGTAAGTGTCTTTAGCTGCGCTGTCCCAGCTATCTCAGTCTCCTGAACTGATGCAAAATGATTACCTCTCATGGTCATTTTGGCTTTGGAGGAACAGCTGGAAGTCACAGAACACCAGACCCCGTGAACAGGCGGGTGAGCACACGTCGTGATGTGCCAACGAGCTGCCCTTCTGCTGGACTGCACGCAGCAGCAGCTTTCCCTGACGTGGCGAGAGCCACAGGATACATGTGTCTGCAGTGAGGGTTTGTATGCAGAGGGGGCTTTGTGGCAGTGTGTCTTTTACGGTAGTGAATTTTTTAAATTTAAACATTCACTGTAATCGTATCACATACGCATTAGGTGTGGCTTCTCGGCCGGGCCACACTGACACCCTCTGTAGTGGGAACTGTCCTGTGTATTCAGGAGGATTAGGGACACCCTGGCCTCTTCTTACCAGACGCCAACAGCACCCCCTGGCCTACTCCCTAAACATTACCAACACCGTCAAATGTCCCCTGGACACACAATTGCTCCTACAAAGACAGCAGCAGCTAAGGAATGCACCTTGGTCCCATCGCCCCTGCTCCCTCTCTGACCCAGAATCCAGGCCTGTGGGTCTCAGTGCTTGCACCCCAAGGCTGCCCACCCAGCCCCAACCCTCTGGCAACAGCAAGGCACACGCTACACCTGCCTCGGAGTCCTCCAGTCCCCTGGCTGCCTCCTCCTGAGTCCCCTCTCACCCTGCCTCCTGTGTGTGTGCATCTAAGCCTCCTTCCCAGCTGCTCCCAGCCCTTGGGGGTCCAATGACCCCAGAACCGGCTCTGTCACAGCACCTGGCTGGCCCAGTCCAGCCTTCACCCTCTGGGAACTTGTAACCAATAGGTGTCTACGGCCTCTTACAAGGGGCCGAGTCCTGTCCTTGGTCAACAAAGGCAACCCAAGGTCCAAGTCGATGCTCTTACACTACAAAACCCACGGGGGTGAAACACCCAGAGCCGTAGGGAAAGATCCAGCGACTTTCAAGGAGAAAGACCACCTGGTGATACCCAAGGTCAGCCCCACTGGGAAAGCACCTTGGGCACAGCTGCCCACCACGGCAGGGGCAACCAGAGGCTTCTGCCCAGGTGAAGGGCTAGAACCTCCACAGCGCTCTGAGCTGGCTGGGCCGCACAGAACTGTTTGTTAGCCACACGATCAAAATTAATGATTCTTCACTGGGCATAGCAGCACACACCTATAATCCTAGTACTCTGGGAGGCTGAGGCAGGAAGGTCACAAGTTCTAGTCCCACCTGGTCAAGTTAAGGTCCTGGTAGGACAACATGTTGTAGAAATGATATTTGTGACAGAAAATACTAGGTGAATAATTTAATTCTGTCAGATTGTCACCCCATTTAGGACATGGGAAACAGAAGCTAAGATTGATCAGGTCATCAGGCCAAGCCCAGGAGTCCTGGGAACTCAGCGAGAATGGACTCCCAGGCTCCCACAACATGAGAACAAGGAGCAGAGGCAGCCATTCTGCCCTCCTGCAAGACGGGCACTCGCAGGGCAGGGGTCCCCCATCCTGTGGCTGTGATGTGGAAGGGTGGGGACGAGGGCAAGTACCCAGACAGTGCACAGGTTCTAGGCTCCAGGTCAGGGAGCCCTGACGTCACTCAGGTCAGGGAGGACGGAGCCAGGAGGCAGCCCTGGCTCAGCTTCAGACAGAGAGCCCCTGAGGGCTATGAACGAAGGGGAACCAGCTGCCCCCTCCTCAGGGGGCTCCTCCTGAAGCCCACATCCGCAGCACCTCCCCCACCAGCCCCCCACACTACGGGTCACTTCATAAAAGTTCTCGCGGGGCTTTTATATGGAAGCTCTTTCCGGTTCTGGTTGGGCTGAGGGTTTATCAGATCTCCCCTGCCACCCAGGATCAGACCAGCCCTGGGCTCCAAGAGGGCAGTGTCAAAAAGACAGAGCTGAATTGTTCACACTGGCAGGAAGTCCAAGCTCAAGGCCTGCAGCCTGCAGTGCCCTCCTTCCCCAGCCCTAAACCTGTTTCCTCCAGTATATGGTAAGAGCAAGGGGCCCACGTCACCATCTTGAAAGTAAAGGTGGGGGTGTGTAGGATGTGGAGCTCCTGCCAGGACCCACACAGGGCCTTCCCATCAAAGCCCCCTCGTCCCCACTATAGGAAGCCAGGCAGGAACAAGGCCAGTGTGCACAGACCCTCGTCCCAAATGGTCTCCATCCTTCCGGAGCCTGTGTGTCTGTGTGCACCCATGGGTTCCAGGCCCTCCCTCACATCCACCATCAGATTCTCTGTCCCCCATGGGGTTCCTAGGGAAAGGGCTCATTCAGGCCTAGGGCATCCTCTCCCCAACAGCCTCCCTCATGATGGAGAAAGGGTGGCATCCGACTTCCACAGAGAGCCTCCCAAAGGGTCCTGCCCTGGTCAGGGCCCCTCTCCCTCTTACACACTTCTCTGCTCCCTAGGCCCTGCAAGGCAGCCCTGCAATTCACCATGACATGAGGGGAAACTGAGTCCCTGGAGGTCGGGCAGCCAGCAGCAGAGAGGACTCTCAACAGCTGACTCAAAGAACTGATCCTGAGGCCGGCCAGGGCAGAGGGCCCTGGGTGAGCACCGCAGACTCTGATGGCCCAATGTCCCCAGGACACCATGGCACTGATCTGCACCTGGCCTGGCCAATGACCCCACCCAAGCCGGGGCCTTCTGGGAATAACCACTTCACAATGTCTCCCCGCCTAGGAGCCCACGTGTGCTCCCCCCATGTACAGTCTTAACCCAGAAGCCGGGAGGGCAAAGTAAAGGGGTGAACACTGGCAGCCACCTCCTGCCACAAGGAAGCTTAGGCAAGAGGACCGCCAAGCCAAGGCCTGCCTCAGCAGCCTAGGAAGACCCTGTCTCAAATTCTTTTTTAAAAGGGATGGAGATGGAGTTCAGCAGTAAGGCATAGGCTCAGCACGTATGAGGCTCCGAATGCCACACCCAGCACCAAAAAAGAAACCCCAGCAGAACAAAGCTGGGGTTATATTCCTGAAAATCTCCTTCAGGGACGGAGTGTCCCATTCTGAAGATGAGCTAGAGAGACGCAGAGGTGACACGGGCCACCCACACAGAGGGACCCTGCCACCTCCAAGCAGCAGCCTGGCTCAGTGTCCAGGAAGAGGGAAGCAGGAGACACAGATATGGGCGCTCCCAGGCACACAGGACCCTTCTCGATGGTGCCTCCAGGACCCCCGGCTCACACCCTGCAGCCTCTCCCTCCCTTTATGGCTGCGCCCCACCTCCACCACCTCAGCCACTTCTGAGGCACAGATGCCCACGAGGACTGCAGCCCCACCTTAAGGACACACACAACCTTATTTAAAAGTCACTGCCGCACATAATTGGAGGCATTTACCCCCTCAGATTCATCCTTCTCTTCTGATCGGTTTTATGGCCATAATAACTCTCAGAAATTCCTCAACAGATGGGAATTTTATTTGACTAATCACGGCGGCTTGACTTGCCCGGGTGAGGCAGCTCCAGGCTTGGACTGGCAGGGTGCCAGCCAAGGTGACTATCAGGGGGCCAGGGGAAAAAAACAGGGCCACCTCAGAGGGACGCCACGGAAGGCAACAGGAGTCCCAGGCGCTGTCAGTAGTAGGCAGCTGTGTCTGGTCACAGAACTGGCATCCCTCCCAGTCCTCTGGGGTCTAGGTGTGAGGACACAGGGTGGCTAGGGACAGGGAAGACCCGGGCTCCAGAGCCTAATGACAACCATCATGCTGACTGTCACCCACTGTGTGCCATCTCCACACCAAGTGCCCCTTGAGCACTGGCTCAACCAATCCTGCCGAGCACCAAGGGGCTCGCGTGGAAATTCCCCTTTCATAGCTGAAGATGGGGGAGTAGGAGCCCAGTCATAAGCCCAAGTCACCAGGCCAAGCCGCCCTCCCCTCAGGGAACAGAGAGGGCACACTCCACCTCCCCCAGGGCACCCTGCTAACCTCCACATCAAATCCACCGCCAGTGAAAGCAGGCCCCAGATGTGGAAGAGGGCTGAGTCACAGATATAGGCCCAGCCTGCAGCCCGCGAGCTGTTCATGTTCAGGCTACAAGAGATATATATGTCACCGTTAGCAAGGCGCGGTGACTCTGTCTAGTATCCCAGAGCTCTAGGCGGCTGAGGCAGGACGATTCCAAATTCAAGCCCAGCCTGGGCAACTTAGGGAGACACTGTCTCAAAATTTTAAAAGATGGCTAGAACAGGGCATGACGGAACATGCCTGTTAACATTCAGGAAGGCTGAGGCAGGTGGAGGAATGCAAGTTCCAGTCGAGCAGGGGCAACTTAGGGACTCGGCAAGACCTTGTGCCACTGTGCACAGACGGGAAAGGATGAGGGGATCGGAATGGGAAGAGAAGCAGAAAGGACGAGGTAGGCTACAATATGCACAATCCCCCACCATGAATGGATCTGCTATGTATTGAAAAAATACTAATAAACAGGTGAAACAAAAACAAAAAACAAGCAGCTGGGAAGATAGCGCAGTAGAATAAGTACTTGCTTGGCAAGCACAAGGGCCCGAGTTCAAGCCCTGGTTCCACCAAAAAAAGGAAAAACAAATACCTGTTCTAACCCCCCCCCAAAAAAAGCAAAGATTTTAAATATTTTCTAAGTTAAATGAATAAAAAGCTGGGGTAATGTAGCTTTGTGCAAAGGCTCTGGGCTCAATCTGGAGTACTGAAAAAAAGTTGAAGGAGTTTTTGTTATTTATATAACTGCCTGCATTATACACACAGCCCAACACAAATCCTTTTCACTCGGTGTGGCCAGGCAAACCTTGATGGAAGCCCTAGGAGACTGGGTCAGGAGAGAAAGGGGAGACAGCCCAGGGCTGAGATGGGGCGCTCAGACGACCCCTCCCCAGTCTGGCAGAGAACCCAAGGATGAGGCCCCCCCCAGGAAGTGCAGCACACACCTCAGCTTCAGCTGATGAGGTTCCAACTTGTGCGGTGGGGAGCGGGGAGGGACTGGTAGGCACGACAGTGACACTCACTAGAGATCTGTCCTGCGTGGAGCCTCGAAATGGCTCCTGGGAGGGCCTCACTCCAAAACTCCCTGGAGACAGAGGGTGCCAAGCTCCAGAGAACACTACTAGGTGCCCTGAGCTCTCTGCAAACTACAAGAGCTCCGGCCCCTGCCCCTCCCCCCGGCTGGCCAGGCCCACTCCACCGTGGTGGCCAAAAGGCCCAGATCCATTCTCACCCAGCAGCCAAGAAGGGATGACTCCGGAGCCTAAGGCTCATTGTTGATAGCGATCAGCCTCTATCAGCTTCCACACAGCCCCCTCCAGCGCAGCATCAGAAGCACACACTGCCACTGTAGATGCAGCTAGCATTCTCACAAAAATAAAAGCTCTCACCCTTGTGTGAAATGGGGAGCCTAACCAAGTGGGCCTACTCATTACTAAGTCTCAACCAGGAGGCCAAGGAATGTGCTACCACCTAAGGGCTAGGCTGTGATGTGGAATTTCAAAACCTTGCAGTCCCAGCACTCTGGGAGGCTGAGGCAGGAAGGGCATAAGGTCAAGCCCAGCCTGGGCAACTTACCAGTGATTTAGCAAGAGGCTGTCTCAAAATAGAAAGAAAAAGGGCTGGCGGGTGTAGCTGTGTGCCAAGGTCCTGAGTTCAATCTTCAGCACTAAAAAAACAAAAACAAAAAACTATTCTAGGAAGAAAAATCATGTCTCTTTCACCTTTCTCTCCTCTTTCAGCCCTAACCGCTACAGCATAACTAATATTTAGACAGTATTCACATCCTATTAGGTATTGGAAGCAACCTAGGTAGGCCTTAAAGTACCCAAAAAGATTGCATGTCGTCTACGCCACTGTCCTTGAGGGGCTTGGGCATCCACGGATGCTGGCCTCTTTGAGAACCCTGGAAACTAGCCCCATGTAACTCAAGGTACCTCAAGCAATGCTCTAGAGGGCTGTCCGGGGACACCAGGACTGACAGCCACCATTAACAACCCTTCCAGAGCAGCATCTGACGGGGTGTGTGTGTCCCCACGGCCTTTTACAGTACACATGCCGGCTCTGACCTTGGCAAAGGAACGCTGCCTTTGGTCTCCACTGTACTGGGGAATCTCCGTGCATGGAGACAAAGGAAGCCACCTCAGTGGAGATGACTGCTACAGCCACAGGCCCTCTGAGAGTGAAGACTCCCTGGGCAGTGGGAGACACTGCTCAGCGCTTGCTTCGTGCCCTCTCATGAGACATGGTCAAGGAGGGGAAAGCGATCACACACAACCCAACATCCCTTGTTTCCTCAAGAATTCCCTCCTCCCCATCATGAATGACATCAAGACCAACTGGTGGCCACAGCCAAATTCAGGTTTCATCGGCCAACCAAGAGCCAACTGGGACAGTCCCCAGGAGCTGCACCCAAGCCCACGATCTCCCCTGGGTGTGCACCTGTAGGTGAATTCAGCCCAAGCTGGTGCTGTATGCGGCCCTCCTTGACCTGCATCACCCTCCCTCCTGCATCACCCAGGATTTGTTTCGCCAGTAAGTTATCAGCAGAGTCTCATTATCCTCAGTGCTTCCTCCCAGGTCCTGGGTCTGCGTCTGTCACTATGGAATGGACCGGGACCTTGGGAGAACGAGGGACCATAGTGGGGGTGGTGCAGTGCCCTAGGCATCTAGGACGTTTAGATGCTTGGCTCGCATCCAGCTGAGATGCTCCCAGGGTCGTGCGGGGCCTTGACACGGAGCTACATCCCCAGCCCTTTATTTTTTGTTTTGAGACAGTGTCTTGCTAAGTCACTCAGCAAGGGCTCTAGCTTGCTGTCCTCCTGCCTCAACCTCCACCCCTGGAGTAGGGGTAATAGGTACACATCATTACTCCTGGCTCGATCATGGAAGGAAGCCTGCCGGAGCCCTGGAGGCTGAGGCACCTCCACTGGGCTTCAGGGATGTTCACGGCAACACAGGACTTCAGATTGTCAGTTTTATCTGCATCCAACAGATGTCCCCATCCTACACGCCAGGACCCCATTCTTTCCTCTTCAGTGCCCTACTTTCTACCACGAAACTTGTCAAGATAAGAATTTGACTGTCATTGTAATTTAGCAACCAGCACAATTAAATTCCGTGCCTGATTTTCAGCAATGTCAGCCCTGTGGGTGCAAGACATAAGCGTTTTCATGAGGACTGTGTCAGGGGGCCCCAGGGTCTGGGGTAGTGGCTTGAGGAGAGAGTGCCAGGCTTGTGGCTTGCCCTCGGGAAAGGCTCCAGAGCCCACCAAAGAATCCATCCCACCCCCATCTCTCATCCCTGCGGTCTTCATTGTTCCAGGTCAGTACGGAATGCAGCCTCATCACCGTGGGAGGACACTGTATCTGAAAAAAAATCACTGCTCGTCTGGGGTGTGAGCACCCCATTTCTACCGTTAAGAAACCTGATACAGGGCTGGGGAGATGGCTCAGTAGAATAAGCGCTTACCTGGCACACGTAAGGGCCTCAGTTCAATCCCTGGTTCTGCAAAAAAATTAAAAAAAAAGAAACCTGGTATCACTCAAGCCCAAAGTCACCAAAAAACCATCGTCCCCTGCCACCCTTGGGTCTGTATGGCACCTGACACCAACTCTGCATCAGCGTGGGTTCAATGAAGAAAACAAAATGGCACAGCGACTTCCAAGGGGACAAGTTCCCCTGAAGGCTCAGCAACATAAAACAGGCCACTGAATTCGCACGGGTGCTGAGGAATAGAACACAGCAATGACCACGAGCTGCAAGCCCGCCCCCAAGAGCTGAGGCCGAGACTCCGAGGAAGATCCCATGAAGGCTGGGGCAGGGCCTGCCAATCCCGCAGGCAGGGCCACGGAGAGCGCTCAAGGGACTCCCCCAGACCTGAGAGAATCCCCGAGAAAGGGTCCCTGAGGGCTCAGTAGAGGCCCCAAGGATAAGCAGCCTCCGCCCAGGAAGAGGCCCCAGGGCTGAGGTAGAGCTCCCCAGGAAAAGCTCTCGTTCAAGGGCTGAGAGGGCTCCCCAAAAAAGAACCCCCAAGGGCTGAGGCAGCACCCACAAGGCAGAGACCCACACACACATCCCAAGGGGGCGCCCCTTGTAGGCTGTTTGATGTCCCCCATGGGGGTCCTCCACCCAAGGCAGATCCAGCACCCCTCACCCTACGGCTAAAACACCTCTAAAAAGAGACCCCCCCCCTCAGGCTCAGAACAAACCACCCCGAAGGCAGGCGCCCCGGGGCCAGGATATACCCCTTAGGAAGAGTCCTCTCCCCCCAGAGTGAAAGAAAGCCCCAAGGCAATGAGGACCGAGCACCCCCAGAAGTACACCCCACATCCTCGGGCCCCGCTGTGGGGCACAGCTCCCAGTCCCTGCATGAAAAATCAAACAAAATATCTGATCTAGTGGAACCTGCTAGAAAGCCAACCTACAGCACTTCCAGGAAATCTGCCTCAGGTCTCACGAGGCTCCTCTCCTCAACACGGCTCTGCAAACAACTCCAGCGCGCACCTCGGAGCCCCACGTGCCATGCCCGGCCTCGCCCAGCAGGAAGCCACGCCCACCACGCCCCACCACCTTGACGCCCTCTAGAGGTCAGACCACGCTGGCGGAAATTTAAAGGGCCCAGCTCCATTTTCGCCAAGCAGGCAAGAAGGGCGGACGGATCTGGAGCTCAGAGAATCAATGACAATAACCGGCAAAATGTCCGCAATGAAAAAGAAGGCAGTACTGGTCCATGAGACGAGGTGGATTCTCCTTACGGAGACGGTGCCAAGGGAAAGAAGCCAGGTACAAGGGGCACCGCCTGCAACTTTCCCTCTAGATGAAGTGCAAGAACAGAAAAAGTGGTCTTCCATGGCAGAAGTCGAAAACCGGCGTTTCGTACCAGAAAGGGGCACAGAGGAATTTTGGGGGCAATGGAAATAATGTCTATTTTGATTGTAGTTGTGGTGGTGAGATAGAGTAGCCCTGACGCACCCCTTTCCCACGCAGAGTGGTGGGGGCGTTGTTTGTCCAACAGCTCTCAGGACCCTCCCCCTTGCGCCCCACCCCCCTCATTTCCCTTCCTCCACCCCCACCCTCCCCCACTTCCCTTCCCCCACTCCTCGCTGCACTTCCTCTCCCCGCCCCTCCCTGCACTTCCCCTCCCCCTCATTTC
>NW_004524668.1:7755086-7768234 GCF_000260255.1 Octodon degus
TATCACTCAAGCCCAAAGTCACCAAAAAACCATCGTCCCCTGCCACCCTTGGGTCTGTATGGCACCTGACACCAACTCTGCATCAGCGTGGGTTCAATGAAGAAAACAAAATGGCACAGCGACTTCCAAGGGGACAAGTTCCCCTGAAGGCTCAGCAACATAAAACAGGCCACTGAATTCGCACGGGTGCTGAGGAATAGAACACAGCAATGACCACGAGCTGCAAGCCCGCCCCCAAGAGCTGAGGCCGAGACTCCGAGGAAGATCCCATGAAGGCTGGGGCAGGGCCTGCCAATCCCGCAGGCAGGGCCACGGAGAGCGCTCAAGGGACTCCCCCAGACCTGAGAGAATCCCCGAGAAAGGGTCCCTGAGGGCTCAGTAGAGGCCCCAAGGATAAGCAGCCTCCGCCCAGGAAGAGGCCCCAGGGCTGAGGTAGAGCTCCCCAGGAAAAGCTCTCGTTCAAGGGCTGAGAGGGCTCCCCAAAAAAGAACCCCCAAGGGCTGAGGCAGCACCCACAAGGCAGAGACCCACACACACATCCCAAGGGGGCGCCCCTTGTAGGCTGTTTGATGTCCCCCATGGGGGTCCTCCACCCAAGGCAGATCCAGCACCCCTCACCCTACGGCTAAAACACCTCTAAAAAGAGACCCCCCCCCTCAGGCTCAGAACAAACCACCCCGAAGGCAGGCGCCCCGGGGCCAGGATATACCCCTTAGGAAGAGTCCTCTCCCCCCAGAGTGAAAGAAAGCCCCAAGGCAATGAGGACCGAGCACCCCCAGAAGTACACCCCACATCCTCGGGCCCCGCTGTGGGGCACAGCTCCCAGTCCCTGCATGAAAAATCAAACAAAATATCTGATCTAGTGGAACCTGCTAGAAAGCCAACCTACAGCACTTCCAGGAAATCTGCCTCAGGTCTCACGAGGCTCCTCTCCTCAACACGGCTCTGCAAACAACTCCAGCGCGCACCTCGGAGCCCCACGTGCCATGCCCGGCCTCGCCCAGCAGGAAGCCACGCCCACCACGCCCCACCACCTTGACGCCCTCTAGAGGTCAGACCACGCTGGCGGAAATTTAAAGGGCCCAGCTCCATTTTCGCCAAGCAGGCAAGAAGGGCGGACGGATCTGGAGCTCAGAGAATCAATGACAATAACCGGCAAAATGTCCGCAATGAAAAAGAAGGCAGTACTGGTCCATGAGACGAGGTGGATTCTCCTTACGGAGACGGTGCCAAGGGAAAGAAGCCAGGTACAAGGGGCACCGCCTGCAACTTTCCCTCTAGATGAAGTGCAAGAACAGAAAAAGTGGTCTTCCATGGCAGAAGTCGAAAACCGGCGTTTCGTACCAGAAAGGGGCACAGAGGAATTTTGGGGGCAATGGAAATAATGTCTATTTTGATTGTAGTTGTGGTGGTGAGATAGAGTAGCCCTGACGCACCCCTTTCCCACGCAGAGTGGTGGGGGCGTTGTTTGTCCAACAGCTCTCAGGACCCTCCCCCTTGCGCCCCACCCCCCTCATTTCCCTTCCTCCATTCACACTGCTGTGCAGCGGATCTGCTGAACTTGTCCATTTTCCAAAACTAACCGCCCCTCCCTGCACTTCCCCTCCCCCTCATTTCCCCTCTCCACCCCTCCCCCTCAATTCTCCTCCCCCTCCACGCCCCCCCACGGACAGGCCCATTCTGCGTGGTGTCCACCCTTGTTATTTAGCAACCTCATTTCCTCCAGGCCCCTTGGACCGCTTCACTGCAGGCTGTAGGGCCCATCCCCCAAAGCCCAGCCACCCCCACGCCCACCCCTTCCTACCCTTCAGAGGTGCTGCTACTGCTTCTTTTCAAGCAGATGGGGGCAAACCACCCTAAGGTAGCTAAAATCAGGTAGGGAGTGCTGCACGCCTAAACACCAATTACCTGGATTGAATTAGCTCCCGGGTTTGGGCCCCCAAATATTTTCATAGACGAAGAACGCCTGTCAATCAAACAGCTCCTTAGTTCCGCCCTGATTTAGCGGGAACCCACACGCGCACAGTTTGGACCAATCACAGGCCTGTACTTAGACCAATGAACAGGCCTGAATTTGGACACTCATAGGTCTGCCTTTAGACCAAGTCCAGGCTCATTGCTGCTATTTAGGTATACCTGCTTGACACCTGTTGGTGGTGTGAGCTCTCGGGAGGCTAATGCAGGACTGCGAAGAGTTCGAGGCCAGCTGAGGCTACATAGTAAGTTTAAGGCTTCCCTGAACCACACAGCAAGACCTTGCCTGAAAAAAAAAACGAAAGAAAGAAAAAGGAAAAAGAAAAGAAAAAATCGCTCTCACCCTGCTTGGTGCAGTCAAGATGGGCTTCCTCGGGTGTACTGACCGTCGCGTCCCCACGCCCCGCTGTACACATGGCCTGTGATAACTGGCCCTAGTGGTTCTTGTGCTCGCTTAAATGTACACCAGATGGACTTCTCAGGGAGTGAGGGCTTGGAAAGTTCTGTAAATCTACCGAGGAGAAAGCGCAGTAAGCGTTAGGGGTTGTTACACTACGCGGTCCAGACATCTCCCGGTGGCTGCCAGCGCAAGCCGCCGTCCGGCAGCAACAGCGGAGGTTGGTGGAAACAAGCCAGCCGATGGCTGGGGCCAGCCGAGAGCTTCCAGCACTACCCGGCCTCGTCCCGCGGCACCACGACAGAGCTGCAATAGTCAGTTCGTGATTTCTATCCAGATGACTCTCGGCAGCAGGGGTGAGGCCGGGTATACACAGCTGTGAAAATCCCCGTAAC
This sequence comes from Octodon degus, assembly GCF_000260255.1. NCBI lineage: Eukaryota > Metazoa > Chordata > Mammalia > Rodentia > Octodontidae > Octodon > Octodon degus. The sequence continues at coordinate 7,757,853 of NW_004524668.1, forward strand.
TAAATCCTTAAAAATCCGTGTTTCACTGGAGATAAATTTCACTGTGACATTTCAAAATTAGCCCCCCTTGTGTTTTGGAGTCTCTTTGATGGGGGTGGGAAGGTGTTAAACCCGGGGCCTCACCTTCACCCTCAGCTACATCCCCAGCCCTTTTTTATTTTTTTATTTTGAGTCAGTATCTCCTAAATTGCTGTTTTCCAGGCCTCCCAGAGTGCTTGGATTTCAGGCATGTGCCACCGTGCCTAACTCAACTTTTTAAATTTAAAATTGAATCACTGTGCACTACCTGTACAAGTTAATAAATGGTATTTTGAGTAAATAAACACACACATAAGTCACTTACTCTTGCCAGGAGTGGTGGCACACACCTGTAATCCCAGTACTCAGGAGGCTGAGGCAGGAAGATTGCCCTGAGTTCAAATCCAGCCTGAATTACAGAGTGAGATCCTGTCTCGAAGAAAAAAAAAAATCACTCTTTGCTTTTCTTACATCAAATTTTGGAAAAGATCTCCCAAATCCCTGTGCCACGGGGCTGCTTTTCTGGGCTCCCATAATCCTCTTCTCTCAGTCTATTCCCAGCTTTATTTCACCAGTGTTAGCTTCAGAGAGACAAAAAGGTCTCTGGTGCCACCAAAGTGAACGGTGTGTCTTGAATGTTCTGTGCCTGACACTGTTTCTAAAACCCCCAGAGTCACAACAATTTCTGTGGTAGTTGCTGCTGCTATTCCCATTTCATAGATGGAGAAACTGAGGTACCACTGTCTCAAGGCTGTGCTCTGTACCACTCCATCTCTAGAGTTCTAAACTATCCTAACTTCAAATTACAGCTCTTTCCTTGCTGACTGAGCAAGACAGCAGACCACCGTGAGTCTTGTTCACCTCATCTTTGAGGCAGAGATGGTAACATTTTCCTCTTGGCTTGTCACGAGGCACAAATGAAATTACCCCACAGCGCCTGAGTGCTGGGTCCAGCCAGGGACAAACGCCCATCATGGGACGCAGGTTTCACCAATTCTAAGATGTGCCGCTTCCCCAGTTTCCTGAAGTCAAGGCATGTCTCCCATCTGTGGCAACTCCCAAGCTCTTGGGACAGTGGCCTCCGTGGCACCGGTGTCATCGCCTGCGCAAGCCCAAACCTGGATAAAACTGTCACAACTGCAGCCACTTCCGCGCCTTAGGATTCAACAGTTCTTTAAAAGAATTAAATAGAACTGCGTTGGGCTAGGAAAGCACCGCACCATACTTTAGCTGAAGCCACTTTTCTTCCTTCGTGGTACAGAAATTAGTGGCTTCTGAAGCTTGGTGGAGGGAGAGCAGTATGTGATTGTCACAAGTCCTCCCCACTGGGGACCACTGGACCCCTGGCTCTTCTTCCTGCCTCTTGGTTACAATGCAGCACCCACACTTAGGCTATGGGATTCTGCAGCACTAGCAATGTGAATTCCCCGCCCCGCTGCACGGTGTGGGGCTCGACCATCGGGCTTGCATTGGCGGCCGTGCTGTAGGGTGCCAGGCTCAAGATGAGCCCTTAAGAGTCATCACAAGCCCTCAGGACCTTGAGACAGGTGACGCCCAAGTTTAAGAGCCACCGCACCACCACCGGACACAGAAGGGTAATTGACTGCAGCTGTAAGTAACTGAGATTGGGAGTGTGTGCTTATGTGGCATTAACTGGTGGCTGCTCTGTGGTCCAGGTCCCTGGGACCCACTTCTGCACTGCAGAACTCACCAGAAACTCAGCCAGATGTTTTCTGCGTAGGGAGGTGGCCTCTGGGGGAGAACGGGACCCCTGGGACACAGGTTCTGGCAGGAACCAAAGGACACTAGGAAGCTCTCCCAGCATCCACTGGGGCCCTTCACCGGCTCCATTCCCAACCTGCCTGACATCCAAGGTCCAGCTTGGCCGACTCTGCTCTGCCAGAATTTCCAACCCCAGTTATTCCTCATGTGAAGGCCCCGTCAGAGAAGACCAGGGAGAACAGGGCTGCCCATCTGGTCCAGGCAGGGGAGGACTGAAGATCCACCAGCCAGGAGACAGGGCATATACCCAAGACCCCTGACCAGACATCCCCACCCCTGCACGCCATGCACCCATCCCAGAACGAGGTGTACAGTAGGACATGGGTTCCAGCCCTGCCTCAGCAACAGCCTGCTGTATGACCTGGGCAGGTCCCTTAACCTCTCTGTGCCTCCACTTGCTGGCCTCTGTGAGAACTTGGGTGAAGCCAGGGACAGCCTCCTGAGAATAGGCAGTCACTTCAGCAGCCCAGGACTTGGAGATGGCAACCCCAGAGGTGCCATCTCGTGGACCCAGAAAGCGCACCCCTCCTTCTGCGCTGGAGCTGGAGATTCAGGGCTTCCCCTACACATCAGCCCTGAGTCCTATGTCTCAGGGGCGTCCCATGCAGCTAGGGGGAAACTGCCCAGTGGACTGTCCTCCCAAGCGTCTCTCTATGTGGCCTCAGGGACACCCAGTGCCTGGCCTCCAACAACCAGGCGCACTAAATGTCCCTTGGTTGCCATGGCTTTCCTGAGCCTTCCACAGGCAACAGGCCCAGAAACAAGCAGTGAGTCACCCATGAGCGGGCACTGGGCCGGACGGTCTTAGAGGCGACCTGTACAGTCACATAGCCCTCTGCTTGGCCCTGCACCTCTAGCACACCAAGGCTGCCTCCTGTCCCAGGGCCCACTGACTGGCACCACCACCATCACAGGCCCCTCTGCGCTCTGCCCTCTAACCCTGTTGTTCCATTTCCGGCAAAGCTCCAGGTCCCCACCAAGGTCACAAAGGCCCAGGTGACACAAATGGTTAGAAGTGGGTGCTGAGAATGCATCAGCTCTGTCACACCTTAGCCTGTGTTCTGGGGACTGCAGACAGGAGGAGGTGATTATTGTTTCCCGCTGTCGTCAGCTCGTGCTGTTTCCTATTCTGTGCTCCCTTGAATTCAGTCCCCACAGCACACCCCTAAGAGAGCCTCTCTGGGTGCTGTTTACCCGTACAGCAAGCACTTACTAACCCGTGTCGCCTGCACAGGTTGGGAAGCCGAGAGTGGCACAAGCCTCCCGCTGTTTACAGCCTACCAGCCAAGGCTTAACCAAGACCAGAGAGCACACTGCTGAGTTCATCCACAGGTGACCGGTGGGCACAGTTCCTCTCTGACTTTTCTTGAAGGCCTCTCCTGAGGGGCTTCCTAGGGGGCCCCAGGGCTTGGCAGCTGCTTTCTTGCAGCAGGAGTGGCCGGAGAGAGGACAGAAGCCACCATGTCTTTTATAACCCAGCCTTCTGGCCTCAGAAGTGACAGTCCTGCCTAGCCTGCTGGTTACGTAGACCAAATGCGGGACCATTTGAGAGGAGAGTAACTGAGGTATGAACACCGGTGAAGGACCGTCCCTGAGGACCACGCAGAAGCCCATTTTACAGATGGTGAAACAGAGCCTCCAAGAGATGAAGCAACTCACCCAAGGCCTAGGTCTCACAACCAGCATGTGATGGAGGAGAAACCCGACCCCAAGATTGTCTGGCTCCCACATCTATGCCCTTAAGTGTCCGTCCTCCCCCATCTAGCCTTAGTCTCCCCAAATGTTGCAGAAAGAAAGTAGATCGCATAATTTTTAAGGAATGGAAGAGATTTTCCACTTAGAATGTTCTAAGAATTAGAAAGTGAGGCCCAGCTCTGGGGGCAGGCTCTCAGCCTGGGCCTCCAGCCCCAAGTCCTGCCTACTCTCACCTAGCAGCCTCGGCCCCTGACGGCTCCTCCTCTGTGAAAACCTGGCTGGAGCAAGCCTCAAACTGTCTCTCGGTCCCCCTCACCTCTTCTGCTGAGGGGCTGACAAGACCTATTAATGATGAAAATCATGATGAAGATGAAATGCTGATGCTGTATCAGTCAGATTCCCATTACTGGGACAAAATACCTGCTACCCACAACTTACAGGGGAGGGTTCTTTTGGCTCACGGTTTAGAGGGATTCAGTCCGTGGTCAGCTGGCTCCAAGGAAGAGACAGCATGGGGGGAAGGCCTGGTGGAGGGAGGAGGCTCACTTCAGGGTGCCCAGGAGGCAAAGCAGGAGTGGAGGTGCTGGGAAGGGAGGCAGCCCCCCCAAAAATGTGCGCCCTGAGCCGCCCCTGTCCTACCAGGCCCCGCCTCCTCACAGCACACCCATGGATTAATCCACTAGAGAGTACAGTGCCTCCCTAAAAGCCCAACTCTAAACGCAGGAGACTTTGAGTGGCCCCTTAAATCTAAACCACATCAGGTACTAACAATACTAAGGGACACGTGCTTTGGGGTCCTTCAGTGACGCTGAGAGCTAGCGATGTATTTCATCACCATGGTCTCTGCTTCGGAGAGGCAGCCCGTGGAGCAGCCACTGGGGTATTCCTGGAGAACTTGCTGGACTCACAGTCAGTGCCACTGCCCTCCCCGCAGCCCCTGGGGGGCTGGTGTGTGCAGTCGCTCAGGACCACCAGGGCACGAAGCACCATCCTGTCCCCCACTCTGCAGGTGAGAAACTGAGCCCCAAGGAAGTTTCTCAGACAGCAAGGGGCAGAGCGAGAGGAAGCATGTGCTCTCCTGCCCCCGTGCTGCCTGCCGGGGCTGGGGCCTCCCTCTGTCTGCCCAAGGAGGGGTGTGGGTGTAAACCCCAGAGATTACAGGCCCCGCTGACCTTCTCCACCCAGCAGCCTCCTGCTGCTGCTTCCGGGGTGGTCTTGGTGGAAGATCAGAGGCGAGAGGCGGTGACCTTGCTCCAAATTACTCGAGAGAAAGGACACTTAGAATGGAGAGATAGCACTCAGCACCGCCGGCAAAACATTTCTGGAAGAGGGGGTGAAATTAAGGCTTTGAAATAACATTAATCATGATAATGCTGTGGCTGCTTCTCTTCTCGGGTTTGCTGGATGCACTGTCTTGAGGTGGCTTTAACCCTCGCCAGCCCTGGCTCCAGCAGAGTCCCAGGTACCACATACTCCCCTCCCTCTTTGGCTGGAGGCTCACAGTGCCCGAGTCTAAATCTTCCCTCCCCCAGCAGGCTTCCTAGAGCCAGGTGTCCCCCATGTCAGGGGCAAAACTCAAGGACCATGAGAGAAAAATCATTGAAGGAGGCTGTGGTCAGGATGAGGGCAAACAAACACCTGCCCAGGTGTGCCAGTTTCAAAATTAAAGGTCTCTAGGGCTGGGGGAGATGGCTCAATAGCGTAAGTGCCTGCCTGGAAAGCGTGAGGATGCGAGTTCAATCCCTGGTACTGCATCCCATGCTGGCCCCAGAACCCTGGGTGAGCTGAGCCAGCCTGGAAACCAGGCATGGTGGCACACACCTACAATCCCAGTGCCGGGGAGGCCGAGATAGGAGGATCACTATGAGTCTGAGCTAGGTATCGAGACCCTGTATCAATAAATTAAAAAAAAAAAATTTAAAGACTAAGCGAGGTTGCAGGGTGGGCCTAAGCCACAGGGTAGGGTCCTTATAAGAAGAGGAAGAGACACCAGGAAGAAGACTCCAGGACGGAGGCTCAGGAAACACCAGGCCTGCCCACAGCTTGATTTTAGACTCCAGCCTTCTTAACTGGTTAAGCGCCAGAACCCGAGATGCGTTCCACAGCCAGAGCTGACTGATACACACTGGGGGAAAGGAACAGGAATAAATGCCAACACTTTACTGTATTCCAAGCGCTGACCTAGAGGCAGTGTGGATTCATTCATTTAATCCTGTGGAGCAGGTTCCACCATCCGCAGGAAACTGAGGCACAAAGTAACCTCCAGCAAAGACAGAAAAGGCAGCACTAGGCCAGCGAGATAGCTCAGCAGTCCAAAGAGCCTGCTTAAGCAGCCACAGGGCCCGCAGTTCAATCCCTAGCACCACATGCCCTGCCAGCCCTGCCCAAAAGGCGGTCTGAGCTGGCCATTAAAAAAAAAAAAAAAAAAAAAAGGCAGCCTTGGGACTTGAACCCGTGAGCTTTGAGGGGAAGCTTGCGCTCCATGACACTTTGCCAGGAGTAGGAGCCCAGGGAAGTTGAAAAATCACCCAATTGCTAAGGGCTGGCTGCTAATTAAAAGAAGAATAATATTTATGGGCACCCACGAGAGATACCTGCGTGTAACTCCCAGCTTCCTGCTCATGATTGCGGCTCTTTGGAAACTGCTGCAAGTCAGAATTAAAATTTCATCCAGTGGCACCCGCACAGCCACCTCTGCTCTTCAGGATGAATGTGTACCTCACAGCTGTGCAGTGTGGAGAATTAGAAAATCAGAGCACACTATAGCCCCACAAGAGATTAGAGACCGTAGCTTTCGGGTCCTCGGGAAGCGGACAGTGTCACTATGCTCAGAGAGGTTCTATGGCTCGCCGGAGTCACACAGCAAGCTGATCTCGGGGCCAGCGAGACCTGCTCGCCTGTCATCTATGAGAGGGAAGGCGAAGCAGCCTACCATGCAGCCTCGCCCGGTTGCCAGTTTTTCTCCAGGTTCTCAGTTTGGCTTTCTGTCCAACAGCCAGCCAGCCAGCCAGCCAGCCAGCGGCCAAGCCCTGAACCTGTGTTTTCTTAGAGTCCCAGCTGTGTGCGCTGTGGTACCTTAGCACAGTCAACTCCTTTGCAGCTGTTAACCTAAGAACAAATTGTCAGTCTCCCTGGGCCTCGGTTTCCTCATCTGTGAAGGAGAGGCCCGACAACTCCTAGGTCAGAGGTCTTAAGGAGGAAATGTAGGCACACTGTAGATGCTTAATAGAGACCAGGACCAGCGGCTGCTAGGAACCCACACCCAGGAGGACCCCTCTTGGTGGCTCACCCTTCCGGCTCTGTGCTCTTGAGGGGCCCAGAAGGGCAGGGAAGGGGCCTCCCTGCAGAGGAGGGGACCAGAGCCAGGGGCTGCGGTGGGTTGCATGGAATGGGGATGCACCCAGCCTCGGCGTCCATCCTGGGACCCAGCACGCTGGGAGACAGGCCTGCCCGCCGGCACCCTTGCAGCCTAGTGCCCCTTCCAGAACCACATGAGGCTGCAACGGCTTCCCTATCACCAGCTCTGGGGAAGAATCAACCGTGATAGCTGAATGTCTGCGCCATTGTTATTGTTTTTTAATTATACCTCCTTGTTTTTTTAACTTGAGAACCAAATTGAATCTGTCCAACTTAAAATGAATTTGTGGTATAACACGGTGGTGCGGAACAGTTGGGCCATCAGCTCTCGGGGCCCTGGGGAAGGAAAAGAAAGAAACCCAGGCTCAGCGAGAGACCACCTTTCTTTTCCAGCTCCAGCTCCGCATGGGAGAAGCCCTTCTGTAGCATTCTGCAGCACACTCATTCTTTCCACAGCTGCTTGTGCCACCAACCAGCTGGGCACCGGGTAGCACACCAAAGAAGTCAGTCAAACTTCCTGATCAAGGGCTCCCTGTTCCGTTTTATCCAATTCCTGCCCTTTGGGAGGCTGAGGCAGGCGGATGGAAAAGTCGAGCCAAGCCTGGGCAACTTAACAAAATCCTGTCTCAAAATAAAAAGGGCTGGGGATATAGTTCAATAAAAGAGTCTTAGGTTCAATCTTCGCACTGAAAGAAGAAAAAGAAGGGGGAAGAGAAAGAGATGGAAGAAAAGAAAAAAGAAGGAAGAAAAGGAATCTTAAGATTCTAGACAGAAGGGTTGGGGAGATGGCTCAGTGGAATAAGCACTTCCCTAGCAAGCACAAGGGCCTGAGTTCAATCCCGGGTTCTGCCAAAAAAAAAAAAAAAAAAAAAAAAAACAACGATGCTAGACAGAGGAAAAAAGCAAGAGCTTTTTTTTTTTTTCCAAAGCCTCCAATCAGCCTGAGATTTAGTACAAGATTATGCCAATGCCTCTCACTACTCGTTATCCAAGAATGAAAACTGGCTGGGCTGACTACAGGTGGTCCATGCCTGTGATCCCTGCACTTGGGAGGCTGAGGCAGGAGGATTGCTATGAGTTCAAGGTCAGCCTGGTCAACAAACTGAGTTCAAAGCCAGCCTGAACTGCACAGTAAAACCCTGTCTCAAAATGACAAAAACCAAAGCAAACAAACAAACACCCCATAAAAACAAGGAGTGAAAACTGGCCCCCACAGTTTTCACTGGAACAGTCTCCCTAATGTGATCCTTCAGCTACAGATATTGTACCCATTTTGTAGGAGAGGAGACAGAGGTCAGGTGGCACAAACCTTGCCTGTGGTGAGGTAGCGACAGCTGCAGGGGGACCCTCAGGCAGCTGTCCGGCCTTGCTGGATAAGATGCTCCCAGCTCCGTCATCCCCTCCTCTCAGTGCCCTTGCCAGAGGTCGACAGCTGCTAGGCGGCATTCTTGTCCTCTGCTTTGCCCCTGCACTCTGTCACTGTCAGGGACAGAGGTGTCCTCCTCCGTGGAACCGAGGCTGAAGAACGTGAGTGCTTTAGGATTTCTGTCCTTCCGCCAGGGCCTGGGCGTGGTATCTTTTTGATCTGGTGGAACAGGGAGTGGGCAAATCGCACCTCGCAGCACCTTGGCGGGTTGTCTGTAGAAGACCTTTCCCCTGCAAAGGGGAGAGATCCGCCCTGTCCCAAGGCCCAAGCTGGGAGAGCCCCTTTGGGCTCTTCCACCCAAAGGCACCCGGAGCTCTGGGAACAAACACGCCCCCACCCACCCAAGAAAGAAAAGTCTGCTTCCTCCACTTCGCACGCCCTGACCCCATTTCTGCGTGCTGTCTCCCGTGCTGCCTTTAAACCAGAATCAACCTGAAACTCAAACTACAACCATCTTGGTAAATACAGCGTGCACAAGATGGCCTTTAAAAAGAACACCGTGCTAGGATGAAAATACACAGATGTTAAACTGTGAACTTTAAGGAGGGGGAAGGCGACCAATGACCTTCACTTTCTATCTTCCTGGATTATTTTAATTTTTTTTTTTTTTTACTGCAAGTAAATATTATTATTTTAATTAAGGAAAAGAAATAGAGTTGGTTCAAAAACCAGACAAGAGCCAGAAACACAGACTCTTTTTTTCGTTTTTTTAAGCCCCTGAAGCGTACTCAGCCTCCAGGGGGCCGGGGACCACAGTAAGAGGGTTAGGTGGTGTCGCTGGGGCCAAAATCATGCAGCCTGAAAGGCAGAGCTGATTTACTATTTGGCCCGATAGGGGAAAGCTTGCCTAGGCCTTCCCAGGAAAGGCTAAGATTTAGAGGAAAGATGAACTGGTGCTGGGGTCAAGGGAGGCTCTAGAGCCTCTGCAGGCTGGGAATCCAATCTGGCTCCTGGCAGAAAGGCCTCGGGGCCTGCAGGGCCAGGGAGATGGCTCAGTAGAATAAGCACTTGCCTGGCAGGCCCATCCCAGTTGATCCCTCCTCTAGTCCAACTTAGAGCCAGCACCCCTTCACCCTCCTGCCTCAGGGCTCAGACCCTGGGCTGCTTTTTTAGGTCTCTCCTCTGTCCCTAGCTAAGGCTCAGAGCTCTGTCAATGCCTTAGGAAGCACACCAACCTCAGCCATCAGAGGGCAGGAGACACTAACTGTCCCACAGACATTCAGCCTGCTCCTCTGCTTCCAAGGCTGTGGAGGCCAGCGCACCAGCACCATTATGGGGAGCCGATGGCTGAAGAAGTGATTGCCCCCACTTCTGCGAGAGCGATTACTTTTGCACTGCATAAACGCCCATCAGGCTGGTGGGGGTAAATGAAAATACAGGAGCATCTGGGCTGATTTATCTCAGCCAGAAGAAGCCGAGAAATTCATTTCCCCTCTAAACGATCTGCTCCGGCTCCTAAATATTCAATAATTTCCTAGCTAGGAAATGGATTTCCTTCCCTTCCCCGAGGCAGACGGCCCCCATTCTTATGCACAACATCATCAGGGTATTGAGGAGGGCACTGTACCACCCTCCACCCTGATCCATTCCCAGCTTGCGGGGACCCAGTAGCCAGCCAGCTCCACAGACTCCTTCCTGTCCTGGAGCCAGGCCTAAGAGGGGACTGTGTGACTGTCCCAAACCAGTGCAGCACTGGACTTGCTCAAGAAGCCTGGCAGCTGGGCATGGTGGCACATCTGGAATCCTGGCACCCTGGGAGGTTGAGGCAGGAGGATGGCAAGTTTGAGCACAGCCGGGGGATTTTAGTGACTTAGTGAGACCCTGTCTCAGACTTATAAATTAAAAAAAAAAAAAAAATGGGGCTGAGGAGATAGCCTCAGATAAGCACCTATCTGGCAAGGGCAAGGACACAAGTTCGATCCCCGATTCCACAGGCCATGCCAGCCCTGGAACCCTGAGTGTGCCATGCCTGCCACCAAAACCAGGCATGGTAGCACACGCTTATAATTCCAGCGCTGGGGAGGCTGAGACAGGAGGATCACCTCGAGTCCAAGCTGCATAGTGACACCCTGTACCAAATAAATAAATAAATAAATAAATAAAT
>NW_004524668.1:7768334-7806222 GCF_000260255.1 Octodon degus
AAAGGAAAAAGAAGGAAGAAGAGAAGGAGAAGCACCTCGAGTCCAAGCTGCATAGTGACACCCTGTACCAAATAAATAAATAAATAAATAAATAAATAAATAAATGATTTTTAAAAGAATTGGAGCTGTAGTTCAGTGTAAAGACCATGAATTGACTCTCTAGTACCAAAAGAAGCCAGCATAAGGAGAAGCAAAAGGAAAAAGAAGGAAGAAGAGAAGGAGAAGCAGAGAGGGGACTCTGCTGAGAGCTGCCTAATTGTGTGTCTGTCTGTCTTCTCCACCAGAGTGATTTTTGAGGGCAGAGACCATCTCAGGTCTGTTCCTATATCCCTATAGGTCTGGCTCTATGCCAGACTTTGTAGGTGGTCACTATAATGTTGAGTAAGTGAGTAAAGCAATGAATGAATGAATGAATGAATGAATGAATGAATGAATGAATGAAGTGGTGGGTAGATGGCACCTTAAAACACTGACTCCCTAGCATATGGACTGTAATTGATTTCTCTCTCTACCTAGTTCTTGACGTATATAAGCAGCCAATGAATGCTCACGGAATTAACATGTCAGACAGTGAAGCAGAGTCACTACCCAGCCCGAGCTCCTGATCCATCCACAAGTGGAACCTGCTGTGAGGACACTGGCGCCCTCCTCCCAGGCCTGCTGAATTGGCACCTCCAGGGTCAGAAGCCCGGCAGGGGCAGCAGTGCCACTCAAGTGTGAGGTCAGCTTCAACAGTGTTCCCTCAGGGACTCTACAGAGGATTAAGGCAAAGCAGACACAACCGGAAGTGAGCACATAGGCAGCAGGCTGCTGAGGCCTGGGGGCCTGGCTTCCACAGCCCAGGGGTCCACCTGAGATGGAGCCTGCGTGGTTATGAATAACGGTATTCTTGGCCAATTAACACTCTTGCAATCAGAGAGGGGGCTGCCGATGCCCCTGGGCATCCACTCTGGGGTGTCGATAATCCATAATCCAATATCAGCATTTGGAGACCAACAGGAATCTCCCAGAGAGGTCCTAGTTCCTCTTCCATATCAAGACTTAACTCATTCTCCGGATACTTTTCTCGGCTTCCTGTGGCATGGCTCCCGTTCTCCCTACCCATTTGCCAGGAGGAACTGGTTTCTATCTACTCGCTTCTTGAGCTGTGACTCTTGAGAGCAGGCAGTGGGGGTTCTGCAGCCTCCAGAGTTACCCTCCACTGTCCCCCACGTGACGGCCACCTGAAGTTTATGCAGCCAGTCGGTGTGGGCACCCGCTCCAGGCTGGACACTGGACACAGCCGTGGTGAAAGGGCACAGTTTCTAGATGGCTGGACCCTTCAGAGAAGCAGAGGGACAGAGCTGGGGAACCTGCAGCCCGGATGTGGGTAACAGCCTGCCAGGGACCGTGCCCAGGGGTCTCAGCAAGAAGGAGAGCACCAGACATCGCCCCTTGAGCTCTGGTCCTGGACACTGGGAACTTCGGATCCTGCAGTTCTGGAAACCTGAACTCCTCCGGGCTGCAGTAACCGCATCTTTAAATGGACAAAATGAGACGACACGGTTTCTGAGCGCCTTCCGGTCGATTCATTCCATCTGATCCAGCACCCCGCCCTCATCTAGCAAAAGCAATGTGACCTTTGACGGAAAAAACTGAGGCCTGGAGTGGTGACGTGACTTACCCAAGGTCACACAACAAGTCAGGAATGGAAAGCAAAGCCAGTCCTGGGGTGAGGAAGGGACAGCCTGCAGGTGACATCACTGTCACACCTGAGGGCGGGCAGGGGCAGGAAGGAAGCGAGCCCCAAGCACTGCCAGCAGCCTGAGCAAGAAGGCCCTGCCCTGGTCCAGGTTAGCAGAGGTTCCAGATTTGGGTCCAAGAAGCTTAATAACTCACCAGTACTATTCAGTGTTTCTCATCCCTGATTACAATTGTGACACCAGGAGGGGGCGCTACCCAGAAGGCAGCCTGGAGCTCAGGCCCCAGTGAAGCAGAGCCTGGAGAGCTTCGAGGTTGTCCTCCACCACCCCCAACTCCTGGGGGTCAGATCCCTGTGAGGCATACAGTCCTCAGCATCAGATGAAAAGGGCTCCCATCCCTCCCAGGCTCCACGGCCCTGGGCAAATTGCCACACCAACCTGAGTCCTGGGCCCACCTCTGAAAAGAGGTCCTGCTGCCTGGTCTCAAATAGTTACTGAAGGTCACACTGGATGACCCCCTGCCCACCCATACTGGGCGCCCGGCTCGGCACCTGCCCCTGCCCGAGCTCAGTGAATAAGAGCACCTAGTCATTAATAGCTGCCTCCGCAGGATACCCCAAAGGGGGGCTGTGCCTTTAAGAAGAAATCGATCCAGCCCTTGGCCAGCCCGGGAAGAATATCAATCCTTGGGCACATTGGGAGCAGGATTGATTGGATTGTGGGAAGGATGAAGAACAGAGCACGGGGACCCTGCCCTGACCCCAGCCCCAAAGGCTGCTCCCCATGCAGAGTCAGAAAAGGGGGGACAGTAGATGCGCTCCTCTGGGCTCTCCTGCCTCAAGGGCACCAGGCCGCCTAGCAAGCAAGCAGAAAGTGGAAAGAAGCAAGTGCAAGGGCTACAAGGGCCCAGAGGAAGGCACAAGCGCTGGGTTAAGGGCAGGAGGGCCTCCTGGGAGAGGAGGCGGAATGCTGAGCACTATGGGGGAGGCAGGATTTACACCAGGTGTGGTGGTACACACTTAGGATCCTGACACTTGGGAGGCTGAGGCGGGAGAATCTCAGGTTCAAGTCCTTGTCTCAAAAAATAAAATAACATAAAATAAAAGGAGGTAGGACTTTGTGAGGCAGAGCAGGGAGAGGGAAAGGTGTTTGAATAGGGAGTATAGAGAGAAAGATCAGAGGCAGGGAAGACTAGGGCAGGATGGGGGGTGGTCATGGACATGAGCAGGGAGGCCAGGGCAGGGGGCAGGGAAGGGCCTGGTGCGTCCTGAAAGCTGCTCAGGGTCCTTTCTAGGCTGACCTCCTGAGTGCAGAGGACATGGAAATGGTGGGGTCAGGTTCCTGGGAGGCACCCAGCTACCCAGGATGCTCCCCAAGGCCTGGCCTGGCCTCTGAAAGCTTCGTGGCAGAGCAGAGCTGCCCAGCCTGACTGCAGCCCCAGGCCCGTGGTCAAAGGTAAAGGGACTGGTGAGGACTCTAGGCGTCTTTGCCTAGAGTTGTATAGAATAGAAAGAAATGGGCTTTCCCCACTTGGGAGAACACCGGCCTGACCACCAACTCTGTTCCAACTCAATGTCTCAAGGAAGGGCTGCTGCTCTAGGCAAACTAGGGGCAGTGCAGCCTGAAAATACACCCTAAGGTATGCAACCAGTAGGCCTGGTTCAAGTCTCCACTCCACCATGTCCTAGCTGTGTAGCCTTAAGCAAGTGACTTGACTGGTAAGGACAGGATTCCAGGCGGCCTCTCACTGCCCCTGCTGGCCTTGCTGTCCCCTCCTTCCTAGGCTACAAGGAGAGGAGGAAAGGTAGCGGAGCATGGCCAAAGCACCAGCCTTGGGCCAGGTGAGGTACTCGGTAGAAACTGGAAAATCTCTCCATTCCATTCGCTGTCCTGAGCAAGTTGCCACCCCTTCAGGCCTCGGTTGCCCTACTATAAAATGCCAGGTTGCTTTCAGGGGCTCAATGAGCAGAAATATTCCAGGAGGGCAGAGAACAATTCAGGGGATCAGAATTGATCCCCTCTGGGCCTCAAAAGCTTCTGCAGAATGGGACTGGCAAACCTCACCTGGCTCAAAAAACAACTAGCAACTATGCAAAGTGCCCAGCACGGTCTTGGGTACACAGATGCCCCCGTACCTGGTGGCTCCAGCTCACAAACCCCCAGCTCTGGCCAGGCCAAGGCGCCCACTGCAAACCCCAGGCAGCCTTTTGTTGAAACATTCCGTTTCGGATGCGTCACCTTTCATCCCAGCGCCAGCAGCGAGTGAGTCTCCACGCTGGGCCCCGTCCAAGCTGAGTGTCTACAGCCGCGTGGTCCCATTTATCACGCACGTTTGATGGAAGATTCCTCCTCCAGGAATCGCGCTCCCAAGCACTCCTGGCTCTCAGCAAGGGCCTTTGAAACTTAACAGCAGGTTCTTTAAAGGGACAGCAGAGGCACACTGCATCGGAATATGTGGCTTTGAACCCGTCAACATTAATAGAGGTCGACGAGCCGAGAGACGCAGGCCCTTCCTAGAAATAAATCAACAGCTGCAGCCGCCGGCCAACGATTCGTTTTGCTCCATTTTTTTTTTTTTCTTGATCTTCCACTGGTACTGGAGGGAGCTGGTGGGACAGAGGAGGCAGATGGAGCTATGCCACATCACTGGACCGGAGGGAGAATCTTGTCTGACCTGAAAGGGACCTGGCCGGTCATCTGTCACCCTGGCCCTTCCATCACTGTCACATAGGCTTGCACTGTGGGACACAGTGAATGCGGAGGGAGCATCCAGCACCCCCCTCCTCTCACCTCATCTTTTCTGCTCTCTGGGGGAACTGAGGCCCAGGGAGATCAATGTCTTTGCCTAGAGTTGTATAGAATAGAAAGAAATGGGCTTTCCCCACTTGGGAGAACACTGGCCTGACCACCAGCTCTGTTCCAACTCAATGTCTCAAGGAATGCTACCGTTCTATGCAAACCAGGGGCAGTGTAGCCTGCAAATACACCCTAAGGTATGCAACCAGAAGGCCTGGTTCAAGTCTCCACTCCACTATGTCCTAGCTGTGTAGCCTTCAGCAAGTGGCTTGACCTCTCTGAACCCCTCAGCCCCTCCAATAGGGCCCCACACTGTCAATGGGAAGAGGACTAGGGCCTGTGTGACTGTCACCCCAGCTGCCCCGGGCCCCTCTGCCCTTTCTCCCAGCTCTCCACTGTCTGCAACCACGTAGGCCAGGTTGACTTGCCTCCTGGGTGGCCTGCCGCTCTTAACACTCTTAACGAATGCTCGGATGTACAGTACAATGTTTTATGTTTCTGTCGGTCCTCAGTTACTGATTGCTTTATCAATAGTGCTGCTTATGTGAGTTCTGTGATTGATCTGGTTCTGCCCCCACCTCCCTGGGTGGCCCTGGGCGAATCATTCATCCTCCTGAATTGCAGGATCTGGAGGGAGGCGCCTCAGAGAGCATCAATCCAGGCCTGGCATGACACGGACAACAGTCACAGCAGCCACTCTTCAAGCCACCCACGGAGCCTATGGTAGACCAGAGCACCGGGCGCCCAGTGACCTGTGTCCCCAGAATTGCACCTTCCTGGGGTCCCCTCCTGTGCAGACCAGGCTGCTTGCTTTGCTCAGTGGGACACAGGCAGGCAAGAGCCAGCAAAGGCTGTCCAGTCTCTCTGAATACTCGCTCTTGGGATGCTGCCTGGAAACTCCAGGCTATCAGGGAGCCCAAGCTCCAGAGAAAAGTCAGGAAGCCACATAGGCAGAGCCACCCCAAATGCCCAAGCCCACACAACCCAGTGGTGGCTGCACCGGCCCAAATGTAGTGGACAGTGACAAGGGTGACCAACCCATCCTGGTCCACTGGGACTCAGAAATTTGGATACTAAAAAGTCTCAGTTCCCAGAAATACCCCCACGTCTCCATCCTATCACCCTACTGAGCACAGATGGGACAGAAAAGCCGACTCATCAGCCTCCAGAATGGAGAAGAAGCGGTTGTTTACACCTCCATCATTAGGGTGTTTTGTTACACAGCAGTAGACAGTCGAAACAAGTCCTGGGCTCAGCCTCAATGTAAGAATTTTCAATCTACACAACAGTCCTGGGAGAGGGCTTTAGTACCCAACAAGGGATGAAAGGGAGGCTCAGACTGGCCAAGGGATAATACAAGGTCAAGCTTGAAGAAAGTGATACACAGATAGCTCGGGTGGCCAGGTAGCTCATGTGTCCATGGGTCAGTCCGGCAGCTCTGGTTATGCCTGGGCCTCTGCATCTGGGGATGGTTGATTGGCTTATCTGGGCTGGCTTCAGTTAGGTGATCAGCCTGCTGTGTCCCTTGACAGAGGCAACCGTGCAGGGCATGCTGTGGCCCTTGCAAGGTTTGATGCGCTAGAACTGGCCTGTCCTCACCGCCACGTTCTCCTGTCCAGGTATAAATACTGAGAGATCAGTGGCTGCCTACAGACTAAGTAGCTCTCAAGAGGATAGAAGAGGACTCAGGTGAAGACTGAAGCCTTAGGGTTGTTAATTCAATCAGTTACCCCAATAGAGTCTTTGCCGTGTCACTAGGCAGGGCTCTGGATATCATACTTGCTATCATTTATTTCTTGAACTCTTCCTTTAATTTAAATGCACTCTATTTGTCATGAGTGAACTACGCCAGTAACATAGACCAGGCATGTTTGTGTCTTTCCACGATGTCTGAATTTATTGAATGACAATAAATTCACAAGCTACTCTAACTTCATCAGCCTTACCAGGCCAAGTACTCCCAGAGCTCACTCCATAGCCGGTGGGCCGGGCAATCACACGTTCTTTTATTCCAGTCTTAAATAGTAATGTCTATTCTGTCACTCAAGAGGCTGGACGTGGTGGCACAGGCTTGCAACCCCAGCACTCAGGAGGCCAAGATAGGAGGGCTACTCTGAGACCAAGGCCAGCCTGGACTACTTTGTGAGTTCGAGGCCAACTTGAACTATATAGTAAGATCCTGTCTCAAAGAAAAGTAACCCACATCACTCAAGTTACACATCATACTTTTACACAGTAATATACAGGCTACATGGCAGCGGGAAAAGGGTTAGCAGGAGCCTTGGGATTCTAAAAGGAGAACCAGAAATGAAGACAGGGTCCTTAGAGATGCGGGAAGTGACCTCAGAGGTCCGGGCGAGGTTCTAGCCCTCAGCGCTGGCCAAAGCCTGAGTTTTGACAGCAGACACTTGCAGTGGGCTGTGTGGAGCAGGAGCTGGAGCCCTCAGCCTGTCCACCGGGTGATGGTCAGGGTCACCTCCATGAGGCCACAGCATTGGGTGTCCCTCCTTTTGTACGATCCAGGATTGTAGCCATTGCTGGTCTGGCTGTCTACTGTAATTTAGGTATGAATGTGTCCGTGCGTTCTCAATGTAACTGATAAGTTCCTAGGTGGCAGTTTTTTCTGAGCACGATTAATCTCTCTGTTGGTGTATACCTTATGATCCTGCTGTGGAGCTGGGAGTTGGTTTTGTCCATAAGTCTGGAGTCTCCGACACCTGGGGCTTATCCATTTGCCCCATCAAGTTCCCGAGTTATCCTGCCATAATACTTGCGCTCAAAGCAGATCAAACTTCTGTTTTATAAATTGGAATCACTCGGGGCAAAGCTCCTGTCCTGCACAATGCCCACTGTATGCTATCATCCATCTGTGCAGCTCGGTGAAGGAAGCTGAGCCAGAAGAGTAAGCAACTGGCCCAAGGTCACGCAGCTCAGTGAGGCTGCTATGTGTTACCCCAAAGTCTGCGCCCTTAGCCCCAGAGCTGCCCTGGCTGCTGTGCCCCTTTCCGGCCCTCGTATCCCAGAGGAGGAGGCCGGGCTCTCTGGAGGGTGCCAAGGGAGTCCGAAGCTCATTTCTTCCCGAGCCAGAAGTTTCTGCTGATACAGCGGGAAGCCTCGCTGGAAGAGATGAAAGTCCCTTTGCTGGGTGAGGCGGTCTGCTGACAAAGGATGGGCTTCTTTTGGAGTCGGTCCTCTGGGAGCGGAGCAGGTGGGAGCCACGGGTGGTGGAGGGGAGGCTGCAGAGTGAGCAGCCACCAGGGCCCGGTCAGGTGGGACATCCACGAACGAGCCTCCTCTGCACCAACCCAGCAGGACCCAAGCCAGAGTGGGGTTTAGGAGACCTGAGCTGCTCAGGAACTGGAAATGATCAGGACAACAGCTTCCAGATAGGGGGGGAAACTGAGGCCCAGAGAGGAGCAGAGACTGCAGCAAGACACACAGCCTCCATCTGGAGCCTGAGCAGCCCCTGCTGGGGACCCAGCTCATCTTTGGTCTGGCTGGGGTCACGCTCAGGGCTCTCCCACAGAGAAGGCTCCTAAAAAATCAAGGATCTTCTGGGTCTCACTGTCCCAGGGGAGCCTGGGGACACTGAACTGTTTTTCTGTCTTCTTCAAGGAGATTCAGCCGGGCACATGCAGATCGGTAAACACCATTTATTACACTGTTCCCAGAGCTCTATTTCCAGCCACAGATACGAGCTTATCACAGCTGAGGAGCTGAGGGGAGAGGCAGCACAGAGCCCCTCCGGCGATAAGGCTTGGGGCTCCCAGGGCCCTTCCCAGCACCGAGGCCAGGCTCCGCATCTGCATATGGTACTTCACTGAGTGCAGCTCCTCAGAGACCCCAGGAGTGTAGAGGACAGCGAGGACACTTGCCTTGATGCCCAGGGTGACCTTGAGCAAGTCCAGTGACCTTGCTGGACTCCCTCCCAGGAAGGATATGGGCAAAATTAGGGGTCTTGAAAATATAATCCTTGGGACCCCAGATTCCTTACAGTGACTCTGGGGACTTGCTAGGCAAGGAAAGAGAAGTGTGCCCTGGTCCCCTACCCCACCTGCTACCAGACCAGACCGGCTTTGATCCACGTGAAGTGCTGGGAGTCCACGTAAGATGTTATGGTGTTGTTTCAACAAAGGATTTGACTACTTTAAAGGAATCCTGAGACAGATGAGCCATGTGTGTCCTTCCAGGAGGCTGAGGGTGGTGAGGCCAGCAGCGCAGGGAACAGAGGCTGGGGGCTGCAAGAGGTGGGGCTGGGAGTCAGGACTAAGAAGGACACAGCCCTGCCTGGCACGGCTCCTCGCATCCACCCCTTCCCACCTCCCTGGTCTCTGCCTCCCTCACAGCCACCAGGGCAGGGAAAGGGAAGCTCATTCCTGGTCCAGTGTGTGCTTTGGGACAAAACCCTTATTCTCTCAGTCTTGAGCTCTGTCCAGCCTGGAGATTGGGAATCACAGTGCTTCCTCCTGCTCCACAGCCACGCAGGTGTGGGTGGGCACACTTCCTGAGCCCTCTGTGTGCCCCATTCTAACCTCCCCACTCGAACTTCATCAGCTCCTCACTGTGTCCCGGGGGGGATGCTCAGAGACTTGAGTTTCCCACCCAAGGTCATGCCACAGGGAGATGGCAGGCTGCTCCTCAAACTGTCTGACACGCCTCCTTGCCCTCCTCTGACTTGGTCCCTCCTTGCTGGGTGGTGACCTGACACCTCTGCCCTGGTGAAGGGCTGTGAGAGAGGCCAATCTTGGCCTCTGTCTCTCCCCCAGAGTTTGGCCGGCTAGGGGCGAGGCAGGTCTTCTAGACTCTCTCAGAAGCCTAAAGCAGGCCTTGCCTGAAACCTTTCTTGTCTCCTCCACGTCTGTTGGCTTAGTCTGCTCAACAGTGGTGTCTTTTCCCTGCCCCTGGAAGCTCCACAGTCAGGATCAAGGGGCCGCACTGATGAGGACCTTCTTGCTGTGACCTCCAGGAAGGTGACTCAAGGGCCAATGAGCTTGCTAAAGAAAGAGGGGAAATGAGGCAGAGATTTAGCATCAGAAACCCACTCTTTGCCACAGAATACCTTCTTGAGGGACACTCTCTCCCATCCAAGTACTAACCAGGCCTGACCCTTCTTAGCTTACGAGATCAGACGAGATCAGGCGCGTTCAGGGTGGTATGGCTGTAGATTTGAGGGACACTCTCATGACACATGTCCCCTCCCAGCTAATGTCAGCATTCAGGAGGGTGAAACCTCTGATCCTCTTGGAAGGTCCCACTTTTAACACTCCCACAGTACTGATTCCGTCTCAACACACATCTGGAAGGGACACTCACCATAGCCATGCCCAGCACGCAGAATCTGGCCAGGGCGCTTGGCCCAGGAGACATTCAGCGGGTCCCTCCTCCCGTAGACAGCTGGGCATGGCCACATGGCTCCGTCGAGACATGGTTACCTGATGGCTGGCGACAGGTCCTGGGGGACCCCGGGACAACCCCTGAAAGCCGCCCAGCAGTCAGCACCAAGGGGGCGTCTCTAGGGAGGGCTGCTTCCCAGACTAGATTTGTTCCTCTGAACACAGGTGTGCGACAAGGCTTGGTGTAGATAATTTATTTGGGACTTGATCCTGGGGACCAGTGGAATAGGAGGCTGAGGAGGCAAGAGAGTAATAACCACCTTCTCGGGGTTTTGTGAAAATTATAACCCATGGAAAGCACTTTAAAGCTCTGAGCTGATAATAAGCCCTTAATAGATTCTCACTCGTTTCCTTATGGAGTTGTTGCTGGTGATTTTTATCACAGCTGCCTCCCATGCCTGACGTGAGCTCTTGGGGGGATAAGGCAGCCTCCAGTAACCTTGTGTCTAGCAGGACCACTATTCTGGCACTTCATTGTCCCTGTGAGTCCTGCTTTGTCTCCTTGACTCAGGGGCAGGGCTGGAGTCCTCTTGCTCTGCTGAGGGTGAAAGAGCCCATGGCTATGCAGCCAGGAACTGTCAGAATAGGCAGAAGAGGAATGTGAGGTCCATTTGGGGACTGGTGGTGGCAGCCCCAGGGCCACAGGGGCCTGTGGAGCCCTGTTGTGTCCAAGGCCAGAGCTCAGGCTCCCCGATGAGACCTCAGAGTTGGCCTGTGGCGGTGAGAAGCAGCTCCTTGCATCACCCCTCTGGTGAGGTGACAGCACCCCAGGGCAGGTGAGCTGAACCTTACTGGCAGCTTCCCCACATGATTAAGGCTGTGAACCAGCAAGAAACCTCTACTCCTATACATGCTATGAGCACATGGAGGGGGTTGGAGCTGAGAAGGCCTGGAAGGATCTGGAACACTCCAGAAGTGGAAGATGAAGAAATTTTACTCTCCTCAGACACCAGGAAGGAGGCGTCCCAACAGGCTCAGCGAGGTGGAGCTGCTTGTCTGAGGACCCATAGTGGAACTCGGAAGCCTGAGAGACTTGGAACCTGCACCCTGAACTGTACCAGGAACCTCCTTCTTGGGGTTTTGGGGTGCTGCACTCACAGTATTTGGCCATCACATCTGTCACCTGGTGGAGGTAGGAACCCTGGTCCTTGTGGGCACCTCCACAGGGACCAGGTGCCCACAGTATGGAGGTGGAAGACGATGATGTCACCCAGACAGGAAGGTCAGATCCCAGGCCTGTCCCACCTACTGGTCTCCTCAGGAAACTCTGACCTTTATCGTAGATGGCCTCCAGGGAGCTGAGCTCAGAGGAGAAGCCAGGTGCCTCCTTCTCAGAGGCCAGTGGCTGCAGAGGAGAGAATTCACAAGCACCTTGGGACGGCAGGGAAACATCTCTGCAGACACCCAGTGACTCTGAAAGCAATTTAGCTTTTATTTTCCTTCCTCTCCTGGCCTTCCTTTCTCTCCCCGCAGCTATCGATCCACCATGGCCACGGCCATTCCTCCCAACACTCTGGTGCTGGCTCAGTCACACAGCCACTCGGCTCCCAGGCCCCTATGTGGTGGCTGAACCACTCAGGACTGACCGTGGCTGGCTCCTGGCAGCCCCCAGAAACACTGGATTCTCTTCTCCACCCCAGGTCTGCATGGTCTCTTGATCCCCATCCACAAAGACCCTCGAAGGGCCTGTGCTGCTGGTCTCCCCTCCCTGCCTTCCCAGAAGACAGGGCCACTTGCTCGGGCAGAAACCTCTCCTCCAAGCCTGTTCCCAGCCCGGGTCTCAGGGCTCTGTGAATGGTTGTTGAGTGACTCGAAAAGCCAGCGAGGAAAATAAGAGTCCAGCAATCTGCTGTCTGGAACCCCTCTGGGAGGACTGCCTTGAGCCTGCACTGGGGTTGCAGAGGGATGGGAGCTTCCAAAAGGCACTGCATATGTCTCTGGGCAACTGTCATGACTTCTCCTTGCGTCTCTGTCTTCATCTGTAAAACAATAACCCTAACTTAGGCCCCACCAGGGGGCAGTGTGGTGTCAGCCTATTGGCCACAGTAGGCCTGGGGCGATGCCACGCTTTGCACAGACCTGAGCCCTTCATGTTGAGCCGCTCATGTCAGCAGTCTCAAGCATCACGTGGTAGCATCTCACTGACTTGCCCGTCTGTTGCCACCTGCCTGCGAAGGCATCGCACATGCAGTGAGACGGTCCACAGCCCTCCACATCCCCAAGTGTCCCCACCTGCTGACCGTGGCTTCCCCTCCCATGGCTGCACCTGCCACTGTTCTCTGAGGCTGCCCTCCGGCTACTGGAGCCTCCTGGTCCCCACCTGCAGAGAAGGGGCTGCCTGGGAGTCCACCACCTGGCCAATAACTGACAGTTTGGAGAGTTGGCACCAACTGTGAGGTAGAACAAGGTCCAGGGACCCCCGCAACCTGGCTGAGGCCACCCTCGGTAGGATTTTACCTGAAATCATCCCTGATAAGCTGCTCTGTCCATGCCTGCTGGGGCCTCCTTGCTTCTTAAGACACTAGATCGCACCTACATCCCAGTGTCCACCCAGCCACCGGAGGCAGTGGCTGATGTTCGCTCACCTCGCTCTAAGCCCAGCTGTCCCCACACGTGGAGCGCTGGGTCCACGTGAGTGAACTACTGAACCTAATGATGGCATCAGGTCTGAGACTGGGAAGGCAGCCAAGAACAGGATTCTGAGGGGGCAGGATAGAGGCCAAGGCCACCAGTCCCCCCTGCCAGGCCCGCCCCATCCATGCCCAACCCATCACTTCCCCCTCAGAGGGGCCATCTGTGGCCATAAATGTTCAGTGGAGCGTGTGGTCTTTACTATCCAAGCCTCAAGCATAAACACGCTTGTAAAATTTAAAGGCAAACCGGGCCGGGTTCCCAGGGGCAGCCCCAGTGACGTTACGTATGAAAGGGGGAGGAGGTGGATCATGACCATGCTAAGGCCAGAGTAGAAAGAAGGGGGTCATCTGGGGCTATCTGTCTGTTTGTGATCACTTGGGCTGCAGTGCTGAAATGAAAGTCGGCCCTGTCTGGGCCACACCGCTGGGCAAGGACATTAGATATCATGTCCCATCCAAACAGAATCAGTCTTCCTGCCTGCTGTGGGGCAGGAGACCCAACCTGGGACGGCACAAGACAAAGCCCTGGCCGTCCTGGACCCTCGTTCTAGAGGGAAAACCCCAACAAAGAAACAAAGAAATCATTCTTTGGCACTGAGCAGGGCTGGAAAGATGGGAGTGGGAGACCAGCCTGCTTCATGCAGGGATCACAAGGAATGGCACCCCAACGAAGTCTCACCACCCCACTACTCTCAGCTGCTGCCACGGCTCATCAACAAGCAGTGCAGGCTGCTTCCCGGTCCCTGTACCACAAACCTGGCAGCTGTTGCTGATCTGCTGGACCTGCTGCAGCCTCCCTCCCTGTGGGAGCTGCTCAAACCAGCCCAGCTTTCCATGAGAGGCATTGTGAATCAAGCGCAAGCTCCAGAGCCACAGCCCTGGGTTCAAAACCCACTTTGCCACTTACTAGCTGTGCACCTCTGGGAAAGATAATTCAATTCCCTGAGTTTCAACTCTAGCCCTGTAAAATGGGGGAAAAAAACACACAGCACTTTGTAGGATTCAATGAGGAGGGAGGGGGCGGCACAGCCCAAGCCCACCATAAGGGTAGTGATTATTGCTGTGTTTATGATTGTGGTTCTCTTTTTACTGTTACTGGCAATGGCCCTGCAGCTCACATGAGCAGATCCAGCAGGTTAGAAGTAGGGGTGAAGGCAGAGAGTGGGGGGCTCTGGGGATTCATGCTGCAGCATCTGGCTGAGACAGGAAGAAAGGCAGCCAGTCCAACAGAGATGGAGGCTGCCATCCTGGGAAAGGGGAGGTAGTGCCCTCTGGCTCTACATGCCTGCTGGGAAGGACCCTGGTTTGCAAGATGAAGGGTAAGCAGAGTTGGAGAGCTGGGATCTGCTGGGCCAGGGCCAAATCCAGGCTTCAGCCAGGTAGGGGCAGCACGAATCTGGCCAGAGCGCTCCTGCCTCCTGCTCCCCCGATGGCATCTGTGGCCAGGTGGGAGCAGCCTGCAATCCTACCTCCCAGGTCTTTGCAAAGACCAGGGGAGTCAGGGCAAGAAGTCGGGTCTCACTTAACTCAAGGTAGTGATGGGAGAATGGAGAGAATCTGATTTTCAGATTGAGTGAACTGAAGATGCAAGATTTTACGATTTCTTAGTGTCTGCAAGTCCAGCGCTGAATTCTCCCTAGACCGCTGGCTCTGTGGGACCAAGACATGGTCTGATTGCTTCAGGTTCCACTCTAGTGTTAGCATCCAGGGGCTGTCATATAGAAGGTGAGGGGTATCTGTGTGTGCATGTGTGTGTACACATAGGGGTGTGTGTGTGTGTGTGCGCGCGCTCACACGCGTGCACATGCCCAGGAGTGTATGCAAGAGTGTGCTGGAGGAATGGATGAATCAATGAATGATGAACAAAAACAACCCTTCTCTGTCCAGTTGCCCAAACCAGAGACAAGGACGCTGCCCCTGCCTCTGCCTGTCCCCCTCTGCCACTCCCTTATCCCATGCCTCGCTGGTGCCCGATGCAGACAGCCACCTCAGCCACTCCGCCACCTCACTCACCTCCCAACCCCAGTGTAAGAGTCTTGTTTGCAGAAAGAAAGGAAGTTCATTAACCAAATTGGGGGCATTCTACAGCAGGATCGAGTCATCCGCAGGCACAGAAGAAAGTCTTATCTAGGTCACGAAATTAATGAAGAGGAACTCAGCACAAAGGACCCATCCTGATAGACGGAGGCCCTGCAGGCACCACGCACCTTCCTTCCCTAGGAGTCCTGGGTGCTGGGCAGGCAGCCGGTGGAGCTGGGCCTCAGCAGGGGCTGGGCCAAGTGGCCAGCGGCGTCACACACAGCCCTGGATGGTGGCACAGTGGGAAGCTCTCAGCAGCCGCGGTCATGCTCTGACACCTCCACTTCCCCTCTTGCCCAGGACACTTGGCACCTGAGTCCAGCCACTCCTGCCTCGTTAAGCAGCCAGCACAGGGCCCTGGGACATGTCTTAATTAGGTGACCACACTGGCTGGCATAAATTAATTTGATAAAGGTAATGAAGTTCAGCAGAGCAGAGCTGACCGTGCTTCCAAGAGCAGCTGCCGTGAGGCCTGAGCTCTGGAGCTGGGCAGAAGTGAAGGGGCGTGTGGCAGGGGCTCCAGGACACGCCGCCTCTCTGCTGCCATCCACGGGCCTTTCATCCTCTGGTGGCTGAAGGACCCAGGGGTGCATCATGCCCTAAAGATCTCTGGAAGCGAGCTCAGCCACGTGCCAGGAGAGTCGAGTCACCGACTTCCAGGAACTTCTGTTTCCTCGGTGCCTCCTAGCGCTGATTCAAGAAAATGATACACACAGAGCACTTGACACATGCCTGGAGTGATCAGTGACCCCTCCCTAAGCTGCAGCAGCCATTTTTATTACAAATGCCAAACAATGGACCCCCAACCTCACTCCCTAAAACTTGGGTGTGTGTGTGGCCCTTTTGGCCCAAGGATTCACCCTTGATTCCACAAACCCTCTCTCATTGAGGACCTCCTGCTTCTACTGAGACTCAAAGGGTTGAAAATCTGGCCAAGATCACATCTCCAATAAGTAGTGGATGTAGGATTTGAACCCAGTTCTTGGGTCACCCCCTTCAAAGGAAAGCCCATTGGAACCCTGGACAAGTGGGTGGGCAGAGCAGGCACAATTCAGACTGTTCTGCCTTCCTTCTGATTCACAGCTGCTGCAAGCACGACAGCTGCTGGACAGTTAGCTCTGCATTTACTCTGGCCATGTACCAAGTCCAGCTGGGGGAGATGGGAAGATTGTCAGATGACGGGGTGTCAGAAGTCGTCCTGGGGTTCGAGCGCTGCTCAGTCACAACTGCCTGTGGTACCTTAGCAAGTCGCATTTTCGTGATGTCTGTGTTCCTACCTGCAAAGCAGATGCAGAATTCAAACTCTGAACACCTCCCCAGCCTGACAGACCCTCCACTGAGCCACCTGGTCTTAGGTTTGAGGAACATGAAATTTCTCACCAACAACCCTAGATCCCTGGCACAAGGGAAGGCTGGCACATCAGAACCACCAGCACTCTGTGCCCTCAGAGACCAGAAGAAGGACTAAGGGGAGACAGCAGGCAGTGTCATGGCAAGGAAGGACCCTGAAGGTTGAAGTTCTCCTTGGGACATAAAATCCCAGAGTCAGGAGTGTGGTGGCGGCTCTCAGCCAAGAATAACAGCGAAGGTACTAAGCGCTTCCCTTGCTGTAATCTAGAGACAAGTGCCGGGTGTCTAATTAGCAGAATATTAGATAATTGGTGTAATCGGGTACAATTCCCTTTCTGACAGCCTCGGCTGCGGTGTCCCATTTCAAGCTTGAGCTGCTGGTAGCGTCGGGCTGACAATTGTAATAGTGAGAATGAAAAATCAAATTGGAGTCATTGGAGGCCCCTATTAAATTGATTCAGAGGAGGAGAAATTAATGGGATTCCCTCACCTCCCGTGCTCCATCTGCCTCCCTGTGTCCCAGAGCAGAGTTGTCCCATGGAGAGAGGGCACTGGTGGCCTCCTCGGTCCTGGGCTGCAATCCTTGGCCTCTGACCTGCTCCCGCCTGCAAAGCAACCCCGGGGAGCCGCCTCCCTAGAAAACCAGCTATGAAAGGTCAGCACAAGAAGAGGGTGAAGTGGAGTTCCCGTGAAGTAGATCCCTGTAGTTCAAGCAACACAAATCAACTCAAACTTTAAAAAAAGAAGAACATTTATTGGCTCACGCAGCTGGCAAGTCCAGAGGAAGTGCTGTCTCAGACAGGCCAAGAACCCAAAGGTGTCACCATCACCCCTTCTGTCCCTGGCCTAGCCTCCTTTACTCCAAGGGGCTGGGATTGCCCTGTACTGAGCTGGGATGAGGTGAAGGTGGGGAACACGATCACACAGAGTCAGCACGTACAGCAGCCAATGTATGGGTCCACAGAGAAATAGAGATCTTCTCACACCAGAGTTAATATATAAAAGCCAAGAAAGTGCCCCGATTGGCTTATCTTGGGTCACGTGCCTCTCTGAACCAATCTCCACTGCCAATGTTGACTTGGATCCCACATCCTCTCCTGTAACCCAAGGCCCAGCTCAGGTACTTTTAGGGTTGGTAACTCCACTAGAGGAGCAGAGAGAACCCCAAAGGATGCTTTTACTTCAGAAAGGGGTGAAGGCATGTGAAACACAGAACCCACCACTGCAAAACAGCCTCTCGCAGTAACAGCCTCTGTTGTGGCCCCTCATGAGTCTGAGGGTTGACAGGGCTCAGTGAGTGGTTCTTCTGCTCAACATGATGTTGCCTGGATCTACAGTCATCCGGCTGCTCGGCCAGGCACCTGTGTCTGAGATGGCCCAGCCATGCACCTGGTATGACAGGCCATGCTCTTAGGTCTCTCAGACTCCATGGGAGTGAGAGGCAGATGGGGGCCCATGGCCCCCGGGGCACGTGGCACTGCCACAAGTGGTAATCTTCAATCTCCTTAAGCAAGGCAGAAGTCTCTGACATAAGTGGACCTGTGTTAGGTCAGCCACACGGCCGTGGTTAGCCTGCTTTGGCTTGCTTCGATTCAGTTGGTGGCACTGACAACAGCTACCTCTTTCCCTAAGGAGGCAGGGAGCTGACATGCATGCAGGCACATAGCAGGAGCTGCCTAGTCAGGTCTGTTAGAGAACTCGCCACCACTTACATGGTTGGCACCTGTGCCAAGATCTACATGGGACAGTTGGGGACCCTGCCATGGGGATTCATCTCAGCTTCTCTAGCTCCTTTGCACCCTTTCCTCTGTCCCGAGTCCACAAGAAGAGAGCCAGCTCAGGCTAACCACGCCCATGAGCTTTGCCCGCAGGGATCAGCCAGCCCTCAGGAACTCAACACTTTGACTTCATTTTACACGCATTGAGTTCCGGCCTCTTGAACCTCACCACCCAGAGAAATATGCAAATGAATGCAAATGAGGTCCTGATTTATGCAAAGTAGCCTATAAATGCATGTCCCTGGATTTGCCAGAGAAAAAACCTTGTCACCTAATTGAGCAGAAATAACAGGAGAAGGAGACAGAATCTCACCCTCAGAGTTGGGCTGACCAGAAAGAACTCAGGACACCTGGAGTGGTGCAGAGGGATCCCTGGTCACCCTGGGTCACAGTCTCTAGTCCCTGAGCCAAGAACCCCAGAGCCCTGCCTTTGATGGCAGAGTCCAGTGCACAGAGATGCACCCCTCCTCAGCAGCTCAGGGCTCCTGGCCTCTCAGAAGAACCCTCAAAGGAAATGCTTGCCAGCCTCTGGCACAGCCCACCCACCAATCTGGCCCCACCCACCCACAACCTGAGCTCACCACAAGTCATAGTTACTGAAATTATCACCCCCTGGAGCAGCGCCATCCAGCTCCACCCTCTGCCAGCCTTGTGCTGAGCACTGGGTACCCATCATCCGCTTTCATCCTGGCAAAACTGGGATAAGCACTGTTAGCACATCTTACAGAGGGGAAAACTGAGGCCTGGAGGGATCCTCAAAGCCACATTCTCTTCCTGATCAGCTAGGGCTCTGTGTCACCTGGTAACGTAGGGCCCCGCTGTTTGCAACAGCCATGGGTCTCCTGCAGATGTCTCTATATTCCGGCCGAGGCTGGAGCCCGAGGGTTTGCAAGCAGGCCACACCTTGTGTTGGCACCCAGTGTCCTTGGGCAGCAAAGTGGACAGTGTAGAACCCGTGGTTGAGGACAGAGGCCTCTGGAGTGCCGGGTGCAGGGTCTGGTCACTGAGCATGCAATCCTGGATCCTCGGTTGTGCTATATGGCCCTGACAAGTGACTCCACCTCCCTGACCTCAGTTTCCTCTGTAAAGTGGGGGCAATCGCGGAGCCTCCTTCCAGGAGTGACAGAAACGGGTCACAGAATCAAGGGCTAAGGCACTTAAGCCTAGTGTCTGGATTGAAATGCGTTCAGAGCTGGGCATGGTGGTACATGCCTGTAATTGCAGCACTCAGGAGGCTGAGTCAAGAGGATAATCGCGAGTTCAAGGACAGCCTGGGCTACATAGCAAGACCCTGTCTCAAAAAAGCAAAACAAAACAGAAGGACTCAGCACACCTGGGTTGATACTGGGAAGGTGTTGAAGTCAAAGAGGGCCAGCCAGGGACCTGTGGGGCACACACAGACAGGTCTAGCTCGAGGACTTGAGCCCAGATCGCCAGACTCCAGGACACCAGACGCATCTCCCAGGGCTTCACGGTCCTGCCCTGCAAAGAGCAGCCACCTGACCAAGCCCCTCCAGGAAGGACTCTGTGTCTTCTGTTGACGTGCAAAGCCAACAAGGACTAGCTCAGGTAATTATATTAATTTTCCTTAATTTACACATTCTTGCTCCTTGCCACTTCCCTGGGAAAGTGTGAATGAGGAGTTTAGAGCCGCTGCCGGTGCTGTCATTGGGTGCATGTTGCTAAAGTTTGTTGTGCATCTCGTTATGAGGCCTTTTTCACGGCTCAGGATCCTGTCTGCCCCTCAGATTGGAGCTGCACGCTGAGGCCCCAGGGACTCAGCAGCACAGTGGTTCCTGGGGACTGCAGAAGTCTCTGAGGTCAGGGTTAAGCCTCCACCATCAGATTGGTCTCCTGGGCAGACACTGAACCCTCTCCATTGCATCATGTGACGGGGCTATGCACTGCCACTGGGCTGTGGTCCCTGAGGACAAGGGCGTCTCCTTGTCTGACAGAGGGCGCTGCAGGTCAGCAGCTCAGTCTCCCCCCTCAGACTCAGGGGGTGCAGAAGCAAAGCCCACACCTTGTCCTTGAGTGACACACACATGATCCCCTCCCATGACCACACAGGTACCTGCTTTAGAGTCTGAGAACAGAGAAGGCTCCGAGGACTCCACTGTCCCCAAGACAAAGGGGAGCTCTGTGACATGAATCTGTGTCTCCTGGGATTTCCCAGGGCTGGGACCCAGCTTCAAATCACACAGAACATGTTGGTGGTTGGAGAGCCAGCTCCCCGTGCACTTGGCCTTGCTCCAAACACGGCGGCCCCAGTCCCTGCCCCTCTGAGACCAGGTGTCCCCAGGATGGCTAGCAGAGTTCTTGTTCCCAAAGCCTAAGCCATGTATCCCCTACAAGTTGCTGCACCCCTGGACTTCCTGCTGCCCTGCCTCCCTCTTGGTACATGCAGAAACTGGGATGAGGTCCTCAGGAGCCACCGTAGGACCTGAATGGGACAGCTAACACAGGGCATGGTGAGTGCCCTCCAGCACCTGTGGGGACAGCCTCACTGCCACCCCCTCAACTGTGGACACCGCAGTGCAGGAGGTGGTCACCTTCTAAGGCCGCACATTCATGACTGAGCCAAGAATCCAACCCCTTTGGAGGGACCCGCTGCCCTCCCTACCTCCCAGAAGCCCTCCTTGGCCCACTCTGGAATGTATTCTCTGAGGACAGTGACAAGCTGTTGTCCCCAGTGGCTGTGGCTCATGGTCAGGAAAGGCAAGGTGTTTGGTTGTGTAGAGGGGAAAATTTGGCGGAGAGTTAAACCCCAGGTTTGGTTTGGCTTGGTTTTTGAGACAGGGTCTCATTATGTAGTCTAGGCTGGCCTTAAACTCACTATGTTGGAAAAAAAAAAAAAAAAACAACTCACTATGTTGGTCCAGGCTGGTTTGAACTCCCAGCAATACTCCTGCCTCAGCCTCCCCAGACATATATTTTTATCTTCAATAAATCATGATGATGGTGTATCTCCAGCCCCTAGCCACTGAGGCAACACCATTTAGCACACTGTGTGTGTGTGTGTGTGTGTGTGTGTGTGTGTGTGTGTGTGTGTGTGCATGTCTGTGTTAGGAGCTGAGGTTTTTGGGTTGTTGTGTTATTTTTGTTGTTGTTGTTCATACAGGGTCTTGCTATACAGTTGAGACTCGTAGTGATCCTCCTGCCTCAGCCTCCCCAGGGCTGGGATTACAGGCCTGCGCGCCCATGCCCTGGGTTCCAGGGCCAGCATGGTATGTGGTACCAGCAATTAAACTCAGGACCTTGAGCTTGCCAGGCAGGTGCTTAGACCGCTAAGCTATCTTCCAAGCCAGGATCTGAGGTTTGTGTCCCCTCAATTCTTATGCAGAAGCCTAAACTGCTGATATGGCATTTGAAGGCGGGGGTGCCTCTCAAGAAGAGGAAGAGAGACAGATGGGGACACGGTGGCAGTGGCCACCTGCAAGTCAGGATTTGCTGAATCTACCGGAACCATGACCTTGGTCTTTCGGCCTACACAACTTTGAGGGTTAACTGCAGCGTGAGCCGCCTGGCCCCCACTGGGCTGAACAGGGGAAGACAACCGGAACAATCAACCACTTTGAGTTCCAAAGGGGATATTTTGGGGTCCACAGCAAGACCATCCTTGCAAAGACCTTGTTGGCAAAGAAAAAAACAGTGAAAGAATGATCTGTAATCTCAGCTTTCTGGGAGACTGAAGCAGGAGGACTACAAATTCTAGCCCAGCCTGAGCCATTTAGAAACTTTGCAAGACTCTATCACAAAATTAAAAATGTAAAGGGCCGGGGATGCATGTGGAGACCCTGGACTTAAACCCCAATACTGCAAAGAAAGAAAAAGCCACAGCCCACCAGGATCTGACGCAGCTGCACACGGCCTTGGCTGAGGACGCTGGAGCTGGTGGAGAAGCATAGGCTTCCTCGTGTGGCAGCCGAGGACAGCTCCAAGCCACGCCCCAGGGCATCCCACACTTGCTGAAGCCCAGGGCCAGCTGCCCAACAGCACCCAGCCCTGATACACACCTGCCCTCTCCTGTCTCACCTCCCTGAGAAGTGACTTTAATCAAAACCCTTGCTGGGACCTGCTGCTGGGTAACCGCAGTGCTAGTGACTTCCTGTCACCAAGCAAGCACAGAGTGGGCTGCTGAGCACTGGGGTCCCATGGGCAGGGAAATGCTCTCCCCGTGGGGAAAGCAGCTCCCTGGCCCTAAGGGACAGCTGGATCTAAGGCCTGGGTCACCAGGATGCTGCTGGTGAGTATGACCTCAGCCTCCTCCATCTCTGGAGTCCCTGGACCTTCCTCCGAGGGACGGGGATGTGGGGTGTGGGTCATCATCCAGCTGCAGGAGGAGGGCAGTGGCTGGGTGGCCAGCTGGCAGGACTCCTTCAGGGAGCAGGCTCGTAGCCACCTGCTGTGGACAGGCAGCTCTGCGGTCCCTGCGGCATCAGACCGAAGACACAGTGGTTGTTCCTCTCGGGCAAGGGCAAGGGACACAGGCATGCAGCCTGATCTGAGCTGCGGCCTCCACAGAGGCCCCTCTGTCCAGCCTGATCTCTGACTCCCAGTGACCCTGGGCCCCTGCTGCTTCTCTTCCCTGACCTCCTGTGGGCCTGTCTGTTGCCCTTCAGCAAGGTGGTCCATGACCTGCAGGTGGCTAAATGCATGGCGTGCCTGTGTCACTCGGCACTGGCTACAGATCACCCTCCCTCGCCTACACTGCATCCACCTCCTGTCCATGCTGGGGCTTGGATGTAGTTTGTCCCCCTGCATTGGAGATATGGAGGGGTGGAGGCAGGGGTACCTTAGAGGTGGGGTCCTCTGGCACTGGGAGCTGAGTGCCTCTCTCTTCTTTACCCGTCACCCAGCCTTGGTGCTCTGCTGTGGCAGCTCAGGTCAGCCTGACAGCCGGGCCACACCTCCTGCGTCCATCCTGCACAGGACGTCTCCCTGCACTAAGCCCATCCAGGCTGGTGGCTGCAGTCACCCCATGTGCCTAGCCTGGGCCTGTCCACCCCCAGATTCTTGCACAGCTCCTCCTGGTCCCACCACCTTCCTGCCCCTGCCTGTGGTTGACCCTCTATAGGGCCCAAAGCAACAGATGGCATCTCTCAAATCCCTCCAGCGACTTCCCACACTACCCAGCAGAGGCCGGGTCCCTCTGTGATCTGACCACCTCCCACGCCTCCACTGTGCCTCGGCTCCCAGCCTCGCTTCTCCTCTCACTTCACACTTGCCCGGAATGTTCCCTGCCCTCTGTCGGCTCCTCCCTCAGGTCTTTGCTAAAGTGCCACCTCAGGGAGCTTCCTGACTACCCTATGCCACCGTCATAGAGCCTGGCACTTCCTGTCTGTCCTCTCTGTCATCACTAAACACCATCTGGCCGGACCAGGGTGGACAAGGGTGGACAAGCGCGGTATTTATCTTGCAGATCATATTCTTCCTGGTGCCTCCCGGGTTCCTGCATGTGACAAGTGTTCTGTACACAATGAAAGACACCCCTGGTTCCCATGGCAGGGACTGCATTACCCTTTTGCTGGGCACAGAAAGGTTATTGTTCTTGCGGGGTATCACACAGCTGGCCGCGAGGAGCAGGCAGCGCTGCCTCTGCTTTGTCGGCAAGGTCTGCTCCTGCAGACCTGCTACTTGCAGTAAAGAGCATGTTCAGCAGCAGACAGACTGCAATCCCGAGCTGGACTTCAGGCCCAAAGCTTCCTGAGCCAGTAACTTATACTCCGCCAGCCTCGGATCCGCCGCAGGCAAAAGGAGACAGACAAAAGCAGCCAGTCAGAGAGAGGTCGCAACCTCAAATGCGCTGGGGACCCAAAGCGCCCGGGCTTATTATTACTCTTATCAATATCTAAAGCGAGCTCTCCTCCCGCATGCCAGGCACATCCGCTGTGCGCCTCAGGTGCGTTTCCCACGCTCCCCCATAGCCCTGGCTCCTCTTTGTCGGGAGATGAGCTGTTGACTGCTATGATAATTTCACCACAATAGCCAAGTCAGTCAGTCCCTTCAGCAGAGAGATGCTCTGGCCCCGGATCTAAGAGACCTGCAGAGTTATTGGCTGCTGGCTCCTACACAAAGGAAGAGCCCTCAGAGAGGCAGAGGCAGGAGGACTGCAAGTTCGAGTTCAGCCCGGGCAACTTAGCCACTCGGCTAGACCCTGTCTCATAATAACAATGGGGAAAGCCCTGGGTTCAACTCACAGTATTAGGAGCATCGGAAGGCGGTGGGGAGCCTACTTAGCAAAGCTGGGTAGCTGTGGCACCTGCAGTACCAGGATATAAAGACTGGCACAAACTCAGCATTAGGGACATGGAAGGAGCTTTCTACAGACTGGGCACTGTTGACCCTGGGCAACCCTGTAAGGTGTCACCTTCCTGGTTTCAGAGATGAGGAGACCAAGGGACAGACAGTTCCAGAATCACAATGGGTCTTCAGTGGAGCTAGACCTGAACACAGGCCACCCACTGCAGAATCCAGGCTGTCCCTGATGGTCACTCCCCCAGGAAGAGTCCAGGACAGCATTGGGCTCATGGAGTCATCGAGACAGGGGATTCGGGATCAACTTGAGCAGTGTGAATGGGAAGAGGCACTTGACCCCACAGCACTTGGAAAGGATTCTCCTCTCCGTGAGAGGTGGGCAGGGCCTGGGATGGTTCTTTTAATACAAAACGAGAAACTGAGGCCTAGGGAAGATAGGTCAGGTCTGAGCTGCAGTCTGTCAGTTTGGGAGTGGAAGGCAGGCTCCACTGAGTTCTGAGCAGCTTTAGAACTCTTAGCTAGGACTGAGCTGGAAGTGGGAAGCAGCCCCACTTACCCATCCCCCTCCAGAGCATCCTCAGGGAAGCTTCCTCCTTGCCCCATCCTGTTGCCACGGCAACAACCACAGTGCCTGGACCATATCCTGCACAGGGCATCCAGCTGCTGAACTGCCCTTCAGTATCTCTTCCCTCGCTGGCTTGCACCATCAGACACCAAGGTCACCTGCCTCCACGCCCTCCTAAAGCTGGGGCCCCCCAACCTTTGCCCCAGACAAACCATTAAGTGCCCATCTTGAGGACGACAAGGCTTTCTACCATGACAAAAGTGGCCAGTCTGAGTTGTCCCGTCTGTCACAGCTGACCCCATGGGGCTCTTCAAGCCGTGCCTAAAGTACGGCTAAGGTGACTGAGGGATCAAATTTTAAATCTGATTTAGTTCTAATTAATTGGGAAATTAACCAGCCACATGTGGCTACCAAGGACCATGCTGGAGAGTGTAGTTCCGGAGCCCGCTTCCCAAGCAGGCCCCCACCGTGCACCTGGCCTCCTGCCCTCCTGCTGGTAAGAGGGCTGCTGCTCCTGGCCCCCAGCATCCTATCCCCACCCTCAGCTTTTCTCTGCATCACCCCAATCACAGCTCAAGGACAAAAACCCTTGTCCAAGTACCAATGTATGTCTTGCCTTTTATTCCAGCATCTCCCAGAACTCCAATATGTACAGACTGTATTTATACACATATAATATATACCATATATACGTATTTATAGCTATTCACACACCAGCCCACGCACTCACTCACTCGTACACACCCTTCCCGGAGGGCCGTGTGGCCCATACCAGTGGTACCAGGCTCGCCAGGCAGTTGTGAGGTTTTGTGGTTTTTGCTTTTAAAAAGGCCTTTTCCTCCAGATGCGTCCTTTTCCCCCTAACCCTAAAACTCTTCTCTAAAACACTGAATTTTTTTTTTTTTTTTTTTTCCAAATTGATGAGGTTTTCCTCAGCTCTGCCAAGGCAGTTTCTGGAGAATCCAGGCCTGTCGCACAGCTCTGTGCAGGTCCTTGGGGCTGCTTCCTCCCAGCGCTCCCTGGTAGGGCTGGCACCGGGGCGTGGCTGGGCGGCAGGTGGGCGGCCGCCGTGTCCTCCGGGGGACAGGGCTATAGCATCAAGGGCGCCTGCCAGATGAGGAGCGTGCTGTCTGTCTCTGCGCAGGGGGCTGGCCTCGCGCTGCCACCCAGGGTGCTGCTGAAGTTGCGGTAGCCCTGCCCCCCAGAAATGATGGCCACAGAGCAGATCTCCTTGCGGTGGGCATCACGGGCGCAGGGCCGGCTGCGCACCCAGACGTCGGGGTCATCGGCCATCTCGTAGATGGAGCCGTCCTCCTCGCTGTGCTCCAGGGCCGAGCTGTCGGCAGGGGTGGGCTCCCTCATGGACAGCAGCGGGCCGGGGAGGTGGGCCGTGGAGCGCAGGCGGTACTGCAGCAGGATGCCCTTCTTGCGGGTCAGCTCCCGGCCCACGTGACTGTCAGGCGCGGGCACCGGCTCCTGGGCCTGCCCGTCCAGTTTGTCCTCCTCAGCCCGCGGTCCCTCTGCCTCCTCCTGGTCACTGCGAAGGATGTCAGGGGCCAGGATGCTGGTGGCCACAGCCAGGAAAGTCACAGGCCCACAGTGGCCATTGAGGGACACCATGCCTTTACCTGTAAGAAATGGGCCAAGGCCAGAACATTAAGCGGCCTCCTCCGATCTCTTCCCCCAGGCTGGGCTGTACCTGGGCTGGAAGAGATAACTGCAGTCTATGTTGGCCCTACCCAGGGGCCCATGGACTGGTTTTCCATGTGCCAGAGCTGCCACCAGCAGAGTGACCAGCTACAGCTCCAGGGAGCCTGGTGTGAGACTCATTGGCCCAGAGCTTCCTCTTGGCCACAGGCCTTTGCCCAAGCCATTGCCTCTGCCCAGTGCAGCTCTTCCTCAAGGCCCAGCTCCAGCCTGGCAGCAGCAAGTTCCTCCTGATCCACCCGTGGGGAGCTATTCTCCCTCTGGCCCTAGGGCCCCCCTCCACCAGCCTGGGCCACCACCCTGCCCCATGAGACCCCTGCTCTCCAAGGGAAGCTCTCTGTCCTGCTGGTCCCTGCACCCCAGGCCCAGCAGGCAGAATCATGGAGACAGGGCATGTGGGAACCTAGGAAAGGGTATCCCTGGCAGAGGACTCTGTCCCTTCCTCACCCCTGCACTCTGGCAGTAGCCAAAGGAGACCCCACTGTTACCCTCTCAGGGCAGAGGCAGGCAGGGGCCCAGAGCTCTAGCATCCAATTGTCAGAGGTCCTCCCTAATCTTGCCCTTGTTGTCCTGGGTCCCAGCGCCCCAAGTCAATGCACACTGCCCCCTAATCTCAGACAGATATTTGTATGTGGTCCTCACGAGGAGCCAGGCCCAACCTAGGGGCCCTTGGTTACTTTTATCTCTGAAGCAACTGCCTGGGGAGGAGACAGAAGAGTTCCAGAGGAGACTCTGCCATCCTCAGATGTCTGAACTAGCGCACAGGTCATCTGGTCAGTCTATGCACCCTTGTGCCCGTTTGCTAGATTGGAAAACTGAGGCTCAGAAAGAAGGCGTGAGGCAATGGGGCTGTGGCCCTGGAAGTACCGCCCAGATGACAGGAAGCTAGAGGCCGGAGCCCTCGCCACCCAGCAGGAAGCATAAATGTCCAGACAAACAGGTCACCTCTGCCCACCACCCCTGCAGCCCCATCCTGTAGCTCACCTGTGATCTTGGGGATGCCCTCCAGCCGGGGCACAGGCAGCAGGACGATGACACCCTGGTCAGTGCCCACCCAGAGCAGACCCTGGCAGATTAGGAGGCTGGTGACACACAAGTGCTTCTGGCCTGCAGAGATGAGGGAAATTCAAATCCGTGCCATGCACCGCGGTGACAAGCCCAGGGTGTGCGTGGCATGAGGCTCCGGGTAGCGGACCTCGAGCCTGGGCCCACATCAGCATCTCTGGAAGGCTGGAAGGCTGACCACACAGACTGGGGAGCTGCACCCCAGGAAGTCCCAGGCCAGCAGGCCGCACTTCCTGGTACTCCGGATCATTCCAAAGCTCGCGCGCCTGCTCCAACCCACCATCAGCGGCTGCAGGCATGATGCGGTTCCCAGCTCCCAGAGGACCCCGCTGGCACATGCTGGGGCAAAACTGCAAATGACATCAGGCCTCTGACACAGACATGGACACGTGATGCCCCAGAGCAACAGAGTCTCAAAGGAGGCAGCGGCTCGCCTCCTCCCTGGGCTACAGACAGCCGTCCAGCCCAGGTTACCCATCCAGCCACTAAGCACCCAGGAACACCCAGTGCCCGAGGCACAGCGGGGACCACCAAAGTCCCTGCTCTAGAACTCTCTGCCATGGTGGGAATGCATTCTCCCTGCTGCCCCGTTCAGCGGCTGTGGGAGCCCTGTAGCCCTGGGGCAGAGAAAATGCAGCCAGGGGACACAGAGAGGGAATTCTTCATGTCATTTTAATCATGGCTACTGTATCAGACGGCACAGTCCTAGAGAGGGGAAACAGGAAATGAAAAGGAACAGGAGGAATGTAAAGGCTTGGCAGAGGATGGGCAGGCAGCAAAAAGCCGATGCCCCTCGACGGGGGGGAGGCAGCAGCACCAAGACTTGAGTCAGTACCAGGAAGACGGCATGCGCAAAGGCCTCGTGGCAAGGGCGCAGGGCCAAGAGCACAGCAGGGGTGACGGGAAGGTGGGTGGGGCAGGGAAGAGCACGAAGCTTCATTCTGACCCCATTGAGAAGCTACTGGGAAAGGCAAGCAAGGGAGGGAAGTGACAGGATTTTAGTCGTGTGTCCTGGATGCAGGTGTGGGACAGGTAACCTGCAAGGGGCTACTGTAGCTGCCACAGCAGATAATGGAGCTGTGATGTGGTGGCAACAGTGAGCTGATGAGAAGCAGCACATTTGAGATGTGTTCTGAAGCAGAAGGACAGATCTGTTGACACACTGGAGTGGGAGGAGAGACAGGACAGGGACCCAGGTCAGTGCCAGCCAGGGTGAGCTGGTCCTTAGCAGTGGGGCCCAGCTGTGGGGCTGGCAGCGGGGTAGCTGAAATCCACATGTGCGGCTGAGACTCAAACCAGACAGCCAGGAGGAGCCAGCCACGGGTAGAAAGGCCACACTGCAAACTCTAGAAGCCACGTTCCCAGCGCAAACCACACCAAGGACAGCCTGAGGAACATGGGGCTCCACAGGAGGGGCTATTCACATATGGTGTTGGGGGGTCAGGGGAGCTGGGGCTGCTTCTCACACCTGCCAACCAGAAGGGAGGGCTGGGAACCAAGGATGGGTAGCCTCCTAGCCAGTAGCAGGTGGGAAGAACCAGGGTTCCATTCCATCCACCTCCCTGTCCTCATTCCTTGCCCTCTCTTCTCCATGGAAGTCAAGGCCTGATATTTTGCTCTTTATTTTTGTCTGCCCTCCCAAATGTAAACTTCCTGGGGCAACTCCCAGCCAACGACTTTGGCTCACAATGGAAACTCAGAAAGCATCTGTGATTAGAAGAGTAGATGGATGGATGGGATGGATGGATGGATGGATGGATGGATGGATGGATGGATGGGATAGATAGATGGATGGATGGATGGATGGATGGATGGATGGATGGGATAGACGGATGGATGGGATGGATGGATGGATGGATGGATGGATGGATGGGATGGATAGACGGATGGATGGATGGAATGGATAGACAGATGGATGGATGGATGGATGGATGGATGGATGGATGATGGACAGACAGGTAGATGGATGGATGGATGGATAGAAGGATCAGACAGATGTATAGATGGACAGACGGATGCATGGATGGCTGGATAGACAGATGGATGGATGGATGGATGGGACAGATGGATGGATTGGACAGATGGACGGATAGACAGATGCATGGATGGTTGGATGGATGGATAGATGGATAGACAAATGAATGGATGGACAAATGAATAGATGGGAGGATAGATGAACCGATGGACAGATGGATGGATGGACAGATGGATACGATGAATTAGACAGATGGATGATGAACAGATGGATGGACAGACGTTCAGATAGACGGATAGATGGGTGGATGGATGGATGGACAGACAGATGGATAATGGATGTAGAGTAGTGGAAAGACATCAGTGTTGATGTCCTTTAACAGCTGTGTGAATCTGAATACGCTTTCTTTCCCAAGTCAATAATATTACATACTCATCTTTCTCAGTTTTATGATTCCAAAGTTTATACAAATACATATATCATATGCATGTGCACACTCTGCTGAACTCAAAGCACCAAATCAGTAAATGGAGACTATTAGTATAATGCTGATGACTTAAAGGAAGTCTTAGGTGAGTTCTCCCAGAGCTGGAAACCCACAAAAACAACAAGGCCAGGAGAGAGAGCGGCGGGAAGCTCTCACCGCCCTTTCCACGGCTGGCCGGGGCCTTGAGACCAGCAGTTTCCTCCCAGCGCCTCATCTACCCCTCCAAGGCCTGCCAGGCAACTGAAACCCCACAGATGAAAGGGAGAGAGGTGAGCGAGAGCCCAAGCAGACAGTGGAGTTGAGCAACGACGACTTCATCTTCAGCTCCCGTTCTGGGGCCCGCCCCTCCCCCTCCGCCTGCAGGAAGACAGCCGGGCATTTCACAAACAGTCCGAAAGGCAAAAAATTCTAATGGTGGATAAATATTTTATCACAGAGACTTAATGCAGCTGTGTGCAGCTCACCCAAGCCATCTATCTGGAGATATACAACTTTAAAAAGCTCAGGCTCTCAGAGAACATTTTATTAATGACCTGTCTAGTTAAAAGGAGGAGGGAGTTTAGGTTAAAAAATGCATTAATACCAGTCGGGTACTCGAGTGGAAGCAAGGGTCGAAGGAAGCGAACGTGATAAATTTTTAACATGCCCTAAAAAAAAATCCACAGAAGAGGAACAAATTTATTACTAATTATGCAATTATTTCATTTGGTGGTGTGGGGGGAGAAAAATACTTAAAAGCTTATTTAAAATATCTCTGATAAAGAATTTGAGACGCGGGCTTTGTTGATCTTTCGTGGGGCACCACATGGGAGGATCTGAAACCGTTCTTCAGTCTCTAGCCGTCGCCTCCCGGCTTGGCTTGGGGGTCAGGGAGCCCCTGGCAGCTCTGAGGAGTCTCAGGTGGACCTGGCCTGGCGGGGTCCCAGGCCTCCAGAATGGCTGGGTGGGAAAGATCGGGTCTGGGCATGGGGCTGGGGGAGCCCCACATGCGGGAAGCTCAGCCTACACCCAGGTCTCCGCAGGGCCCAGCCCAGGGGAGGGGCCGCTCCTGCCTGGGT
Source organism: Octodon degus (assembly GCF_000260255.1). Taxonomy (NCBI): domain Eukaryota; kingdom Metazoa; phylum Chordata; class Mammalia; order Rodentia; family Octodontidae; genus Octodon; species Octodon degus. The sequence continues at coordinate 7,799,161 of NW_004524668.1, forward strand.
GTCGTCACCAGAGCTCTGACGTGGAGGACCAGGGTAAGGGGCAAGGAGTCCCTGTAGGAGAGCTATAGTGACAGGCTAGTGTGATGGGGCAGGGCAGGGACTTGTAAGGATAATGCTGACTGGGCTAGGGAGATAACTCAGTGGTCTAAGCGCCTGCCTGCAACCCTAGCACTAAGGGAGGCTGAGGCAGGAGGGTCACTATGAGTCCCAACTGTGTGGCGAGACCCTGCGTCAAAAAACAAGAAAAAAAGATGACGCTAATGACAGTAATGTCACCATCATGGCCAGAGCTGGTCCTCACATTGGCTTAAGTGATGCCCCCACCGGCCCTACTGGATGGGGTGTGAGGATGGCTGTCTAGTCACTCCTGGTCACGGCCAGAAAGTGGAAGAGCTGGGACTCCAGGAGGAATTCTGGCACAGGCTCTGGGCTGCCAGATTTGGCCTGGTGGAGCACTGATTCAAATCTCAGTCCTTGACTGCATAGAGGGGGAAACTGAGCCCTGGGAGCAGGGGCAGGCTGCCCACCAGGGCTGCACAGGGCGTCTGCAGAACAGTGACAAGAACCTGTGGGTCCCCTCCTGCTCTGGCCTTTCCTGCCGGGACATGGGGAGCAGGTTGATCCCTTAGCCTACAGGGCCTCCGTATACCTAGCTTTAGAGTGATCATGCACGCAACCAGGGCCCGTCCTTCCTTAAGGCATGCCCACAAGGAATAACCAAGCCAGCGCCTGGGAACACAGGCACCAAGCCCATGTCACTGTGGATTAACCACAGCCGGTTCTGTGGGGTCTCTCTCCAGAGGCCCCTCTGCCCGCTGGGTACTCTCCACTCTTTCTCACGTCCCTCCACCCCCACACGAGGAGATTCTGAGGATTTAAAAAGGCTCATAAGACTCTCCATTTTCCGTTGTTCCATTATGTTGAAATAATTTAGCTATCAGTAGAAATGTGGAAATATTTTTCTGATACAGAGAAATTTTTATTACAGATAAAATGAATGAAACTTGGATAATGGATGAAACCAATCGCTAACTCCATGAAATACAATGAAACTAAAGGGGAGGAAAGGAAGGAGGGAGAAGAAAAGACACCCTCGCCAGAAGTGGTAGCTCATGTCTGTAATCCCAGCACTCTGGGAGGCTGAAGCAGGAGGATCACAAGTTCAAACCCAGCCTGGACAACTTAGCCACTTAAAGAGAAACTGTCTCAATTTTTTTTTTAAAAAAAAAGGGCTGAGGATGAAGCCTGGTATGAAGGCCCTGGGTTCAATTCCTGGTATTTCAAAACACAAGAAAGGCTCCATACAAGACTCCTCTGGGTCTCTCCACCCCAGAGAGGATGGTGGAGAGGGAGTCTCTCCTGGAGCTGTCCCACTGAGACCTCGCCAGGCACCGCCCCAGCTCTGGTGGCATCTACCCTACAGCGATACCCCACCTCAGAGAGGGACAGGGCTCAGCAGAGGAAGGGTCTTGCTGAGACCACACATGGCTGAGCAGGACCCAGGATGCCCCTAAAGCCCTGCTCTTCCCCAGAACGCACAGTGGGACTCGGAAGTGGGTGCACGTGCATGTGGTAGAACACAGACTCCTCCTCTGGCAAATCTCAGTTTCTACATCTGTACTGTGGGGACAATCGCCGCTCAAGAGTTTTGGTGAAACAAGGCCTTGCCTGGAGCTCAGGTGCACAGCAAAGCTCCACCTTGTTATCACAGCTTGGGGATCTCGGCAGTGACCACTTCCCCAAGGGGACGAGTTCAGACGCAAGGACAGCCATGAGTGCCCAGGAGGAAGCCACCAGGGTGACAGCTAGGTCCCCAGCCGGCTGAGGTGCCTGCTGCCAGCCTAGTCTCCCAATCAGGAAACTCTGCTCCTGTTCAGGGTGTGGCTTTTCCCTGGCGCCAGGGCTTTCTACCTTCCCAGCTGACAGACAAGAAAAGCCAGAGCTGCAGCCTGCAGGTGGCGCTAAGGCCAGATGGAGCGAGTGGGGCAGAGATGCTGTCTGTCTTCCCTGGTTCCCCCTACAACACACCCCCTGCATCTCAGCAGCAGATTGAGCAGCCTTGGCTGGGCGACAGTAGTGTGAGGTAGGCCCCTGCCACTGCTCCTCACTTACAGGCTGCAAGGGGCCACCTCAAAGCCCTGGCCTCCTGGGCCTCCAAAACCAAAGGCCCACAAACCAGGAGGGTTATGTACCTTCCCTAGAAAGTCCTCTAATGGGGGATGCCGCGGCCGGCCTCCTCTCCTCCCTTCCTCTCACCCTGCTGGGGACCTGAGGCAGAGCTGGGCTTTGGGTCAACCCAAGCAGTGGACACCTTGGACCACGTGGGATCCTGCCTGGCTGTTCCTTCCCATGTGCCACCTCCTGAGAGCCAGGCTGCTGGGTGGGCCACACACAGAGACTGGAAGAGGACGGATGTGTGTGGAGCCCAATCCCACCACTTCCTGCCTTCCTGCTCACCCCAGGTACCCAGGACACACGGCCAGCCGCCCTTGCCCGGTGCCCATGACCACGCAGTCTCACCTGGCAGCAGGAAGGTGGTCCTGGTGGCGATGTTGATCTCCTGCAGGTGCTCCAGGGTCTCAGTATGGAAGAGGCGGATGGAGGAGCCAGAGGAGAAAGCCATCCACACGCCGCTGCCCGCCTTCACCATGTGTGTCACGCTCACCGCTTCGTCCTGGTGCGCCTCAAAGCTTTGCTGGGAACAGAAGAAGGGCTGGATGGGCCCTGGTGGGGTCCAGCAGCTTCCCCAAGCCCTGCCGCCCACCAGTACATGCCCAGCCTGAGCAGAGTCAGGCCTGGAAGAGGCCAGAAATATGGGCCACTGTGTTGGCCGATTCCCAGGGTATAAACACTACTGCCACGACCAGCCCGGGTTAGGGACATGGCAGCCCCCCAGGGCAGGGAGAAGTGGACGCACTCGGCCCACACACCCCAGGATGCCTTCCCTGGCTTCAGCTCACTGCAGGGAAGGGTGGAGCAGTCAGCCAAAGAAGCCACGGTCTGCGCACAGAACTTAAAGTGCCCAAGCAACCGCAGCTAGAGGGGGCAGGAAGGCCGGAAGTGGGAGCCAAATCCTTCTGTCACAGGGGACTCAATATGTGAAGTCCAAGCAGCTAGACCAAGAGGTAGTAGAGGAAACAGGGTCTCAGGGGAAAAGCTGGTGAACTAAAGACAGAACAGGTAAGTCTCCTCTAGAACACTGGGTCAAGATATGGAGAGAAGGGCTAGGGAGATAGCTCAGTAGAATAAGCGCTTGCCTGGCAAGCTTAAGGTCCTGAGTTCAATCCCCAGTACTGGAAAAAAAAAGATATGGAGAGAAAGGGCCTTCGAGGGCACACCGTTCTGTGCTGCTTTTATTTTTTTTTCCTTATAAGAATGAGTATAATTTTGACCTTAAAACACATACTCCCTCCTCTCTTTTTTAAAGAGACAAATGGTCAGGTTTTCCATCCTCTGCAGGAGAAAGTTCAGGGTCCTTAACTCAGCATTCAAGGCCCTGCTCAACCCTAAGCCAGCCTTTCCTGCAAGCTCCCTATGCTGTGGCCCTGGCTAAAGCCCAGGATGCCCCATCCAGCCCCCCTCTGCCCTCCCGATGCCCTGTCAAAAACACATATCACCTGTCATTGTTCAACATCTGAAGACGCCGCCCCAGAATGACACCCCGATGTCCCTGTTCCAGGGAGCCTGCCCCATCCAGTCCTAGGCCAGCCACATCCTTCTGACCGGCGTCTACAGCTGTGAGGAGCGTAGGGACACCTGCACCACATGGCTCTGCTCTGCTGTCCCCCACCCTGCACTGCAAGGTCAAGACAGAGCCCCTGGGCTTCAGCACCCTGGGTGGTCTGAGGAGTGCCAGGTGGCATGGGAGACGCAGGCGGCCACTGCACAGGTGGACATCTGGGTTCCCCTCCAACCCTCAGCTATGACCTGAGCACAGAGGACTCCAGCGCAACCTAAACACCCAGCCCTGGGGCCGGCCGGCCTCCACCACTCCGAGTCCCATTTGCAGATGCCCTGCCATAAGCACAGGAAAATGCAGATATCAAAGTCGCAGGTGAGAAGGGTGGGGCAGGGTGGGTGACTCCAGGGACTACCTGGATCCTCTTCATTCTGGTTTCCTGGCTTTCCACGTACTCTATAAAGAGCACGTGCTGGGTAGAAGCTGGAAACCACAGGAAGAGGCTGGAGAGAAAATGCTGGAATCAAACCTGCTACTAAATCTCATTTCCTCAGTAGTGTCACAGACCTGAGCCTCAGTATCCCTATTTGTATGTGGACTTTGTCCTCAGAAGCCTTGGATGGAGATAGCTGGCCACAGGCCCAGTGCCCGAGTGTCTCATTCCTTCCGCAGATGTTCTTTTTTTTAAATTTATTTGGTACAGAGTCTCACTATGCAGCTCAGACTCCTAGCAATCTTCCTGTTTTCAGCCTCCCCAGCTCTGGGATTACAGGTGAGCACCACCACGCCCAGTCTCAGTGGCCGCTCAGTGTGCTCAGGGGCGGGGCCAGGGTAGCATGTGGTACCAGGGATCAAACCCTGGTCCCTGTGCTTACCTAAGCAGGCATTTAGTCTGCTGAGCTATCTCACCAGCCCTCAGCAGATGTTCTTGAATACCTACTATGTGCTGCTGGCATGAGCTTATGCTAGAAATACAGCAGGGGACAAAAACAAACAAAACAAAAACCTTGGGGCTCAAATGCTCCCCGCGTAAGACAATTAAAGCAAATAAGAATCCCTCCAAGCAGTGATAATCACCAGACAGAAAAACACTAGAGCCCACTAAAATCGAGTGGTAGGGGAAGGTCTTTCTGATGTAAAGGACAAAGCCCTGGGATAACTGGAAGAAGGGGTGAGCCTTGCAGGCAGAGGACACAGCAAGTGCAAAGGCCCTGAGGCATAGGTGAGAATGGGGGGATCACAGCTGTAGGACTGAGGTGGGTGAGCTAGACAGAGCTCACGTCCCCCAGGCTGCCCTCAGTCTGTGCTAACCGTGTAGGAAATCTATGTATGTGCTGCAGGGAGTGGAGCCGGTAACTAGGTTTCCTTACAAAGAAGAATGGTACGACAACTGTGTGGCAAGAGGCTGAGCTCCTGGTCTGGGGACAACCACAGGGCCACCTTCCTCTCCTGCACCCCAGGCTACTCAGACTGCACTGCACAGAAGAGAAGCCATCAGGCAGGGCAAGTTCAGAGACAAGTTCAGAGGCGGGGACCATCGCCTCCCGCGGGAAGCCCCAGGTAGCCTGCTGCAGGGCCCGGGAGGGGCAGGAAGGCTCCTGGAGGCCTTGCTCGGGAGGCAGCTGAGTGGACGCTCTCAGTGCCTGCGGTCAGCGTTCAGCAGGATGGCAGACGGGGCAGCAGGACAGCAGACGGGGCAGCAGCACGGCAGGGACTCCCAGAGTGTTTGTCTGCACACTTTTCCAAGGAGCTGTGCCCCCACCCCGCACGCGAATGCACCAACACATGCACATGTGCACACAAACAGAGGGGCGTCTGTGTGCACCCAGCTCCCGCGGCCACGGAGAAGCATCTCCTGCCTCAGAAAAAGCCCAGCACACTGGAGCCAGACTCGACACCGCAGAACACTGGACCTGTGTTTGCAGCCTGCCCGCCTGCCCGTGCACTGCTGTCAGAATTTAATTACAAGAGAAGTCAGCAGTGGAAACCCAGGCTCATTCCTCCAGGTGCACAAGGAGGCTGTCTCCAGGCCCAGGGGCTCTACAGAGACCTGTGCCAACTTGCCAGCCCACAGGGGCAAAGTGGGCAGGGAGGCAGGGACAATCGGGAGGGACACCAGAGCAGCTCCAGCCCCTGCCCTCAGGCCACAGTCACCCATGGACCTGGGCCCGCTGAGCCTCCCCTGGGTCCCCTGCTCACAGGAAGAGTCTGAAGCCAGGAGCAAGACTGAGAGTCCTAGCTGTGCCTCCTGGCTCCACAGGACAAGCCAAAGAAATGGGCCCCAATCATCTAGCCCAGCGCCCAGCAGCTCCAGGCGACAGCAGGGGGCAGAGAGGCCCAGTCCTCATCGTCACTGAGCACAATGCTGACCAGCAGCGTGGCTTGTTTAGTTTGCCACGCAGGGTCGCCCTGTGTGCTCTGAAGGAGCTCAAACCGCACGACAGAGAGGCTGCCAGCTAGCACGCCCCGCCCTCCTACCAATCAGGCACTCCATCCCCAGCCTACCGTTTCACCTGTCACCCATCTCTACTCCCACTTTCAGTCTTAGAGACCCCAGAGAAGAGGCTGCCTGGCCCTCCGCCTCACCCTTGAAGAAGGCCTCTTACCCAACTGCCCCCCGCTGGGTCACTCAGGGTATCTGGAAAACCCAGTGCTTCCTGCCCTCCTGGCCCCTGAGATCCAGGCACAGCTATGGACCTCACCCCGTACCCCCAGGACCTGCCTGCTACGGTTCTGTATCAGCCCAGCTGGACACACAAGGGCCTTGCAGTGACATCCAGCCAGCCACCATATCAAGCTGTACTGGAGCCCAATCACACCCACAGCACCATGACCACAGACACCGGTCCTTGCTTAAGCACAGAGAGACCTGTGAGCAGACCCCTGCACTTTCCCTGACAGGCCTGGGGCACCGTGATTCTGATCTGATGTGGGGTGACCGGGACATACTGGTGCCACTGGGAATCGGTATTTGCTTTGTGGGAATATAAGGGGGGACAGGCGTGAAAGAGATGGGACAGCTCAACGAGGAACCCCTGTACGTGAGATGGGCCAGCAGAATGAAGTTGCTGTCATTTTACAGGACCAAAGGATCGTGAGTGGTGGCAGAATCCCCGGTGGAGGCTTTCTGAGGGACAAGACAGGTCCAAGAGTACCAGCAGGTGACATTAGCACGTGACACAGGGGCTGCTCAGGGAACACAGCACCTTCCCCAGGTGACAGGGGTCATGATGCCACAAAACACACCCAATCCCATCAGGTGGGAGAAGACATGGGGCAATTCCAGGCTGTGTGAGATCTTTTATAAGGCATCAGCTTGGGCTTCTCAAAAGAAGTCAATAATAGGGCTGGGGAGATGGTTCAGTGGAATAAGTGCTTCCCTG
>NW_004524668.1:7806457-7822710 GCF_000260255.1 Octodon degus
AGAAGAAGAAGAAGAAGAAGAAGAAGAAGAAGAAGAAGAAGAAGAAGAAGAAGAAGAAGAAGAAGAAGAAGAAGAAGAAGAAGAAGTCAGTATTACAAAGGGAGAGAAAAAGGGAGGGCTTATGCCAGGTGAAAAGATGCTACAGGGACAGAACCACAAACACAGTGTGAGATCCTGGCCCAGGTGGGGACTGAGCAGCCAGGAAAGGTGCTCTGGGGACAACTGGGAAAATGGGCATCCGGGCAGAGCATAGACAGTCTCAGTAGCCTGGGTGTGATACGCTGTTGCAGGGCCCGGGAGGCGTGACAGGATTTATGTAGTCGTGGGGCAAAAGGCAAAAGTATTTAAAAAAAAAAAAGACACAGTCTCAAGCCTCATCTGTAATCGGGGACAGAAAGAGAAGCTGCCACACTGGGGGCTGTGAGAAGCCACCGAGCAGCACGTGCGGCAGGCTGGCTGTGCAGGTCGGGTGGGGCCAGGATGGCAGGGAGTGTGGGGCCCCTCCCCCACAGCACCCCACCCTGCCCCTTTCAGCCACAGGGCTGCACCCACACTGAGGGTTCCAGGTGAACAGTCCCACTCCAAGATGCTGACGCAGCCCAACCTCCCGTCCTGCAATATTTATGTCCCTCCAGGTGACGCTTCTGTGTGCACTTCCCATAAATTCCCAGGGCGAGCAGCTCAACACTCAAAGTCATTACAGCTGAGACGACGGCGCCAAGGAGCCAGGGACAGCATGGGGCCCTGGCTCGGGGGCACCGGGAGCCACCCAGGAGCTGCTCCAAAGGTGGCTGGGCAGCAGGCACAGAGCACTGCGCCTTCATCCAGAGTCTGAAAGGAAGGGAGCAGCCCAGAGAAGGGAGCAGGAGCCGAGGGCCCAGGCAGGGGCTGCATGGGGCTTGGGCCTCTCCTGAGGGCCCCGCTCTCTTCTAGGGGCTCCCAGGAAACTCACAGTCCTGCACTGGGTTAGGGCTGAGTGTAAAGAACCTCCTGTCCCTCATGAGCTGGCTCCAGAGGCTTGGTCCCTGAGGTCACCTGCCAAGCACTGGCCCGCGCCTCACCCACACAGCCTCTTCTGACCCTGGAAGTCCCCTGTAATATGGCCACGGCCACCCCATCCTCTCCCAAAGGGGATGACACTGAAGCTTCGAGGAACAACCAGGGTCACTCAGCCAGCAAAAGGACAGGTTGGATCTGAGAAGAGGGCTCACACCCCTCTCCACGCTGCAGATCTTACACAATCAGCACAAGGCCCCCTTCTGTCCCTGTCTAGCAACCTGGGGTGACCACATCCAGACCTGTCCAGACTGGGGCACCGCAGATGCAGAAGGGCAACCCAGGATGGCTGGTCACCTTCCTGGGACACCCATGCCCACACTCTGCCTCCAAGCCACCAATGGATGCCTCATCGCTCTTACTTTGCCAGACCTGGTCAAGGCCGAAGACTCCCAAGCCAAAAGCAGATGTCCCCTCTCCAGGGAGCCTTCCAATGTGGCACCCCACCCCAGCAAGCCTGGGGCTCAGCACACACATCTGCAAAGTGGGTCCCTTTTGTCTAACAGGTAACCCCACAGATGCCAGACTCTCCCATCTTGGAGCCACTGAGGGCGCCGGGGAACGAAGACAGGACGCACATCTCACCAAGCATCAAGACGGACACCCAGGCCCCATCTCTCCTTTAAGACAACTTTGTGCAAAATTTGGTGTCTTGGGTGTGCGTTACAGAAAAAGAGATTCCATAATTCTTGCCTGCCTCTCAAGACTCTGTGGACCACCTCTGTCCTCCCCACCCTACAGCGGTAACACAAAGCACACAAGAACAGGCTGGTAACAGACACTGCAGCAGGCCTTCTCTGCTCATCTCAACAACAGCCCAGCCCGAGGAATACAGAAAGCATCGAAGCAGGGAAGGCCCTACTGCCCTGGCTGTGCTGATGGTTTACCTTTAAAACCAGAACCAAACTGAAACCCACCAGGGTATTAGCTCCTCAGAAGGGAGTGAAAACCGAACAGCATCTCACAGTATGGACTACTGCTATTCTCCCTATTGGTCCTATTTAATTTCCTTTGTTTTCTTCAATTACAAGAACTAGCCTAGCGTTTCCTCTCTGGCATTGACACCTCGGGAGGGAGGGCTGGGCCAGCGGCCACCCGGGGCCACCAGGCATCTTTGCTCTAAGCCTTGCCTGTAGTAAGTGCCAGGGCTGAGCTGAGCTGGTGAGGGTCTCCCAGAGCCTGTCCCCAACCCAGCACTGAAGGGACCTGGCAAGGGTCACACAAGAAGAGAGGGAGACAGGCATCTGGCTATACGCCTCACATCCACTCACCTCAGTCCTTGTGAACCCCAAGAGAAAGGATGAGGACACAGAGGCCCGGGGGTGTGATCAGCTGAGCCAGGGCCTGCAGGCTCACCTGCTGGGTGACACTTGTGTGACCTGTGGTTGCTTCTTTACCTACTTATTGCCCGAGAGGGACAGGAAAGCCACAGTCTAGAGGCCAGGTTTAAGTCCCAACCTTGACTCTCCCTCTCTTGGTTTCTTCAGCTTTAGAATGGGGCACTAGGGGCCGGTGAGATAGATCAGCAGTCCAAAATGCCTGCTTAGGCAAGTGCACGGACCACAGTTCAATCCCAGGCACCATATGCCAGGACAGACCCACTCCCAGGGTGGGCTGAGCCGGCCACATACACACACACACACACACACACACACACACACACACACACACACAAATAGAATGGGGCACTAAATACCCTGCTACTTGCAAAGAGCTCAGAACAGCTTCTGGCAGCTGTGAGCTCCACCAGGGTGAGCTCAAGGGTGGTGACCGCGGTCTCTGTCCACCCATGAGAGGGACAGGTGCTGCTGCCAAGGGACCCTGCCCACTCCTGAGCCAGGCAGGCAGGGAGAGCGAGGAAGAATGGGGATGCAGGGTGGGCACCAGCCGAGACAAGACCAGCCGCCAAGTCACACAGGGACAGAACAAGGCAGAAAGCAACCAAAAGACAAGAGGACGCAGCCAGTCTGACCCAGGAGCGGGAGAGGGGCGTGCGCTCCAAGAGACAGAGACAGAGACTGAGACAGGAGGAAAGAACATGCGCACATGTGAGACAGAGGGAGGGACCACACCGCTCTCTGAAGGCAGGTGACATCTAGACAGGGAGGTACCAAAGTTAAACCCAGCTCTAAAATGAATCACATACACAGTAGGAGTTTAACAAAAATCAGCTTGTCACCCCCCCAGGAAGTGACTTCCTGGTCACTATCAAGTGCAGCCCTGGCCTTTCCCTGCCCTCCTTTGTTCGGTCTTGCCTGCCCTCTTTCTTGCCTTCCATGCCTGCCAGGCTTTGGGGACACCACATGGCAGGAGAGACATTCAGACTCCTGTGTAAGAGGTGATGTGGTGGCCCAGTGCAGGAGAAGCTGGGACCAGGGGAGCCAGAAGAGAAGCAGCGGGCTTCCGGAGAAGTCAGGGTCCCTAGCAAAGGCGCAGGGAGTTGGAGTGACCAGGAGGATTCTGTCACAACTGACGGACAGGTGGAGTGACCAGGAGGATTCTGTCACAACTGACGGACAGGAGGGAGAGCTTCCGGCAGGCAGCAGCCAGTGCAAAGCGCCGGGGTTGAAACCCTTGGAAGGAAACTGCGGGATCAGGGACCTGGTGGGAAGAGGGAGTAATCACAGGCTGGGATAGCCTTGATTTGGGCCTCGAGCACCCTAGAGGTTGTGAGTAGGGTCAGAGGCCATGGAAGCAGGACGCCCAGAACGTCCCCAGGCGCTGGCTGGAGGCCCTGTCTGCTTCTAAGCTGCACACGCGGGCCCCTGAACATGCAGGATCTGGAGAACAGGAGCCCAAGGGCCTCACCTGGGAGCTCCAGGAGGCGCAGAGCCAGCAGGGAGAAGAGCTGGCATGGAAAGAGGAACAGTAGAGGGAGAGAAAGCAAAGGAGACAGAAGTCACCCAGAGCCTGCGCTTACACCGCAGTGGGGCACAGAACGAGGGCTGTTTCTGCTCACAGTCCTGACTCTCTGATGCTTTCCAGGGAAGGGGCCACAGGACCCCCAAGCCCATCCTCACCTCCCACTGCCCACCAGCTTTCTTGAGACAGCACTCTTCTAAATAGCTAACCTCAGTCTTTTCTGCTGCTAGAAAACACTCCCAGTATCAGGAACTGAGTGAGCCCAGGGCCTTAGCACTAAGCTGCATCCACTGCCCTTTGTATTGTGCTAAGTCACTTAGTTGGCTAGGTTGGTATGGAACTTGTGACTCTCCTGCCTCAGCCTCCCAGAGTGCCAGGATCACCAGCCATCATACACATTCAGCCCACCCCTACCCCTTTTGTAAACGTATTTGGTCAGTTCAGTTAGGTGCACCCAGGGGCGGGCCAGCACAGCATGTGGTGCTGGGGATCCAACCCCAGTCTCTACCCCTGCCTAAGCAGGCCATTAGCCTGCTGCTGAGCTATCTCGCCGGCCCTCAGCCCCACCCCCCTTTTGAACCTGATCCTGTCAGAGACTCCTGAGAAGTCTCTACAATCTTTAAAAAAATCAATTTCTCACATTCTCCTTGTCAACTTTTAATTTAAAAAAATAACATGATGACCACTACAGGGACATTTAAAAAAAAAAAAAAAAATTAGGACCAAAACTGCTGCACATCAGCTGACTCCATGGAATGACACGACCTCATAGCCCCGCGCACTCGGACGGGACAGACACTGTGCGCTTCCACGTGCAGCTCCCGGGTGCTGCGACGGCGAAGCAGCGGAACGTTTTCCCCCCACGCCAATTTGCATGTCATTACCCAAGATGCCTTGCGCCTGGATTTCACTTTTGCAAATTCCCACCCGTTTTGTGTCATAAATAAGATGAGACACAGAAAACTAATACAGCCCGGCGATGCATTATTCATGCCGCGTCACACTGTTGTGATAGATTTACAACAGCTAATACATGCAAACTAAGTTCGGGCACTAAACGTGAAAATTAAGGGAGGGGAAGGCAGGAGTACCAGGAAGCGGGGCGGGGGAGACTCGAGGGGCTGGGAGACCCCCAGGAAGAACCCGGAGAAGTTTTCTCTCTACTGTGCTCAGTAACAAAAAGCGTTGGTGCCCTACCAGAGCCAGGGCAGTGCCACCAGGGGACACCAGCGTGGGACAGCCCCTCCCCCCCGCCCGTGGCACTCACTTTAGGAAGCCCCGTCAGGCTCTGACATTGGTTAAAATCAGGCTCCCAGGGGCCAGGGAGATGGCTTAATGGAATAAGTGCTTCCCTGGCAAGCACAAGGGCCTGAGTTCAACCCCCAGTTCCAGAAAGAAGGAATGAAAAAAAATAATAATAATATATATATACACATATATATATATGTGTGTGTATATATATGAATGAAATCAGGCTCCTGTCTACTGCTCCAGGAGAGATGTCAGCCAGCCGCTCCCCTCCAGGCCATCCTCTGCCTGAACCCCGACTGCACAGCTCCGTGCCTCAGGCCTGTTCCCCTAGGAGGCTGCAGCAGGACAGGGACAGCCAACCAGGCCTGAACCTGTGTCCCAGAGCTCAGCTGGCTTCATCCAGTTGGCCCCAGTCATCACCGTGAAGCTCTGGCGCGAGCTGCGTCCACCACGAAGTCACAGGGCTCGGCGTTGTGCGTGTAGAGGAGCCGAGGTGGTCTAAAGGCTTCTCCTGAGGGGTCTGATGGGACCCTGGAGAAGGGCGTGTGGTGGGAGCTGGTGCCACAGTCCCACCACATGTGTCCCATCTAGCTGTACAGCAGGGAGGAGACAGGTTCTGTGGGTATCGCACTTGTGCCCTCCATCTCGCCCAGCGGCATCTATCCTGGCAACCAGAACCCCTCACAACCCTCCACCCAACCCTTCCTGACTTCTCCGAAGGTAGCCCCCTGCTCCACATCCTGCTGTCCTGCCTGGCACAATTTTCCCTGGGACACTTCTCCACCTGGGCCCGGGAACCCCAAGCCTCCTCAACCCAGATTTTTTCCCAGAGTGAACACCCTGTGCGATCGAGAACATTTTCAGAAAGGAACGATTGCTCATGTGGCCGTAAGGATGGGTGACGAGTTGGGTGGCATCGCCAGGGAGGCGGAGGCTAAGCCGAGAGCTGACAGAGCCACGTGAGCTCTGGGGCCGAGAAGCAAAGGGCTGGAGGCGGGCAGGTGGGAGCAAGGCCACTGGGGAGCTGGTGAGGCTGCAGATTGAGAGAAAACGGCCCAACTGTGGGCCTGCTTCCGGCCCGTACGCAGGCCCAGCCCGATCTCCACAGCACTACAAGTGCAACCACATGACACCCACTGCCCCTCCCTGTCCTGCAAGGTGGGGTTCCCTGCAGAAACCCCAGGCCGATCACACAGAGAGCATCCTTGCTCAGCACCCCGACCACCCCAGCTCAGCACAGCACACCCCGCATGCTGCGGGCCTCCTGTCAACCTGTCCCCGATAAGTTATTTTTTTTTAATTAAGATGCAACAATCATCCCCTAGCCGGCTTCCCCCTCTGGCGACCGCTTGAAATGAACTCCAGACGACTGGATTAGACTTTGAAGGTGGCGATCTAGATAATGAACACGGAGGATGCGGTGTTGACACAGGCCCTGGTGAGCGACACTATTATTTAACAGGCCTTGCTTCTGCCTCCGCTGGGATCAAGGAGCTGAGCACGCAGCTGGTGGGCGAGCGCAGCACCTCAGAGACGGAGCACGGGTGCCGGCTCTACAGAGGACAAGACAAGCAAGGTCAGGGCAGCCAGTGGGGAGCGGCCAGGCACAGGTCAAGCGCAGGACCACACGGGCCCGGGGCACAGTTCCCTAGCTCGGAGGCCACTCAGGGTCTCGCACGACGCTGGGCCGCCCCTGGCTCCCAGTGCTGCAGTCTGCCCTGATTCCTGTTTCCCTTCCCCCTGCACCGCACCTCTCCTGCCCAGCAGAGCAGGGGGATCTGGGTGGAGCTCCCACTCCTGTCCTCCTGCAACGGGGGCTGGTGCCCGTCCCTCCGCCCCAGGTTCCTGCTGGACTGGGCCTGCCCTCTCCTGGGGCCTCATGACGCTGCATCTCTCTCAACCCTGGACTCTGAGCTCCTGCAGCACTGATGTCACATCTCACTCGTGTCTGTCCCTCCAGCCCCTGACCCCACTAAGACCTGGAAATCGGAGACCCTGGAAATCGGTGAATCCGTCCGCCTGCACCACAACTCACCCACTGCTGCCCTCGATGAGCCCGACGTGGGGGAACAAAGACAAACGAGGGGCTGCCCTTGGCCTGGAGGATGTGTTGGGGAAAGAAGCCAGCTCATAAAACAATGGGAGTTCCCACGGGGACATCTGATGGGGGTGGAAAATGGGCTGGCGCAGCCCAAAGCAGCCCGAGCCTGCTTCCTGCCAAGGCAGCTGGCGGGGGGGTTGGACTCAGGAAGCCTGTGCTCAAATCTTGACTGTGCCTTTTCCGGCTGTGTGATCCTGGAGAAGCTGCTCGACTTCTCTGCATCTATATTTCATCATTGCTAAAGTAGAAATAACAGTGCCCAACTCCGAGGGTGACTGGAGGATTGCGAGAGGTGGCACTCATGAGTGAAGAGCTTCAGTCCATACCCGCCTAGCACAAACAAGCACCCAGTACATGTGGAGGAGTCAGGCACAGCTCCTAGAGGCAACAGAACTTCTAGATAAAAGAGGACCTCTTCACGCTGGGGCTGAGCCCCGAGAGCCACATTCCAGCCAACACACACTTCCGGCCTCCAGGCCTGAGGCACCAAAGACCCACGAATCCCTGGGTCCTCACAGGGCTGTCTCCAACCCAGGCTGCTGTGCCGGGTCCCCTTCCTTGAGGCCAGGCGTGGTACAGCGACATCGCCTGCAGCCCCTGCACATGCAAGATCACAACAAAGCCCTGCTCTGCAAGCCTGGCTGGCTCTGCTGGGGACACTGAGGCCACAGTGGAGGTGGCCAGCTCAGGAACAGGTTGGGCAATTATTAGCAGCAGCCAGACACAGCCTTGGAAAAGCTCGGCAGGGAGGTGGAGCGGCTTCCTAGAATTCCGAGCTGCAGGAGCGTGACTCTATTAAATATACATGGTGATCACCTTGTTACCGTGCCGGTGATTGTGTGGGCTCAAGGTGGGCAGGCTGTCACACCACGCGGCGTACACAGGCTTTCCTGGTTTCCTGGCTGCGGCCCAGCGCACGCTGCCTCTGGGCCAGCAGCAGGGGTCCCTGGCCACCCCTCCTCTGTCCCGCCTGCCCTGACAGGTGAGAGACTATACTGATCCCCTGTCCTCAGAGCAGGCTGTCCAAAAGCTAAACCAGCAAAACTCCAGGCTGAAGCTTGATTTTCTAAATCAGCCACATCCATGGCAGCACCAATGTAAGTGAGGAGAAAAACTGTGAGGAATGTTCTTATGGCTGGGGAGGTAGCTCGGCAGCATAAGCACCTGCTTGGCAAACACAAGGTTGGGAGTTTGATCCCCGGTACCACATGCCATGCCAGCCCCAGAACCGGGCATAGTGGTGCACACCGCGCTGGGGAGGCTGAGACAAGAGGATCACTACGAGTCTGAGCTGCATAGTGAGACCCTGTATTCAAAGAAAATTAAAAATAAAAATAAAGATGAATTAAGGAGGAATTTAGAAGCAAAAAGAGCGTTACTCTTCCTCCTCCTCCTCCTCCTCCTCCTCTTCCTCCTCCTCCTTTCTCTCTGCAGGCAGCAGGCACTGCATGAGACGAGAGGCCTTTCAAGCAGACTTCTCCCGGCCTCTGCACCCTTCCAGAGCACTGTGCTAGACCCACTTTCCAGATGAAGTGACTGAGGCCCAGGAAGGCATACGCCTTGCACAAGGCTACACAGCATTAGCACCAGCACAACCGGGATCCCATCTTAGCAGCCCCCTGGCAAACTGCACCCTCTCCAGGGAGGAGTGGACAGAGGTGGGCAAGGCCGGGACAGGAAATGGGGGCTGCAACCCTGGATCGTGCCATGACTCCTCCCCTCGAGATAGTGCTGCACAGCTCCGGCCTGCCAAGCACAGCCCACTTCCTGTCCCCAAACACTGCGCCACCAGAGACCTGGGTCGATAGTCTCCTCCGGGCCTCTTCCTTGAACAAACCCTCCTCGTAATCGCCTCTCCATTCCACTCTGCCTCCGGGTTATCCCAGTTGCCTCCCCGCCATGCCCAGTTCTCCTCCTGGCCACACTGAGACATCCCCTGGTCACAGGGTGCTCTGAGGCCCGCACTTGCCACCCTTTCTCTGCTGCCGGCTTCTTTCTGTCCACCACGACTCCACTCCTGGACTGAGTCAGACTCGGCCCTGGGGTCAGTGGGAGAACACACACAGGGCACCGGCCGGAGGTGAGGCCAGTGCTGGGCACCCGGTCAGAGGCTGAGGGGCCCAGGTTAGGTGGTCACAGAGCCTGTGTCATCCTCCTTCCTGCCACGTGACCCAAGACCTGAGACCTATGGTAGGTACCCTAAAGCCCTGAGAAAGCCAGCGCTTCCTGCTCACCCTGCTCTGGGGAAGCTGGCGTGCAACAGGCTCTTGGCAGTTGTGATGGGGTGGGTGTGGGGCGCAACACCCAGAGTAAATTGGGGGCAGGGAAGGGAGTTAGGGATATAGCCATTCAGGGACACCCCTACCACCACTGGCTCCACTCCCCCAGGAGAAAGAGGACCAAGAAGTCATGCGCGGGAGCAGCAGTTCTCAGCCCTGCCGGGGTCTCCCTGGACCCTCCCCAGAGCCACCCACCTGGCCAGCAGAGGTATCTGAGGTCCTCAGCACCACGTCCCAGGCATGGGGGCAGGGCGCTCAGGCAGCCCTGAAGGGGACAGACCCTGACCAGGATCCACCAGTGCCCTGGGCCTCTTCCCTGCCAAGGACCATCACAGCTCCAAGTTCAGCTCTCGGTTGAATAAGGAGCTGGCAGTCACCCCTCCATTGACCCTGCAGCGTCGGGAAGAGCCACCACCTGGGCATCCCCTCATGATGGCACTGGCTGGCCCCAAAGATCCTCGTTGATTTCATCATTGACTGGGCCACTGGGTGCCCAGATATTTGTCCAAATGTGATTCTAGAATAAGAGCAACAGCTGACACCCTGGGCTAAGAACAAAGATCTCCCCAGGATCGGTGGGTTTCAACCAACCTGGTGCAGGCCTGACAGCACAAGAAGGCTGAGAAGGGAGGATTTCCCTCCTCTCCCGGTCTGCCTGCAAGCTGGGATGTGGCCTTTTCTGCCTTGGGAATCAGACTGAAGTGCCAGCTCTCCCACACGCACATCGAGGGCTCTCCCAGTCCTCAGCCCTGACTGGACGACACCCCAGCTCTGCGGATCCCCAGCCTGGGAGGATGCTCAGCCGGCTCCCTGACTAGCACAGGAAGCCAGAGAACGGAGGAAGGGACACCAAGTCCTCCTCCCACGGCTCCACACCGAGGCCCCGGCTAGCACGTGCAGGACTGGAGCCAGGCGGGGGTGACCTCTCCACTGCAATGCAGGCTCCACACCAGGGACAGCGGCAGACCACAGCCCTGAGACGTGGCCCTCAGAGCTCCCCCGTGGCACCCCTTGCCTTGGTTTCCCCGCCTGTCAAGTGAGGCTGTTGCTCTGGCACTTGGCCTGACCTCCCATGACCTGACAGTCACCTCACATTCCTGCTGTTCAGCTGCTGCTCCACGTGACTCCTGAGTAGCTGATTTCCAGCTGCCCAGCCCCTCAAAGGGAAGCACATCTGAGAGCCGTGCCCTAAGCCTGGTGGCAGCTCACATCAAATGGGCAACCCAAACAAGGCAAATGTCACCAAAATATCACTCGGGAGTCATATGCCAGTCTCACACCAGCTGCCCAGAGCGTGCAGTGGGGCGGGGTGAAGTGAAGTAGGCAGAGCAGGCACGGGACCGGCAGAGCCAGGAAGCTGGCTTTCAGCGCAGGACAAGGCCAGTACCTGAGTCTGCAAGGTGGTGGTGTCCAGGACAGTGACCCTCGGCCCGCAGCTCGCCCACACCGCGTCCTCCAGGCTCAGCAGGGTGCGAATGGGCCCTGGTCCCACAGTCAGGCACATGGGCGGGCTCTCCAGGTCCCATGGGACTCCTCCTGGAGGGACAGGGAGGACGCAGGTCAGTGGCAGGGGTTGCAAGCAGCTCAGGCGCTTGGGCTCTTTAAGTCTTCAGAACTGAGGCTGAGTGGAGGCCTCTCGTCTCCAGGTGGCCTCTGCCTCCATCCAGCCACTTGTGACCGTACCCTCCGCCTCCAGCTCCCAATATGTATGCCCGCCCGTCCCTGTCAGACCGAGTCCCTCCATCCTCCCTGTCTCTCTCTCTCTCTCTCTCTCTCTCTCTCTCTCTCTCTCTCTCTCTCTCTCTCATTCATCCCACCCACACTCAGTAAGCACCTACTCCACATCAGGCCTATGCCGTGGCTGGGAGGTAGCACAGAGGCTTCGTGGACTTCTCCTGCCCTCCAAAGATGTTACCACCCCAGGCATGAGGGGAGGCAGCTCTGAAAGCAAGGACCCAACCCATGTCCAGGGACCTGCTGGTCACCTCAGAACAGCATCCCTGGCCCCAGGCAGTTGCAAGGAGCTGGGCAGTTACGTGGAGGGGGAGGAGCCAAGACAGACTCCCCACCCCCACTGCCCAGGCCACACCCTCTCCCCATCCTCCCAGCTGCAAGCTAGGTAGCACTCCCACCCCATTTTAAATGAGGTTGGGGAACAGGAACCCCAAACACACAGATGCTCCTTGCAGCTATAAACACAAGCACACAGGAGGCAGGTCCTCTCCAGACTGACTGAGGCCTCGGATGGGTCCCACTGCTGCTCTAGTTTAGGAAGGACTTTGTGGCTGCCACCGGTGTCAAGCAGGGAGGGGTGGCCAGTGGATGCCAGGTTCCACAGGATGCAGGCAGAACCAGGACACCAGAACCAAGGCAGCACAAAGCCTTGAGCTCCCCTTAGTGGCTAGAAGTGAGCACAGCTGTGACTGAGGCTGGAGCTCCAGCGGCTGCGGCTAAAATGGAGGCTGCCGCCCTGCAAGCACTGAGGGACATGGGACACCACGCCCAACACTGGGACTTCTACCCCGTGGCCACCATCCATGCTGGACAGGGCATGGCAGTGGCCACCTCAGGTAAGAGCTTGGGGGGTGAGACCCCTGAGGGTCACATGCCCACTGGCCACCCACTTCCAGACGCCGAGAGTCAGGACAGAAACGAGGGTGAGAAACAGCGACAGCATTTATAGCACCTGGATGGGTCTGTCAGAAAAGACACGGGGCAGGAGTTGCCAGCTGGCCACACGTTCGGGTGGGGGCAAGTCCTGTCTCCCGTCAGCACGACAAGGGGATGGAATTTTATCCTCTAAAGCTCTCACCAGCCACAGAATAATACTCTAAGGCAATGGCTGTGAGCTCAGGGTGGGCGGCTCTACCCACCCTCCATCCTCAGCCTCCTTCCCACAGTGGGCAGTCAGCCTCCCCAGCCACACACCCGGCCACTGCCTGACAGCCCACTGGGCTGCATGTGGCTGGCACCAGTCACAGAGCCAGCGACAGGAGTGGAAGGTCTGGCAAAGGCACCTTCAGCAGGCTGACATCCCTCCTCCCACCATAGGGGACATCGCCCTTAGAGGTCCAGATCCATCCAAGTCCAGGAGGAAGGACACAGACTGAAAGTCGGGGAGCCTGGGAGAGGAGTAATAAACAACCACAGGATCAATGATGCCAGTGACCACGGGACCCGGCTCTGGTGCAGGGCATTGTGGGAAGGGGCACATCAACCCTTCATCACCACACCACAAGGTGGGACTGTCTGCATCCCTTTTCACAGATGAGGAAACCGAGCCTGGGGCAGAGCCGCAGGCGCAGTCCTCCACAAGGGGACTCAGCACAGGCAGCCAATTCCCCACCTGTTTGGGTCACCTGCCCTCAGAGGGGATGACCCCGAAACCACCCGGGCACCCCGGCCCTGCACCTGAGGCTGGGAGAGCCTTGTACAGATGCTTTGTGGTACCTCAGAAGGGGCGTGACCTGAGACACCCTGAATCAGGCCTCTGCCTCCAGAACTGTAGAACCATAAATGTGTAAACTGCCGCTGGGGTACCTGGCCACAGCAGCCGCGCCACCGCCACACCAGATGCCCGCACGGAGAAGCCAGGGCCTGCGTGGGGTGGGTGGTCCCCTCAGAGCCCCTCATTGAAACCTTCCTACCTCCCTGCCCATATTTACATTCACATGCACGCTCTGCCTGACGGTAAGAGGAATTTTTTTCTCTTCTTCCCCCTTTAATTAAAAACTATAAATGCCTTATCAAAAGCTAATTAAAAATACCTACACAGTGCCAAGTGGCAAAAATGTATATATAGATAGCTCAGTGCAAATATCCGTTTATAATCTCGCAACGGGCTGTAGTAACTCCATAATCAGGGCAGTGCAGAGGTAGGGGAGGAGTCGGCTGTGTAAACAGTGGTTTCACCAAGCCCCTCTCAGCAGCCTGGAGATGGCCACGCTTGCCACTCAGCCCTTGTCCCTGAACTGGGGGTGGGGAGCACCACGGCACCTGGGGACCAGCTCTGTCCCCCTTGGGCCTCAGCATCCTGGCCCCTAGGCGGAGGTGAATTTCGGGTGCAGTGAGACCCAGGGTCATGGATTCTCCCACAGCACAGCATCCTCAACACCCAGAACAGCCCCCCAGAGCCCCGACCCTGTCCTCACCGCTGGTCCGAGGGTAGGCGGCGAGGGTCCCATCCTGCAGGCCAGCGAGCAGATGGGAGGGGCTGTGCCGCAGACAGAGCACGGGCTGCAGGCCTGGCGTCCGGCACGTTGCCAGGCACTGGGTGCCGGTGTCTACGCTGCCGTAGAGCAGGATGCTGCAGGGAGAGGCCAAGGCCAGCCAGGACTCAGCGTGACCACACCATTGCTGCTCCTTGCAGGAGCTCGGGCCTGTGGAGGTTGAGACCCCCTCCCGCCCCAGACTCCACACAGTGACACTGCCGAGAGCCCCTATTTCAGAGCCACACGGACCTGAGTTCAAATCCTCACATGCCGCTCCTCAGCTGACTACCCTGGATTTCTGCTTCTCTGTTCTCACCACCAAACAGGGCTGCAACGTCCATCTCATGGCCACCAGGGAATAACTCAGGACACCCACACACAGATGCACCTTGAAGGTGTGCTGCTCAGTGATGAGAAGCCAGGTACAAAAGGCCAAGGAGCACAGGGTGCCCATTACAGGGCACGCCCAGGGACTGAAGGCAGATCCTTGGCTTCTAGGGTGGTCAGCACAGGGGCCTGCTGAATAGCTCTGGGGCTTCTTTGGGGAACAATGAGAATGTTCTGGAACTTGTCAGCAGTTACTAGAAGCCACTGTACTGCGTACTTTAAAATGGTTCAAATGGTATATTTTATGTCATGGGCGTTTTATCTCAGTAAAAGATAAAAGCTGGTGGCCACCAGGTCCCTCCTCGGGATGGGCAATGGCTGGGCACAAGGCTGCATGTCCAGCCCAACATCACAAGGCTCAGAGCAACTCCAGGTTGGTTCTGCTTGTGGGTGTGACAATATCCACCTCACACTGGGACTCCTGAGGGGCTTCCATGTCCCAGGGCTCAGCGCATAACAGGTGCTCTGGAAACGCACTCTCTCCCCAGCTCACCTCAAGGGTGGAGAGCAGAAACTCAGCGGAGATAAGGGTAAGAAACAGAGGGTATGATCGCTTCCCACGGCCTTCATTGCCCAGCACCTTCCAACGAAGGACGGGGGCTACTCCTGCTCCCTCCACACTACCGGAGGTTGGCTAGTGACCCTGGATCCACAGCTCTGGCCATGGCCCCCTTACTGCTGCTCTGTCAGGCTAAGTCTCCAGCCCCAGGCAGATCTTACGTGCAGAGGCCCCACCCTGCCGCCCACCCGCAGAGATCTCCTGACCTGCGAACATCCTAGGACCCTCTTCCCACCTAGCAGGGGGAACTCGGGCACACTGGTGAACACCCAGTGGCAGTGAAGTAACTGGTGCATTTATATCAATCCTCTGTGTCTCAACAGACTACTGGAGGCCCAGCACAGGGGAATTCTGGCCCCCACTTTACACATAAGAAACTGAGGCTGGGAGTGTAAGTGGTGCCTGAGGACTCACAACCAGAAGTGGCAGGGCTGAGACTCAAAGCCAGCTCTGGCAGACACCAAAGTGAGCAACTCACCCCTACACTCGTGCTACCAGGGAGGGAGCCAGAGAGCTAAAGTGTGTGCGGCTCCTGACACTGACTCCTGCATTGGCATCTCAAGTCCCCAGCTTTCTGATGACACCCAACCCAGGACAAGGAACATCAAGGATGGCAGGCAGATCAGTAAAGGGGAAGGGCAGCTCCCACCCCACCCACTTGGCCCTCACCTGCCGTCCTGCAGTCCGAGGCAGATGGTGGGGTGCACTGCCCCCACAGAGGGGTCAGCAGCTGCCTGGCTCCTGTCTTCGCCCTCTGCATCCTCCTCGGGCTCCAGAATGTACTCCATGCAGAGCACTGGGGCCGCCAACGGGAAGGACTTGACAGTGCGCGGTGAGGGCCGGTTCAGGGAGAAGATCTCCACCTGGCCCCCTGCACCTTCCTGTCCTCCGCCCACCTGGGAACACAGACCCCGAAAGGCCATCAGGTGGGAACCATGGCAGCAGCAGAGTGGAGTGGAGCTCAGTCCTACCTTCCCTGGCATGTATCCAAACTCCTCCCTGCCACTGGGGGGAGGAGTCATTGAGAGGAGTGTCCCCCTCCTGCCTACATGTGACCTGTGATGACAAAGGCCACTCATCCTCAGCTTTATAGCTGCACAATGGCTTTAGGGATCAAAGGAAACCAGATGGGGAGCTAATATAGGTGAGGCACCCAATCAGCTTTCTAGTCCTCCTCTGTAGGGGCATTTCAAACAACATCTAGTGACTGATTACCCTGTTTCTTTAAAATGACCTTCTCTGTCTTATTCACTGTTTTGCCCTTATGTCTAGTACGTAGTCTATACCCAATGTATATTTTTTGTATAGATGGATGAATGGATGGATGGATGGATAGATGGGGAAATGGAGAGACAGATGGATGATGGATGGAGGGATGGAGGGATAGAGGGGTGGATGAAATGGGTGCATCAATACATGGATGTGTGGGTGGACACATAGATTCTGGATGTATGGGTAGGTGAATAAATGAGCAGACAGGAAGATAAATAAATAGCTGGAAAGGTGGATGGATGGATGGATGGATGGATGGATGGATGGATGGATGG
>NW_004524668.1:7823615-7842125 GCF_000260255.1 Octodon degus
GGGGGGGTGGACAGGTGGATGGGTGGATGGATGCATGCATGCACAGATGGGCAGAAACGCCATGTGCTAGATAATGAGAAAACAATGAGGAACAAACTAATTTCAGGAGAGACATCTGGGCTGAACTCAGGGTAAGCCAGAATCTTGCTGCCCATGTGTCTGGATTCAGGGATACGCAGGAGGAGCTTGGGAATGGGCCACAGAAGCTGATGCTGGCCGAACGCAATCCACATCACAAAGAGAGCTCAGGGTGAGGCTCATCTGAACTGAAAGGGGCTCTAGCAACTGGGGAGGAAGAAGCAGCAGCATGGAATCTCAGCAGGAGATGGCAACAGTCAGCGCTGCTCCCTGACCTCTGGCTGAAGACGGTGACCCAGGCATTCTGC
This sequence comes from Octodon degus, assembly GCF_000260255.1. NCBI lineage: Eukaryota > Metazoa > Chordata > Mammalia > Rodentia > Octodontidae > Octodon > Octodon degus. The sequence goes on from NW_004524668.1 coordinate 7,824,002, forward strand.
ACAGCTCCCTGTCCTTTCGCTTCCTGGCACCATGTGTGTGTCCTGTTCGGCTCCCCCAGCTGAGGCTGCACCTCCCACAGTGGCTGGCACTGAGAAAGACCTGGATGGCTAAAGCTGCCCATCAGGAAGCACCCCCTCCTGGGTATGCCCTCTCTGCTCCTGTCCTGAAGCCAGCATCCCTGTACAGGGTCTACTCACCCAGAGGTAGCCTTGAGGAAGGGACGTGCTCACTGCTGAGAAGCCCAGCAAAGGACAGTTGACAGGACTGTGCACCAGGGCCCCAAGCTGTGGAGAGAGAGGGTATGGGAGGACTTGCTGAGCCTTCAGTGAGCAGTTCATGGGGGATTCCTGAGGGTGGGGCCAGGATGGTCCTCACACCACGTATGTGCTCATCATGCGTCTAGAGGCTCCGGCCAAAAGGGGCCTGAGTGATGCTCTGGATCAGCCCAGGGTTGGTGGAGAGCCACCACGCCCCACCCACCCTTACTTCGCCAGTGGAGATGAGGCCCACCAAGGGCAGGGGACTGTCCTAGGTCACAGGGGAGATGAGTGAGAGGGCCCAGCCTGTGTATGCTCCTTCCTTAGCCTCCTGCATCCCTCGAAGAATGATGTCCTGATCCAGAACCTCCCTGTAGAGAAGCCCACCGAGACCAAAGGGCCAGCAGCCCTGCACAGGCAGCATCCACAGGCTAAGGGTTTGGTCACCAGCTGTCACTGACAGCCACCAGCTGCTTGCTGTTCTGTGGCACCTGCTGCCGCATGCCCCAAATGGGTGGCCTCTGTGCCAGAGCAGGACCTGGCCAGTCTTGTCTCCAGCCAGGACAGTGGTGAGGACAGAGCTCACCACAGCTGGGGTGCTGGAGGAGGAAAGCCCCACCGAGGGCCTTTTTTGGGCTCATGCTGCCCTCTGCTGGTACTGCAGGCCCCGGCCGGCCCCAGCTCTGTCACAAAATGTCTAAAGGCTGCGGGTAAGAGGCCCAAAGAGGTCACCTCACCCGGCCTCCTCGGGCAGAGGTGGCCAACTTGTGACTCATTGGGGGACACTACAGGTTCAAGGTCTCACGGCAAGATGGGATAGAGGCAGGGCTAGCATTCAAACTCTTCATTCCTGGCCCATTGCCCATTCTAAGCCAAGCACCGAGTTAGAAGCCTCAGTGCTCTGGGGTCCCACTACTGCCTGGTGACATGGGCCCTCACACCCTAGCGGAAGGCTACCCCAGCCCTGGCCTTGTGAGCTTCCTGTCTGTTTTGCTCCTTGGTGGCGGCAGTAGGGGAAGGGGAGTACCCGCCCTCCTACCAGGCTGGCACATGTCTCCTCAGAGGGGGGAGGGCCCCCCGGAGCCTGGCTCAGATACTTCCAGGGCAACTCCAGGGGGCCCCAATGTCAGCTGAACCCACAGAGCCAGACCCAAGATGAAGCAAAGGCACAAATGGCCCTAGATGAGCAAGGCCTGTTCACCTGTGCCAGCAAGCGGGCTTCCCAAAACCAGCCAGAGAAAGAAAGCCACCAAGTGTTGGGTGCAGCCAACCTGGCTCCAGCCCCAGCTTTGGGGCTACAGCACTGAATTGCAAGTAAATCATGTGTAAAGCCCCCATGTGTAAAGCGGGGACTCCGGCTCCTCAATGGGACAGTGACAGGGCCCTGGTAGTGCCCAGAGCTGGACTTCTGGCACCTGGTGGCTGCTAAAACTTACAGGGACTTCTCTGGGGTGCCCTAGCATTTCACACCCCCAGCCATTTAATCAGCAGAGTAATACCACGGGAGAGGTGCCACAGATAAGCAACTGTGCTAGCAAGGTGGGTACCCACGGCCCTGAGGTGGACACAACTTGACTCTCTTCCTTCCCAAAGGTTCACATATGTGAAGCTTAGACCCCAGGCTGGCTGTGTTGAGGCGGGGGCAACCTTTGAAAGCTGGAGCGCGGAGGGAAGTGGCGAAGATGAACCGTGGGCAAGCTAAATGATCATGTCCTTGCACACCCTAGTTAGTTCCTGAGAGTGAGCTATTATAAAAAGAACCAGCCTGGCCCCCGAAGCTCCCCAGCCTCTTGTCTGGCCACGTGATGGCTCCAAGCAGCCCTTACAATGCCATTACCCCCAGATGTCACAGCGGCTGCCTGACCTTAGATTTCCAACCTCTAAGGCTGAGCTGAATCAACCTTTCTTCTTTATAAGTAACCAGCCTCAAGTACTTTATCATCACAAAAGAAAATGGACTAGGACGCTCATCAATGGTACTTCTGGCTAATGGAGGCCAGTGACAATCTGAACAGAGGCTGCAAGGCCGGGAGCTGGGTCCTGAGCAGCCTGGACCCTCTGCTGATCAGGGCTATGTCCCCTTTTTGTGTCATAGCACTCAGGTCTTCAGGTGCCCCAGAGAGGACAGTGTCCATACGCTCACTAGCCTGTTTGCAGGCCAGCTTGAGATGGACCTCAGCCCATGGGTGACTCAGCTACCCTCCTCTGGGCCCCCCAGGGATCCCTGCTGATCCTCTCTCCACTTCTAACAACCCGTTCCAGGGGCTTGGCACAGCCGGGCACGGGCACAGCATCCATCCACACTGAGAAGCCCCCTGCTGCTCCTCCTCTCACCCTGGTACCCTGTTCTCTGCCAGAGAGAGCCCAACACATCCTCAGCCCACAGGTAAGGGCCTGCCTGGTCCTGTCCACACCAGTAAGGGCTGCCACAGTCCTCCCAGGGAAGTGGGCTCAGCTCCTGGCTCCACAGGGCTGCCTGGGAGTTGCCACTGAGTGGGAGGGAAGCCTGGTACTGCAAAAAAAAAAAAAAAAAAAGAGCAGCAGAACCACTGCTGTCATCTCCCAGCTAGCTTTGGCTTTAAGTATTGTATTAATAATTAAAATGTTACCTAAGAGGGCCAGCAAGACAGCTCAGTGGACTAAGCGCCTGCTTAGGCAAGCGCAGAGATCAGGGTTCGATCCCCAGTCCTGCATGCCATGCTGGTCCCGCCCCTGGGGCATGCTGAGCTGGCCACCAAGTCCACCAAATCTGGGTTCGGTGGCATATACCTGTAATCCCAGAACTGGGGAGGCTGAAAACAAGAGGATCACTAGAAGTCTGAGCTGCGTAGTGAGACCTAGTACCAAATACATAAAATGATACTTAAGGTCCCCATAGAGACTACGGGGAGACTGCTTTGCTTCTCTGGCAGCAGTGAGTGCTTCTTTGCCTTTCCCTGACCCTAGCCTTGGCCTCCTTGTTTCACCTGGGCACTGTCACATCATGTCCCCTGCGCTACCCTCAGGACCTGCCCCTCACTAGCCACCTATACCTTTCTGGTCCACAGCTCTGTCACACAGTAGCCAGAAGGAGATGCAGGATCATCAACACAGACATCACACAGTGTCGGTCCAGGGCTCAAAGCATCCGGGGTTCTTAGTGCTCTAAGAAAGGAATCCAAACCTTGGAGGCTGCCGGGGTCCCACTGAGCTGGCCTACCCGCTGACCTCACTGTCCACGGCTATGGTGTGAGCGTCCCCTCCAAAACTCAGGCCGAGGCTGAATCGCCATTGTAAGGGGACAGTGTTAAGAGGTGGGGTCTTTCAGACTGAATTAGGCCACGAGAGCTCTATGCCTCCCACGTGGGTTAGGGCTTTAGCACAGCGGTGGATTCCTGCAGAGAAACCCGTCCTGCCTGTCTACGTCCCTCCTCCAGTGCTGCAGCCTGAGGCCCTCTCCCAATACCAATGCCACACCCCAGGCTTCCCAGTCCCCAGAACCATGAGCCAAGGCAACTTCTATTCTTTGCAAGGCACCTGGTCTCAAGCATTCTGTCGCAGAACCAGAAAACAAACTAGAACACCTCCCAGCTAACCAAAGGAATCCATGCTGGCTTCTCCAACTGCGGAGACAGAAACCTCCATACGGATCTGTTTCTTTGGAATATTTTTCCCATGGGCCCTCCCTGGGCCCTTCTTGCCATGTGGGTGTCAGTAAAATGCCACCTCCTCCAAGGAGCCCTCTGGGAAGCTCCCAGCTCGGTGGCCCCGCCTGTGTCACTGGTTTGTATTCCTGCACATCATTCTGCTTCCCGTTCTTGTTGGCTGGGCTATTGCTGGTTCTTCTCGCTAGACTGAAAGCCCCATGGGGAATCTTGTGTGTCTCAGTTGCCACTGTAAGCCCAGTGTCCAGCACACAGTAGGTGCTCAAAAATTATTTATGAATGGACAAATGAATAAATGAATGAACGAACTTACATCTCAAGGGCATTTCTTTCAGCTGTTTAGAGCCCCAGTCTACACCCAGCGGCAAGTCTCCTGGTACTATTTATCTGGCCTGGGTCCCATGCTTGCTGTCCTATCCCCAGAGCTGAGATGTCCTCATCTGCTTGGGAGACGATGGACAACAGCTGCTCCAGACGGAAGGTGAGCTCTGCCAGGACATAAGGGACAGACGACCAGAGGGGACTGAGCTTTCTTGTCTGGAAAATCAGGGTCACCTCTCTGAGCTTTCATGTCTAAACTGAGATAGCTACTGAAACATCTGCCCAAAGCATTATTTTAAACATAAGGACAGGAAAATGACAGCAAAACACCATTGTTGAGCGCGGTGGGGGCTTTGCAGACAGAGGGACAATGTGGTGCCCGTGCCAAAGCCAGCTCCAGCTGGCAGCACTGTAAAGGGTCCAACCTGCAATGTCTGGCACGGCCACCGTGGCATCCTCTGCAGTCAGGCCACCAGCAGATGAGATCATTGCTACCTGTCACCTCAAAATAACGGAATTTTCTGCTCGTGTGACCCATGCTGGCCATGCACACCACCACCACCACCACCCCAATTTTTTTGGTGAGAAAACTAACTCAGGGAGCCACCACAAACCCTGATCCACTGGGTCAGTCAGCAAGCGACAGGCTGGCACTGGAACCTGGGCCATCCCAGCTGCTGTGGGCACCACCTGGAAACTGATTCCCCCCGATAAGGGGGCACTGCTGCCTTTGTGTGAATCCACTCACCTGCAGGTTAAGGGCCCGGGAGGAGAAGGCAGGCACACAGCAGGCCAGGATCGGGCACCAGAACGGGGCTTTGCTCTTCCTGTCCTCATCCGGACACAGCCAACCTGGCTGGTTCTCCTCCCCTACAGCAAGAGGAAAGGGACACTGATCAGAGTCTGGGGACCAATCCAGCAGACAGCAGCCACCCAGCCTAGGAAGGGGATCACTGCAGCCCCCAGAGACCCAGTGGTCACTTGGCCCGGTGGCAACTGGCTGCAGATTCAACTTAGGAGTTTCCAACTTCATGCTGGTGTGACAGTGAGGCATACTTGGCAAACCCTGTGCTGCGAAGTTGCTCTCCCCACCCCACCCCCCGGGCTACGGCTATATGGCTCGGGGCTCTAGCCTGATGCAAGAACCGCAGCTCTAAGTCGGAACCGAGACCTGGTAGTGCGCTGGCTTCAGGGAGTTTTCAACATCATGTTTTGAGTTTGGGGTTCCCAGCATGTGTACGCAACCCCCATCTACAAGTGTCCATGAGATACACAGCGCTTTGTTACAAAACAGGCGCCTCGTGCTCAGTTCTGCCCAGCGCAGGGCTACTTACTAGACACGTGCAGGTCGCGCTGTGGATCGCATGTTCAGTAGGTCTCGTATAATAAACGCATTTTTCACTCATGGCATTTTAAGCTGACAGTGCGCGTTCTGGGAATCACCCAATCAGAAACCAAGGAGCATGCGCATTCTCCACTGTCTTGCTAGCTTGTCTCGTTTTCCTCTGTGTGAGCACACAGGTGTGGGAACACGTGCACATGCGTGTGGAAGCGGGCTCCGCTGCCACAGTGGCGCTCAGTGAAGGCCCAAACCTTCCACCCCGCTTCCTACACAACATCCCACCTGCTCACACAGAGCCACACTAATTCACCTGGCGCGCAGGCAGCCTCTGCTCCCACAGCCTCACTCTGCAGGTGTGACCCCGTGCCCACTGCCGTGAACCAGAACCCACACGGTTATCACTGATACGAGACACCGCTGGCTCCAACAGAGAAGGGTTGGACACGTGTGAGCGGTGGTCACTGTGAGGCCAGCTCCGCGCCTGTGTGCTGCAGGCACCTGAGAAATACCACCGCCACCCAAGTCGGCTTCTGGGTATCTGCCTCGCTGGAGGGGCTGGGCAAGGGACCGTGTGAATTTGACGGGGAGCAGAGACGTAGGACTATCAGCCGTACCAACTCCCCAAGCATTGACTCGTTCCCTGCAACATGGGCTGGAGGTGGCCACAAAATCTGTCCCCTGCCACAGTAAAGGGAAGAGGGTAGGCTGATGCAGAGGAGACCATCAGGGAAACGACGACCCAGCACAGGGAGGTCAGTCACCCTGACAGAACCTCCACACTTCAGTGTGCACAGTCCCAGGCACTCTAACAGCCCCACAGGGCGTGGGGTGGGCATAAGTCTACCCCAGTCTACGCTAGGCAAACAACAGGAAGAAGCCAAAGGAAGGGGCAGGCGCCAGGAGACCAACACACGGGTGCTCAGTGTCCTGGGCACCGCTGTTCTCGATGGCCCAGTGCTGTGTCACGTCCACCCCGGTGCTTCCTGGGCCAGCTCCCACGTGGTAAATAAAGATGGGCAGTGTCTAAGAGACTGCCCCTGCCCCTGTCTAAGGAACGTCCCAGCCGGCTGCCCTGCTTGCCAGGCGCCACCTGACAGCTCCAAGCCGGCCCGCTGTTCCCGCCAATCTCACCCAGCAGGTCCCGGGTGGTCGTTGCGCATTTCTTCTCCCCCTGCCCCCCGAGCCAGAGCCATCCAGCTCGGGCAATTTATTATCATATATATATTTTTTAATGATCTGACCTTCTTCCAGATGGCGCCTTCCCTGCCTGCAACCGGGAACGTTAAAAGAAAATGAAGTTGTCGCTCCCCATCTGCCACTGCCACCGTTCCCACCACAAAACCAGCACGGCTGAGACCAAATTAGAAGGCTGCTGCTGCTAATAAATTGAAAGCCCGCTTGGGATAAGTGACATTAAGAACTGGCACCCATGGCAAGGCTGTGATTTCTGAGCGATGGTAAGTGGGAACCTATTTAGCAACTAGTGATGTCTGCCCAGCATGCCGGGGGCAGAGGGGGGGAGCTCCAGGGATCAGAGTGCCCCCTGCCCTCAGAAGAGTCCACTCCCACATGTCAGAAGGGGCCCACAAAAGTCCTAACCTGGACTCTGTATTGCTGTGTGACACGCAAGCAGGAACTTAGCCTCTCTGAGACAGCTGCCTTATTGCAAACATGGGAGGAGTGATTCTATTTGGAGCCATGAGCACTGGGACGAGAGTCTGCAAAGCCTAGCGCATGCTGGGCCCTCAAGAGACAGTGGCCACTGCAGCCATCCTCCTTGCCGTCCACAATATGTCCTGTGGTACCAGACGTTGGCTCAGCCCCCTCCCGCCCCGTCTCCCAGCCCGCTGAGCTCAGGAGACGCTGTCCCTTTACTGTCACCGCTGCCCCTGTAGATGGCCAACTACTCTGCTCAGAATCCCACCCCCGCATCACAAGGCTCTGCGGGGACCAGGCTGGCAGGGCCTCAGCAAGGTTCTCCCTTGCCCGCCCCACCCAGACAGACCCCAGTGCTGACTAGGCCACATCTCCCAGGGGGTAAACCGGGGTCTGGCTCCACGGCCAACCTCATCTCTAGGGGAACGGCACCAGCACCTTCAGTCCCGGGCCTGGGCAAATCCCAGCACCAACCAAAGACGGTCTCCAGGGTTAAGGAAGATGAAGCCGCAAATGGTGGTACAGGCCACCTCAGCACACTGGGAAGCTGAGGCAAGAGGATCCCAAGTTCAAGCCCAAGTCCAAGAGCTTAGCAACTTAGCAAAACTGCCTCAAAATTTAAAAAAAAAAAAAAAAAAAAAAAGGGAAAGTGAAGAGGGCTGGGGAGGGAGCTCACTGAAAATGCCGAATCTAGTCTCCAGCACTGCAAAAAAGAAGAGAAAGAGGATAAAAGGTTGTTCAGGAGCTGGCGTGGCCCAGGCCATGACCATCCGTGCGTGAACTTAGGTCCTACTGTGAAGACTGCAGGCTGGAAAATGGAACCCGGTCATGGAGGCCCTGGTCCTGCTACCTCATAGGTGCACCCTGGCATGATGCCACACCAGGGCCATGGGGAGATGGGAGCATGGACCGTGGCGGGGGAGGCTCCAGGGGCCCACTGGGTGGAAGGCCAGGGATGTGCTGCCTTGCTCTGGGGGTACAGAAGGGGGGCCCAGGGGTTCCTGCCCTCCTGTCTTCCATGGACCACAATCTTGGTATGCTGCACTCAGAGAAGGGGAAAGAAAATACAACAAAGAAATAAAATACAGCGAAGGAAGCACATCCTTGCTGAAGAGACGTTTTTAACATATTCTACCTCTAGCGGGCTCCTATTATCCCCCAACCCCAGGCACTGCAGATTTAAAATAAAATAAAAAAAAAAAAAGCAGCAAAATAAAAGGAACAAATTATTCAAGCCCCAGGGGGACAGAGACATTCAAATCAGATTTCAAATGATTCTCCTCCCATTAAAACTTTTGCTGCAGTGAAACTGCGCAAGATGAAGCGACTTTGCTGTTGAAGAAAGCAACCGCGCCCTCGGCCGGGAGTGTCTGCCAGGCCAGGCCCCACTGGGCACAGCGGCTGAGCCCCAACAGGGCACTGCCCACCTGGACAGCAGGTGTAGGCAGGCCGGGGAACTCAGGCAGAGAAGTGGCCTGGAGCCAGAAACCCCAGAATGCTCGGAATCACTCACAACCCTTTCTCCACCCTCCAGAAGTGGCCCTGGCAACCCAGAAAGCTGTGACTGACTGAGTAGAGGCCTCTGGCGTCCGGCTCTCCGGGCTTTGATGAGTAGCTTCCCAGCAACCCCAGAACAAGTCCCGGAAGCCTCTTCTCCTTGCTTTCTGGAAACACCACACCCTGCCCCACTGCTCGGCCTTCTGTCCCCACCCCAGGCCCTTTGCACTTGCAGTTCCTGAGCCGGGCTCACTTTGCCCAGATCCCTGCCTGGCATCCGCAAGCCCTCCAACAGCAGCCCCAGGCTCAGTGACAGCCACATAACCCCGTTCTACCCTCCTCACAACACAGCCGCCTCCATGTTTAGCCTCCACCTGACCCTCATCAGTGGACACTCCTGGACAGCAAGACCTTCCCAGGGCTTGTCACTGATCCCCACACTGGAAATTACTGCAGAGACTCAATAAGTAGGGTTTTTAACTTAATGAAAGCCAGCAATAAAGGTCCTGACTTCTTTCCAGAAATGTTTAAAAACCTACCAGAGATATATAATTATCTATAAAAAGATCACACCAGAAACAGAGGCAAAAACAAAAGACGGCCCCTCCTGGTGGGACTTAGCAGATGGGACTTCTAGCACATTGCATGACAGCTCTGGCTGCCAGAAAACAGACCTTTTGTCAATTCCTAAACTGGGCGACAGTGACACTGGCACCCCAGGAGCAATGGTAGTCACATAATGAATGTGCCTGGGCAGACTGGCTCCCTTGACTGCAGAGAGCAGGGCAAACAGGGCTGGAGACCCAGCCCAGGCCAGATGCATGCGTGTCCCTCCTGTTGTGTGACCACGCACACGTCCATGTGCCTTCCTGGGCCTTGGAATCCCAAATGACAAAAAGGGGGTTCGCAGCAGGCCTACTTCAGGGGTACTGAACGTCAACTGAGTCCAGCCTACCTCTTTTGAAGTTGAGGGAGTGAGGGCTTTCTTGGGGTACAGTTCAGTGGCCACAAACCCCATGCTTGCTGATTTCTCACCTACTGGGGGGCAGGCAACTACCACTCCTGCCAGAGCCCAGAAAGCTTCATCTGCTTTACAGCACTTCGTTCTCCTCCCCCAGGGCCTCGGGGAGCACTCATTCCCTTTCCGTCCAGTCTCATCAATGCACAGATGGGGAAACTGAGGCTCAAAGAGGGCAAGTGACTACTGCGAGGTGGCCAAGCACAGCCTTCAGTGCCTTAGGCCCCTCCCCCACTCAGAAACCTCCTCCTCGCTGGCCCCACTCTGCACCCCACACGAGGCTGTACTCACGGAGTCCAATCTTGGCCAGATGCAACCTGTTGACCCAGGAGATCTTGCTCAGTGGACTGGGGGTGATGAAGACCACCATGAAGCTGATGGGGCGGCCAGACCTACAGCAAGCAGGGTGAGGGGTGGGGACGTGGGTGCAGGCACAAGGGACAGAGAGCCCTGCTCAGAGCCCGGATGCCAGCAGCCTGGCAAGGCTCACTGCTGACCTAGCAGGGTGCCCCCCCTCTGCCTTCTGTGGCCTGGGCTCTGTGCCTGGCAGACCTCAGACCACAGTCTGGTATGAGCAAAAAGACATGGCACAAGTGGGACTGACCCACAGCAGAGGCTGAGGGGCCTAACAGGCTGACCCAGGGCATCCACAGGGCGCTGTCCTCTCGTCCACTCGTTTATTGTCTTCCCATGAGCACCTACTGTGCGCCCGGTGCCATCCCAGGCCCAGCCCACTGTGGGCACACTCCTCCTGTCTCAGCACTCTCGCCCACCACAGCTCTGGGGAACGTCCCTGAGTGCCCCCCTCCACTGCAGCCCTCCCCACACATTGGTGCTCACTTGTCGGGCTTCCCAGGAAGCAGAAGCCTGAGGCGGCACTTGTTGGCCGAGTGGATCTCCTCCTCCTTCACCCGCAGCAGCCTCTGCAGGGCCAGGCACCAGTCCTGAGCTACGGTCATGTTCAGGTTCTAGGTGGAGAGCCAAGGGGGTCACTGCACGAAGACCCCACAGTGACCGCAGCGTCCCCGGAAGAGATGAAACGGGAAGCCCATTCCCAGAGCCACGCTGAGGAGGCCTACTCCTCAAGCTCTGGGATCCCGGCAGACCCCGTCAGAGGGGACACACCCTCCCAGCCAGCCCCAGGCTGCTGCACAGAGAACCAAAAGGCACCCCGCAGCTGGCCCTGCCTGACCCAAGCGAGAGGCTGCACACTGGACCTCTGCAACCTAAGCCTGGGCACACAGGGCTGCGGGGCCCCGGGACCCACCTGGTAGGTGCCATGCAGCGTGCTGACCAGCAACGTTATCTGCTCCACCACGGCCAGGTCCTTCTGCAGATCCTGCAGCTCCTGGAAGAGGCGCGGGGGACCCAGGTACACCTTGTCTGGGCAGAGAAGAGACCCAGCTCAGCCTTGCAGGGGGACAGTGCCACCACAGAGCCAAGTATCCATCATAGTAAAAACTAGGAGCAGTCACCCTGGGGAAGTGGCATAGGGGACGCTGAAGGACACATGTGCAGGGTTTACCCAGACGGAGTGTGCCGGCCAGCTGGGAGATGCATCTGCTGGGGGAATTCTAACATGGGGAGCAGGCTGTGCTCAGTCTGAACAGAGGGCCTAAGGCGACCCTGTGACCAGGACCAGCTGCACCCGGACAGCTGAGGAGCCCTCCAGGGGCCAGGAGTGTGCTGCATGTGGCCAAGAGTAAGAATAGCATGTGCAAAGACACTGTGGCTTGTGGCACTCTGCCGTGCCAAGACGCCCTGAGGGCTGGGGCTGGCAAGAGCAGATGCGGAGGACCAGCTGTTTTTAGCTGGTCATGGACTCTCAGGCTGAGTCTTGTGGAGTCCCAGGGGAGGAGGAGCGGCCTCGCCCACGTCAGCAGGTGCGTACCCTGTGTGTCCTATCCCCAGATATGGTGACTCTGAGGCCCCCTGCTGCATGGTGTCAGGGCTTCTGGGGACCTGAAGTGGGGTCAGTGCGGCTGGCTGCCGGCTGCGCAGCAAAGAGCCGGCTGGGTTAGAAGGTCAAGGACACGTTGACGCCACATGAAGGGCGAGGAGGGGCTCTGTGGGACACCAGGGGGGCACAGGTGGGAAACGAGGCTCACAGAAGGTGCCTGGTAGGGTGGGCCCGGCCCCACGGGACCCTGCTCTGCAAGAGCGAGACGGCCATACTGTGAGCAGTTTGGATTCGGCACAACGATGTCATCTGTCACATTAAATTAATGCTCTTAATGGGAACTTTATTGTCTTGCAGCTTTATTTTTATTCAATTTGCGATGTTGTTTTGGTTTTATAGTTGTTCAAGAGCCATAAGCATGAGAAGCTGATTACATGGAGCTTCATATTTGTACATATTTGAATAACAACATAACAAAAAATGAGCCGGGGCCAACCGGGTTCAGCAGAACCTCCCCTCCCGTCCAAGGGAGATGCAGCCTCTGGTGCCAGATGCAGGCTCTAGTGTGAGGAATGGGGAGGATGATGGGGGCCCAAAGCAATGCCCCATGGTGAGCCAGAGGAGCGGGAATCAGGTCTGTGGGGGCCCCCAAGAAAGGCAAATGGTGGAGCACCTTTCTGGCTCTCTCTGCCTTTCAGGTTTGGAGGTGGCCCCATGGTGCCCTTCAAGGGCTCCCCAAGCAGCCTGGACTAGGTGGAGGGGCAGAGAAGGGAGAAGAGGAATGAACCCCAAGCATCTCCCACCTTGTGAAAGTGCCCTGGGCATAGCACCTCCACCTGCCAGTCCTGCACGGCAGCACCCTGCACCCCAGGCTCCAGCCCAGGGGATGTCATAGACAAGAACTCGTCCCAGCCCTCAGCACGGAGGCCGGGTCCTGGCCCAGCCTGAAGTCATACAAGGCGGCTCAGAAGAAGGTGCACCATAAGGGCACAGGGACAGCGACAGGGTGACAGGAGGACACAAGCTGGGCCCACTGCCCACCCTGGGACCCAGTGGGTGGGGAGAAAAGCAGGATGCAGATGGGGGCTCCAGGACAGCCCCCAAGAGCAATGAGAGGGAGTGGAGTGGGGGCACACACAGAGCTGATGCGCATTTTCAAGAGCCAGCTCTGAGAACAACAGAGGAACAGGAAGGGGACAAAGGTGGGGGAGGGAAAGCAGCCAGGAGATGGCCTGGAGGCACAGGGCACCCTGGCTCAGACCAACACGGAGCGCTGCCAGGCAGGCACCTTGAGTGAGGCCTTCTGTTCCCTCCAGCAACCACCTCTGGGGCTCATTGAGGTACCAAAGGGCCAACGCCCACCAGGACAGCAGCAAAGGCCAGGTGGGAAGCGGAAGTCACCCTTCCACTCAGTCCTATGCACGTACAAGGTTGACACAGGTGGGACTGAAAGTGTGCAGGCCTGGGAGCCAGCAAGAGCCCTTGGGCGCAGGCCCCTGGGTAGGCTGGGACAGGTGGCACAGGGGCAGTGGGAAGCGGGGACACTCACTCTGGGCCTGGCCTGAGGTAGAGGCCTTCTTGGCACCTGCATGCTGGATGAGCACGTTGTCCTTGTCGTAGGCACCACCGTCCTGGCCCACTTCTACCACCTGCACCTGGGGCAGCGCTGTGTTCCACTTCACCACATACTTGGGGCCCAGGGGCACCAGGCTGCTGATCTCCAGCTGGCCCCTGGAGGGACAGAAAGGATGGACCCTGCAGAGCTGCCGTAGCCAGCCTGGAGACAGCTGAGCCCACTTCCGTGCACCCCAGTCCAGCGCTTCAGCACACCAGCTCAGCCAGGCTTCGTGCAGCCCAAGCACACCGGCCCTCAGGCCACTTCCCAGCGGGGCAGAGCGGGAAGCCTTGCCAGGGAACCAGCACCAGGGCACACAGGCCCAGCCCAGAAACAGAACCACACCCCCTCAGCCCCGGAGCCCCCAAACCTCCTACCTGTGGTTGGCAGGCCTGAGGAAAAAGACAAAAGGGAAGGAAGGTTGTTACTGTGTTCAGACAATTCCTATGGGGGCCGAGGCCAGCTGGGGTGGCCACAGGGCTGGACATCAGGAGTGGAAGGAGGGACAGTCCTGGACAATCACAACAACAGAGACCACGGGGCAAAGAGCAGACCACAGAGAGGGCCTTGCCCCTGGAATGGGCCTGCTGTCATCTCTGACGCTCATAAGAGCCCAGCCAGAAAGCTTATAAGACCCAAACAAGGGAACTGAGGCTCAGCCAGGTCACATGACTCAGGCAGCTCATCTAGGGGGGCCTCCTCAAAACTAAACCACTGGCCCTAACTCTGCATGCTGCGCCAGACCCCAAATCACACGCAGCAGGGAGGGCATCATTGTTCCCACTGTCCCTAGGTATCTGGGAGGGGTGAAGGAAAGAGCCTGCCCTGGGTGGTGTCTACACCCATCTGAGGCAGAGGCTTCCTCTCCCGAGGGCCTGTGGGGCTGGGTGCTGTCCAGAGCTGCTGCTCCGTGTGTACTCACTGCATCAGCAGACAGGTGGATGGTGGCGGATGTGGCCACGCCACCCTGCCTGCTCCCCTGCCAGGACCTGAGGTCCTGGCCACAGATGACCCCCCCACTAGGTGGCCACGCACAGGAGCGCATGAGCTGATTCTGGGTGCAGCGTCTCTGCCAGCTCAGCATGCGCCTCGCCACTTCCCCAGCAGGCCGTGGCCACTGGCACAAAGGCGGAAGAGCTGGGCTGGGCCCAACATTCACCCTCCACTGAGGACAGTGCTCCCTCACTCACACTGACTGTCATTCTTGTTGCCACAGGTCTATTTCCGGGTGTTTTCTAACCTGTTTACCTTCTCCCCGGAGCCTGCTAGAATGGGCACAGCTAGAATTCTCCAGGGGCCATACCCCGGACATCAACAGGGCCAAGTAGGGGACACACGAGTGGGCCAGGCGGGGCCACTGAGAGTGGCAGTGTGAGCCAGCATGCTGGGTCTCCCCACTTTCAGGTGAAGCCAACGGTCTCATGCTTCATGTGAACTCCCAAGGTAAGCAGAAGGCTACTGCGACACCTGGACCACCTTTCCCCAGTCCAAGACTCAGAAATCTCAGGCCGAGCTCAGCCTGACAGCCTGGTTCTGGGCATTTCTACAATCTCTGATCCAGAGCTGGAGAACCAAGCTCCTGAGGGCTGCAGATACTCAGGACTGTGGGGAAAAGAAACACCCCTCACTGGAAAAGTCCGGCAAGCTGAGCAGAGGAAGTCCACCTTGCATTAAAGGACACAGAAAAGAACCTCACACATTTCCAAATGGTCAAACCCCTGAAAGCTTCAGGCATTACAGAATGGACAGCTCTGTGTGCATGACAGTGACCTCCTGGGGCTGTCCTGATGGCCTCTCCAGGTACTTTCTAGCACCTGGTCACAGACCAGGCCGAGCGTGGGGATGAAGGGTCCCAGCCAACCGGCCCAGGCCCGGCCACTTACTTGAAGTTGATGTTGGCGCAGACCAACATGTCATTGAGCAGGAAGACTCTGCGCTCCTTGGACTTGATCAGCTGCCCACGGTCACCGTACACCGTCTCTGTCAGCGTCTCACACAGGAGTAATTGCCGCTGGCCAGAAGTCAACAGCTGGGGGAGGGGCACGGAAGGTCAACACCGGCACTGCAGCCAAGCGGGACCCAGATAGGACTGCTCAGACCACACAGTGAACAAGCACGGGACTGGGCCTGGCTGCCGAAGTCACAATGCCTGCTGCAACGGAAGAACACAGGCCCTGGCTCAGGTGTGACTGCGAATCTCGAGGCAGTGGTGACACATGATGACCAGGGCACAGGACCCTCCTACGGGCAGGCCTGGGAGAGCATGGTGGCACAGCTGGCACTGTGGGGGGCACACAGGGGACACTCCATAGGGAACTGCCATCCCTGCACAGCTGTCCATGGTGGCCCCAGCATGGAGAGGTACGGCCTCGGCCAGGGGCTGATCTCTGCTCAACAGCCCCGGCCCTTCTGGCTTTTGGCAGGCCAGGAACAGGCCTGCAGGTCAACAGTGCCCTCTCTGAGCAGGCCAAAGACCAAGTCCCCCACGGGCACTGGGGTCACCTTGGTTCCCCAACAGGGATCTTTTTGAGAAGTAGTAGCAAGAATCCAGCAAACTGCAGTCCCCAAACCTGAGACTGACGGCAGTTGTTCTCCCCTTCTTAGAACCCCACTGGCCAGGAGAAGACGGAGCACCCCACAGCCTCCCTGGAGACAGCACGCTGATCCCCAGACAATCACATCTCTCAAGTCAACACACAGCCAAAGATCCAAATGGTGCTGGCAGTGGCTGTGTGCCAGGCGCTGTGAGTGGCAGGCCAAACTGTCAGCAGTCCTGGGAGGCTTCCTCGATCCTCAGCTGAGGAAACTGAGGTTCAAAGGATAAGGGAGGGGGCCAAAGCCACCACACGATGGCATAGGAAGAGCCAGTCCACATGCACAGTGAAACTGGTGCCCTGTACAGTGCAAGCCAGAGAGCCCGCTGCTCACTCACAAGCAAGCTAGGGAGCCCTTGGGGTCCCCTGTAGGGCTCCCACCGATATTTCCACAAACACCTCAATGAGTTCATGAAAACACCACTTGGACTCCAAGGAGAACGGGCCCTCACTCCAGGCCGCCACTGTGCCAAGGCCTACCAGGGAAGAGGAAAGTCCCCTGGCTTCCTTAAATCATCCTCCTGCCCCTCGGGCAGATGAAAAGATAAAAAAAGGAAACCCGGATATTGCACCAATGTACCCCTGGAGGCCCTGAATCCGCTATTTTGAAATAGCACCACGGTTCCCTTCCAGGGAGCACCCGGTTTCATTTCCTCTTCTCGCTGGGTGATGGTGACAGGGCCATCATGGAACACGTCCCCAAAGGGGCCCCACTGTCCAAGGAGGGCCCTCTGGGGTGGGTGAGCCATCCGTGGTATAGTGGCATCACCAGTGTGGCACCTCCACGGCCCTCATAGCAGCACCACGCTCCTGTTTGGTTCACCGCTTACTTGGTGAAGGGGGAAACCGAGGCTGGGCCCATTGAGCCCCTGGCCCAATATCTAATGGGTCTCTCTAATCTCCACCCAACAACTACCACGCACTCCTGCCAGGCCTCCAGGGGGAGGGGGCAAGAGAACAGGACAGGGTGATGGCACGGGATTTATTTCCTGTCTCAGGGGGGCCCAGCTGGAGCCAAAGCTGGAAAAAACCACCTGGCAGCACAGGTGGCCACAGCCCTCTTCTCCAAACACATCCAAACTAGCAGGTGTGCGGGATGTGGCGTTAGGACCCTATCCCCCATGCTACCCTCAGGGACAGACCCAGGGGAGGCTTCCTCCTGAGCAGATCCAGATGCCTTAGGCCAACTGAGTCGCAGTGGGAGAAGGTGGTGGGGACCAAGGGGAGTGGGCAGCTCGGGAGGGCGGCATCACATAGGATGCGGCCAGTATGCCAGCTCTCCAGACCCCCTCCCCACCGAAGATCCACAAGTCTGAGCTTCATGGCACGGCTCCTGGTTTTTAAATGCTACCAACGACTTCCTTTTCTTAAAAAACACCATGTGGGGCTTAGAACACATCTGCCGCCTGAATCCATCCTGAGGCAGAGTGTCCGGAGATGTGTATGGCTGAGGCTTAGGCCTGCAAGGTCCCCCAGGGGACCCTGGCCCTGCCCCACTCTGCAGGCCTGCCGTGAAGGTCAGAGGGGTCATGCAGGCCAGAGGGCATCTGGACCAGCAAGTGCACTGCAGGAGTGAGCTGCCACACCCTGCTGTCCTCTGGGACACTAGGATCTCCTCCCCACGCACTGAGCTGCTGGCCAGCACCTTTGTTCTGTTTCCAGAATCCCAGAGGTTCCTGGTTCTTTCCCCAGACCGCAGCACTTTCCTGAGGCCCCACGCAATACCCCCTCCTGCAAGCTCAGCCCAAACCCTACGGGAGGAAGGTGGGGTGCCATATGGGGAAACAGAGGGACTAGTTTATCAGAGTGGTGGCCTTGAAAATAGGGTTCTCCACAGATTTGGGGGCAAGTTTCTCAAGATGGGGTTGGGGAGTCCTAGGAAGCAGGCCCAGGACCTCTCGTGCACTAGGCAAGCGCTCAACCACTAAGCTCCAGGCCCAACCTCAAGATTTTTGTACTAAGATGTCCCTAGGTGCCAACCCCGAAGCACAGCACAAAGCTTGCCTCTTTCCTTGTCCCCTGAGCTCTCTCTGGGTGTCACTGTGCCATCTTTCCTGTTCCCCAGAGGCCCAAGGCGTCACTGCTAAGAACTTTCCTCATTTTAAAGGGAGCAAATGTGGCTCAGAGAGGCTGAGGGATTCCCGTGAGGACAAACAGCAATGCCAGTGGCAAAACCCAGCCAGGGGTGTGTGTGTATTAAGGATCAAACTTCAAAGGCATGGGGGCTCTGCCACTGAGCTATGTTCCCAGCCCCTTCTATTTTCTTTTTTTTTTTTTAA
>NW_004524668.1:7842666-7866104 GCF_000260255.1 Octodon degus
GCCAGCCAGCCCCGCCCCCTGGTGGGCTGAGCTGGCCACACACACACACACACACACACACACACACACACAAATGAATAAATAAATAAAATTTTAAAAAAAGAAAGAAAGAAAAAAGAAAAGAATGTCACAGTCTGTCAAGAAGCTCGGTCTCCACCAGTTCAGGGCTGTAGGTTTGGAAAAGCTCCCTCCCTCAGGGAACACTGCCACCTAGTGGATGGCCACCGGCAGGAGACAAGAGCAGTGGCGGTGATGGAGGAGGTAAGCAGGTGCAGGCCAGCAGGCGCAGGCAGGGAGGCCCAAGCTCACCTTGCTGAGGCTGCTGCGGTCGCTGACGCTCTTGGTTAGCTGCTGGATCTCAGCCACCTGGTCGGCCAGCCGCTTCTGTTCATTCAGCTTCTCTGCCAGCGTCTCTAGCTCCGTGAGGGCCAGCTGCAGGGACAGCCTGTCGGGGTGGCCCCTGGGTGTGTTCTTTAGCATGTCCTGCAGGGCACAGAGAGCCAGGACTGGGAACCCTCCCCACACAGACCCTCCGCGGGCTGGGGTCGAGGCCGCGATTGCCACGCCATCTGTCCCGAAGAGACTGCAAAGCGCTCAGCTTGCAGCTGAGACACGGGGCCCAGCACAAGGCCCCAAGACGCAGAGACTGAGCACAAAAGAAAAAAATAAACACGTAAGTCTTCCTGGGTATGCAGCCAAAGAACAGAAAGCAAGGTCCCGAGGAGACAGCTGCCCGCCGTGTCCTCAGCAGCGTCATTCACAAGAGCCCAAAGGAGGAGTCACCCAAGGATCTGTGCCAGGACAATAAACAGATCAGCCAAATGTGGTCTAGGCACCTGGGATGTGGCACCCAGCCCTCGGCGGGAAGGGAGTCCGACCCACACTTCCACACAGCGAAGCCAAAGAGCATCGTGCTAAGTAGAAAACACAGCAAGGTGGACATAGGACCAATCCCTTAAGGGTAGCCCCTGGAGGAGCCAGTCAGAGAGAGAGAGAGAGAGAGAGAGAGAGAGAGAGAGAGAGAGAACATGGAACAGTGGTGCTGAGGGCTGGGGGAAGAGGACAATGAGGAATTCTCATTTCGTGGAAACAGAAGTTCAGCTGGCAGAGGAAATGCCCTGGGAGAGGGACAGTGCCGATGGCTGCACAGGCGAACGTGCTCAGTGGCACTGAACTGGACCCCGCACTTGCCAGGCAGGCATTGTGCCACTGAGCTACATCCCTGGTTAGGGACCCTTAAAAGTGGTTGCCATGGTAGCCAATAAACAAGTACATGAGTCAAAACCAAGTAACTGATCAATAGGATGCTGAGATGAGCACCCGCTTCTGCAGCGTAGCAGCTCGGTGGGGAGGCAGGAAGATGCCACCAGGCCCTTAGCCTGGTAGCCACCCTCTCATCTCCTGGGAGATCACCCCAGGGGACCCTCAGAAGTGGACTGGGCCCCCACTTTCAGTGCCCTATGTGAGACTGACACTCCCTTGGGCAGACTGAGCACCTAGCCTAGAAGAAGTCTGAGGGTTGTGGATGCCCTTCCTGCCCTGGGCAGCCGTGCAAACTACACCTTGAAACGTGATGGCTCCACTCCAGGACAGGAGACCGAGGAGGCCAGGGCCGCAAAGCAGGAATGGAGATGTGGGTCAGGGTGAGAGCAGGGTTCAGCCCCTGCCGGGAGGCTCCCACCCCACAACCACTCTGGAGGGCTCATACCTGGAGCAAGAGGATGAACTGCGGGAACCGCTGGACGGGCTTCACCATCAGCCCATAGAGGGTGACGCGGTCGGGGCTGCACACCTGCCTCCGCTGTTGGGACAAGATGCCATCATCCGCTGGCCCCCCACAGAGAGGGCCCAGTGGCAGGGACTCCTCTCCCCGGGACCCCGGACCCTGCTCAGCCATAGCCTGAGAGCAGAGCTCAGTGGCACCCCTGGGTCTGCAGCCATGGATCCCACATCCCCGAGATAACCAGTGCGGGCAGCTGCTGTGGGTCTCTGAAGTACAGGCACAACTAGGGGAGGCAGGCCTTTGTTCCTGAGGTCTGACTCTCCAAGGAGCCCAGACAGCCATTCCTGGTCCCATGGGCCCTGCCAGGGAGGGGGCTGGGTACAGGAGACCCTTACTATCCTGTCTCACGTCCATTCCACTGCTCCAACCACGCCTGTTCCCTAGGTCCTGACCCTTATCTCCCATAGCCCCCCAGTTTCTCCACCAGCTTCCATGTCTGTCCATCTCCCCCAGCTCTAAACTCCTCAGTAGCTCCCACTGCCTGAAATACTCTGTCCCAGTCCTAGGCCTACAGGTCCAGAATGGCTCCAAACAAACTCAGCTGCCTAGGGCTCCCCAGCAGGCATCCCGCACCCCAAAACCCAGACTCAGCCATTCCCACCCTCCTACCCCATGCTCCTCACACCCCCACACCCGGGCCCCTCTAGACCTGCGTCCTCAGGCTGTAGGGCTATGTCTGCCTCTCCTGCCTGCTCTCCCAGGGAAATCAGGGAGCCCAGCTAGTCACCCACAGACCCTGCAGCTTTCCAAAGCCCTTTAACCTTTGTCTTGTGAGATGCTCAAAACTTGAGGGACTCTCCTCACCCTTTCACAAATGAGAGCAAAAGCCAGCTCAGTGACTCTGAAATGCTGCCCACTCTGAACTGGCAAGTGAGGCCACCTAAGGGCTCAGCAGGGTCACAGGTCTGCTCTCCCTCACAAAGCCCTAGGACCCCATGCTGCCTAAGACCCTCCAACTCTCTCCCACCCTCCTTCAGGAGCAGGAAGGAACAATATCTTCCCACAGGACTGGGAGCCTCCCTCCTGAGCAGCCCCAGCCCACACCCTGCGGAGAGAGGCCAGGACGCCCAAGACCACCTTGAGGAACTCCAGGAATGCCGGCTTGGTGAGACAGGCCTTTTTGATGATGGACATGGCATTGGTGAAGTTGTTCACGTAGTCACTGTACACGTCCAGCACCATCGACTTGGAGAACTGTGGGATGTGGCAAGCAGAGGGGGAGGGGCATGCATCAACACATGACAGGACACCACCCCACCCAACCACAGCTTGGTCAGCATGGCCTCCACATACTGCAAGGCCAGCAGACCTATCATCCCCCCAGGTGAGTAAACAGGGCACAGAGAGATACAGAGACTGCCCCAGGTCACAGGAATTAGGCAGTGCTTGAGAAGAGCCTGGGGGGGTCTCTCTACAGCAGCCAGAGCCCATAGATGGGAAGGAAGGGTGGCAGGGACATGGTCCGTACCACATCCACATCCTTACCCTGTGCATGAAGCAATACCAAACTCGGGAACCCCCTTCCCCAAGGACCGTGCCACTCTACTGGCCAGGGAACTCCCCCATTGGAGCCCCTGGGATGCAGGATCCAGGACACTGGGGCTGTTTAATGGTCTATGAGGGCTGTGATATTCAAAATGATTTTTGTTTGTTTGTTTGTTTGTTTGAACAGAACCTAGCGTGACCTAGAACAGACCAAAGCAGAGTTCCACAGCCTGGAGCCTCCCTCATGCCCCTGGGTCTCTGGGGTGCTCAGATTTCCGTTTAAAAAGCCAGGAACCCCACACACTCCCTTATTCCACAGATGGGGAGCCTGCAGCCAGAGAGGGCCCGGACCTGCCTAAGGCTGCAGAATTGAGCTGGGACCAGACTTGGGCCCCCCTTGGCCTCCTTGGGGGCCAAGACTGCAGTCTGAACCAGACTCCAACAGTGGTCAGTCCCAAGGGAGCTTGGGACCTGCCACAGGAGCCACCCCCAGTGGCTGGAGGCCATAGCCACTTCCTGCAGGTGCTGCACTTGGGCAGACCCAGGGCCATGCCCTGGAACTCCTGGCACTAAGCCCCAGTAGCCCTCTCCACAGACATCTGAGCACATGAAGGTGCCCCAGTGACCCCACCCTGGGCCAGGAAGGCTCAGAGATCTTGCTGCACTCTGACTCCGCTGACTTGGACAAGGCAGAGGCAGGAGGCTGCATTGGGTAACTACAGATTTACTGAGGTATACTGGGGAGGGAATCAGGGGACACCCACTGAGGCCACAAAGAGGTCTCCGATCTTCTCCGTGGAGTCCCACTCAGCCACGCGGGAGGACAGGGCAATCTGGAACATGGAGTGGCAGTGCAAGATCTCCTTCACGCGGAAGAACACCACCTGACACTTGCGGACACTCAGCACCTTGGGCTCCATCTCCATCAGGGGGTTGCGGTAGTCCTGCGGGGGGCTGGGGGTGAGGGCCGAGGCCAGCACAGGTCTCCCCCACCTGCCATCAGGACCACCCAGGAGGACTGGGCACACCCGGGGGGCCTTCCCACTGTAGGAGAGGCACCTCCACTCCTCGTCTGCCCTTCCGGGAGGCTTTCTGTGATTCCACATGCCTGGCCTCTCTTTGCTGCCTGCAACCCCCAGCCCATGACTTCAGATTTCAGTTGGGACCCAGAAGGTCTCTCATGTGTCACCTGCCTAAGAGGAGCTCCGTGGTGGCAGCTGGAGGGCAAGGCTGGGGGCTGTTGGGAAGCACCCCGCGCCACTCTGTCCTTGAGGTTGCTAGCAGCCCCTTACTCCCAGACCCAGCACCCCTCTCCTATCCCTCCATGGGAGGGGTGCTTTCACCTCTCCTTGCTGACACTGGGAAGAAGAGGTGTCATTGGCACCTCCCACCCTGGAAGCCCCTCCCTGGTGACCTCACTCCAGCATCCTAGAAGACTCCAGCCACATACCCCACTGGCACACTCTGTTCACCCCACCCCTGCCTTGGAGAGCCCTAGGATGCTGGGGAGATGCAGCAGGGGTCCCACTGACCCCCTAGATGGACAAAGAAGCTGCAGTCCCCTGCAGGGACAAAAGAGACCACAAACACTTCACCTTCTAAAACATCATCATTTCTCAGGGTTCCTGTGGCTTCAGGAAACTGTCACCCCATAAACATGAAAAACCTAGGGATTCTTGGTACTCCCCAATTGAAAGTCCTGCTGTCCCCATAAACAGTGTTGGCTTTGGGCCCCTGCCTGTTGAAATGATTCCCGAATGCCCTTCGGAAAGTGTCTCTCTAGGGCCTTCCCCGCTTGGTCCCAGGGCCGAGAGACCCCCAACATTGCACCTGGAGGATCCGCTTCAGTGACTCCACGTAGCTGCCTTCACTTTGTACGATGGAGCCCAGGATGTGCCTCCGGACCACCTGCTCGGGCGGAGAGCAGAGTCAGTGGGCACTGCTCCCCTTGCCCCATGCCTGTGTCTCACCTCTTCCCACCTCCCCGCTCCTTCCCACACCAGGCCTGACTATGATAGCCAGGGCCACTGTCCTTCAGGCTGTCCCCAGGATGTGGTATTTGTAACCCCCAGAAGTGCAGGCAGCACCCAGAGCAGTCCTGAGTCCCAGCACCTGGATGCATGGGCTGAGTAGCTGGGGTGGGGGGCTGTGCACCCACACCAGCAACAACCCTGAGATGTGGCAACTAGAAATGTCCCCAGACATTGCCAGGTGTCCCCCACAGGGTAAAAACCACTCTGAGATGAGAACTGCAGACTTGGAATAACTGATAATGCCTGATCCAGGGCCACCAAAGGCTTTGGGGGACAGGGACCAGCCAGGATGTAGAGCCTGGTTGGGAGTGGGAAGCCTGGGGCCTCACTTGGCTCCCTGACAGCTGTCACAGGGAGAGCAGGCTGTCACCTTCTCAGAACCATTCAGAGGTCAGGCAATTAACCCCAGTGAATACAAGCATCCCAAGAAGGGACTCGGGCCAGCCGTGGCTGCTGCAGGAACAGAGCCCATGGCGACAGTCTTCCTGATTTCCAAACAAGGCCAAATGTTTTCCCCACCAGCCCACAATGGAGCAGATCCCTTCTCCTGAGCTCGCTGCATGGCAGGCTCCATCCTTACTACCAGCCAGCTCATGCCCAACTACCCTGCTGCCAAAGCCCGGATAAGGAGGGCAGAAATAGGACAAGAACAAGGTCCTGAAGCAAAGCCGCCCTTAGAGAAGTAACACATCTCTAGCAGAGCCATAGCCCCTGGCCGAGGCCTATGACAACCGCAATGTCCCTGTATGCTAACAGGACAGTGGATGGGGACTGCCACCTGCAGTCTTCTTCCATTAAGTTACACTTCAGTGCTTTTCAGCCTCTTTCCCTGAAGTCCTCCCTCAAACAACCCTCAGGCAGACACCACCCAGAGGACCCTCACAGTCCCCCAAACCAGCCCAGAACCTACGGAGTCCAATTTGGAAAGCCAGCTACGAGCTGAGAAAGCCCCGCCCACTGCCGAGAGCCCCCACTTGTCACTCCCTCCTCCAGACCCAGACTTGATTGCCCCCCAAGAGCAGGTTGGGAGCCTCATCCTCCCTGTCTCTGCAGACTCCATCCCGTCCCCTCTGACCTGCTGAGGGCTCAGGCCGTCTGGCATGGGACCGAGCTCTGGGGCTGGGGGCTTGATGTCCGTCACACTGACCTCCAGGAGCCCCATGTCCTCCTCCTCTGAGTCACCTGGAAAGTCAGATGACCTGATGACAATGCTAAAGGGTATAGACAACACACCTTGCCCATGTGCAGAGTCTCAGAGCCCCTTGGGATGAGCCCTGGACTCCGTCAGGGACACAGCAGCCCCTGGACACAGCAACACTCGGCCCATCCTGTGAGCTCCCCACTATGCCCAGGCCCTGGACTGGCCCGTGGGCAGCTAAACACCAGTAACACAGAGGAAGGGAGCAAGGGAGGGGACACAGAGCAGCATCCAGGCCGAGATCTCAGCATTCACTCCTCCAGAAGTCACTGGCCGGCAAAGGCCAGCCGCTCCTGTCCCATCACTAGGCACTAAAAATAGTTACTTTCTGCACGCCTAGAAGAGGGAAGAAAATAAGCCCAGAAAAGGGGGCAATTTGGCTTTGTGCTTTTATTTTTTCAAAATATTAAAATGCAAAGAGACCAAGAAAGCAAAGTTCAGCTGGAATCTGACCAGTAATTTGGGCATAAGTGGGTGAAACCTAAACTCCAACAGGGTGAGTAGGACAGCAGCCGGGCCTCAGGGGAGAGGGCGACCAGGCAGAGGGCAGCAGGGCCTGCCCTGGGAGGGTCCTGGCCCCCCCTCCAAGAGGCGCTCTGGAACCAGCAGATAGCCCCCCAGATGCTCAGTGGCCCCAACACACTGTGGCCACCGTGGTGGCAGGAAGTGGACAGTGGGAAAAAAGCAGCGGTGACCCCGGACTGAGTGAGCAGGGACTCTGGCAGGCTCTTACCTGAGCAGGAGACAGAGGAAGAGGAGGAGGAGGGACAGCGGACGACCGCGTGGGGGTAGGGGTGGTGGAGGCCCTCCTGCCTGGCCCACATGACGCCACCCCGGGCATCGCTCCGCACCCACCCCAGCCGCCGGCTCCTCGGCTTCCTCTTCCCCCACGAGCTGCTGGGTAACATTCTTGGCCCGTGCCCCGAGCCGGGTGGCTATTAATAACGCCGTTGGTGGGAGGATCACTTTAGGAGAGGCTCTGGGTTTATGGCTGGGGAGGGAGGGTGTCCGAGAAACAATCCCCAGGCACCCAGCCTGTCCCCTCCTGAGTGGTGGCCTGCTCCCCGAGGGCGGAGCGGGCACGAACCCCAAGAGCCTGGTTCTGCGCATGCCCAGTTCGTTCAGAGGCGCTCTGAGAGCGTGGGGTTCAACCTACCGGGCAGAGGAGGAACCTGCTGCTCCGGGAAGGGAAGAACTGGACAAGGTCACGGCCCAGAGGCCACCGAGCAGGGATGTGACTCAGGTCCGTGTGATGCTACCACGCCACACACAGCCTCCACATCGGGTTGGCTGCCACCAAAAACGAGGCCTGCCATGGAAGGCTCTCTCAACCCCCCAGCTTGATCATCCTCACCATGGCTTGGGAGATGGGCGCCATTATTAGGTCTTTGTCCAGATGAGGAAACTGAGGCACAGAAAGGCTAAAATACTGAGCTTGCCAAGAAGGCCCAGGCTCTCCCTGGCCGGAGGCCATATGCAAGGGTGGGCACCCGGCACACCCCCGACGAGGCCTCTCTCTACCTAGGAGAGCTGGCCTCCATTAACCCACCATCCCAGAATTTCT
The DNA here is from genome assembly GCF_000260255.1 of Octodon degus. Classification (NCBI taxonomy): domain Eukaryota; kingdom Metazoa; phylum Chordata; class Mammalia; order Rodentia; family Octodontidae; genus Octodon; species Octodon degus. The sequence continues at coordinate 7,850,730 of NW_004524668.1, forward strand.
TATCTCATCAGTAGCCCCCAGAGACCTGCACAGCACAAGGTACAGCGTGGCCTTGCTTGGCCCTGTCCCCCACCCCCTGGTGCCTGGCAGCATTCTACAGTCCTGGCCTGAGTACTCTCCAGAAGAAGAGACCAGCGTCCCATGAAGACCAGCAGTATCAGGTGGGTACAGGGCAGGGAGCGTGGGTCACCAAATGTGAGGCAGAGGTGCCTCCCCCACTGCCCAGAGCAGGCCCAGGGGCTGAGCCCTGAGTCAGGTGCGTGGGGCTGGCAGCCAAGAGAGCATGCGGGCTGCAGCCAGGCTCTACCAGGACCTCCTACCACCTGTGCCACTTCCCCCGGGACCCCTTCTCCCCTCCCACTAAACTGACCTCATCAGAGAGCCTTCGCCAGGCCCACCCCATAGCGGTGGCTCCTCCACCCCATCCTCCAGGGAAGCTTTCCCTAGGAGTCCTGCCACTACCTACCACTACATTAAATCTCCACCTGTGCTTTTACTTTCCGTCACGCAGACTCCAATAGCAGCCATCCCAGGATGGCTCCTCACACAGAGATGCTTCCTAAAACCTGCCCGATGAAGGACCAATCGATCCAATCTGACCACAGGGCTCTGCTGCCTAGAACCCTCTAATGACCCTCCAGGTTCCGAAGGTCGAAGGCCACGGCCCAACAAGGCCCCTGCAGCCCCCCATATCCTGCCCAGACCTCCCACCCACCCTCAATCCAGCCAGGTGAGGCCCCTCCAGCCCTTCCACGCCTGTGTGTCCTCAGCCGAGGCCCTGAACCTCTCTGTGCTTGTTCCCTTCTGCAAATGGGAAACATGAAGTATCTGCATGGTGGGCCACTGTGAAACCACACACACACACACACACACACACACACACACACACACACACACACGGTACTAGGAACTAAACCCAAGGCCTTCGCACTGAGCTACATTCCCAGCCCTTTTTATTTTTTATTTTGAGGCAGGGTCTCACAGAGTCACTAGGTTGCCCAGGCTGGCTCAAACTGCCAATCTCCTGCCTCAGCCTCCCAGAGCACTGGGGCCACAGGTGTACCCCACAACATCGGGCTGTGAACATCATTCCCCAAATGCCTCACACCTTCTCCCTCCAGGCCTGGCCCTGCTGCCCTCTGCCTGATGCCTGGGTTCCTGATCTTAGCTCACCTCTCTCTCTCTCTCTCTCTACTGCACACTCCTTTCCTTCACAGCCCCAAGGGCCCCCATGTAGTAGGTGCTCAATACACACTGGCTGGTTGGAGGATGGGCAGATGGATGGGGCAGGGACAGAGACACTCGGAGACCAGGTAAGCAGGAGGCTAGGAAGCTCATGGCCAAGGTCAAGGTCAGGACTCTGTCCCAATCCCCTCACCACAGCAGCCAGGTGCCAGCACCACCCAGCCCACCCAGAGCTGGCTGGGCAGTGCCTCACCGAGGACGTCTTTCCTGTGCAGAAAGGACACTTTGCGCATGACAGCCATCCTTGTCTTCTCCAGCCCATCCTTGGTCCCGCTCTTGGCAGCCTTCATGAGCTGGGTCATCTGAGCAAAGGCAGAGGGTGCATCTGAGGGTCCCCGAGAGCCACCAGCCCCCTCGAAGCCAAGAACCTCCCAGCCCATCCCTGCCCAGATAGGTGAGCAGCCACGGCCCTGAGGGACAGCAAGGCAGGACCAGGTGCCACTGTGCCCCGAGGATCTCCCTGTGGGCAGGGGGCTCCCACCCACGAGCTCCCTCCAGGACCATCCTCAGCAGTAGGCGTCACCCTAAGGAGATGCTGGGCGGGGGCAGGGGAGGCTGGAGTCCTGAATTTGGGTTCAAAGTCCAGCTTTGCTTCTCCCCAGCAAGTGGACAAGCCTCTCCACCTTGCTGAGCCTTGTGTTCCCCTGGAAAAACCCCACCCTGTGGGGGTCAGTGTGGACTAGGAGCCTAGGAGGTGCACTGAACAGCTGGCCTGCTGTGCCATTTTGGTGGCAACAGAAAACACATGCCCTACCTCACCACCAAGCCCAGGGAAGGATCCGGTCCCTTGCCCCCAACAAGCAGGTTCCCTCTGAGCCTCTGCCCAGGGAAAGGGGAAGACCCAGACAACAGCGGGAAGCAGCCTCCTGCAGCCAGACACAGGCACAGCAAGCTGAGCAGGCAGGGAGCAGGAGGACGGCACTGCCCCAAGGGGATGCCACTGAGAGCCGCTGTCCACTGTCCTCCCCTCCCCGCCACCCTGCACCACTCGCCCACTGGGCCGTGTCCTGCCACCTTCCCGCTCCAGCACACAACTGGCACTAACCACCAGGATTCTGCAATAGCAGCGGGCTCTGTGTCCGTCCTGCCCCTGCCCCTGCCCCGTGACCACGGCACCTCAACTCCACCACTGTCTCTGCTTATCCCAATTCCTGCTGATGCTTCTTTTTAATTTATTTATTTTTTCCAGCAGTCACAGAGATTGAACCCAAGGCCTTCACGCTGAACTTTATCTCCAGTAGTTTTTTTTTTTATTTTTTTATTTTAAGACAAGTTCTCACGACATCACTAAGCTGTCTGGGGTGGGCTTAGGCTTGTGATCCTCCTGTCTCAGCCTACCTGAAGGCTGCGCCAGCCACCGTGTCCAACTGTTTTTAATTAATTTCAGTGGAGGCTGCCACAGGGCCATCTCGGAGGATAACTTAATTCCAGGAAAACCCTCTTCTCCCTCAAACTCTGCTAAGGGCAGGGGACACGGATGTGTGGGCATGCTCGGGTCTCCTCTGTCCTCACTGCCGCCCCTGACTGTCGCTTGGTCCCCATACACTGCTCAAGGGTCTGGGGGAAGAATGCTTGCTTGCTGGAAAGCCCCAGGGCCAGGGCTGCAGGGGCAGGGCGGTGGCTTTTCAGGAACAAGGCCGCCTTCTGGAAGCAACCCTGGTGAGGGAAAAAAAGGGAAGTGGTACCCAGCCGCTGCCAAAAAAGCCCTGGAACCTCCGGGGAAGGGGGGCACAGGCGCCTTTGAGGATCTAATGGAAGGACAGATGTCCACCCCAGAAATTGCACATCTGGGCATATCCTCTTCAGAGGCCCACTTCCTGTTATTGGAAGAACGCCATCCAGCGGCCTAAGGAACAGGCCATTTGAGGAAGCATTCGGGGCCCTGTGCTGGCATTTTCCCTGGGGGAGAAAAAAAAGCAGCAAGCAAACGCCTGAGCAGGTCTCCGAGTCTGCCAGGCCATGGCCGGGGGATGCGCCCTGCTCCTGGCCTCTTTGACCTCCGTGGCTCCCTGCTGAGCCTCAGTTCCTCGTGGGCTATGCCGAAGTCATTGAGCTCTTGGTACCTAGCCCCTTGCAGTCCTTGGCACATAGTGAAGAAGTGAGATCGAGCTTCCAACCCAGGGCTGCAGGATTTCAAAGCCTGTTGCCATGACAGCAAGAGTTCAACTAAGCGCTACTCATGGTCGGTAGCCTCCAGATGCCTGGGTCCCATCTGCACAGGTGCAAGGACTTCTCTTTAACCTGGACCTCTCTGAACAGTGTGGAGGGGCAGGCATGTCCAAGGTCACCACCACTGTATTTTTTGCAAAGCATAACCCAAACCCACCCCGGATGTTAAATATGCAGGTTCCTGACCTATGGCCCAGACCTAGGGAATCAGCACCTCAGGGGTGGAACCCAGAAATCTGTATTTAATCAAGTACTCCCCAAGGGATTTCAAGGGCCCTAAAGATTGAAAACCCACCCTGGAATTCTTGAGCCCATTAGCGTGTCTGCTGCAGGTGGGAGAATCCAGGCAGGAACAAGAATGTGGGAGGCACAGCTGGCTCAAGCCAACGCCCAGCTGCAGCCCAGATGAAAATGCGGCCAGGGTGCAGGTCCAGGGCACCCGAGGCTCAGCCCGCCCTGGCAGCCCAGCACAGCAGGGAGGCCCTGAAGGTCTGCAGCTGCAGACGCCCCTCCAGGCCTGGGGAGGGATGGACAGACAGTACCTTACAATCGTACTTGTGCTTCAGCTCCTGCATGTCTCTCCCCCCAACTCTTAAAGCCAAGATGTCTCTCTTAGTCCTGGCGTATCTCTCCTTTAGCCTAGTCAGGTCTGGAGAAAGCTGGAGCCCCCAAGCAGCCAGGCAGAAGGAGAGCAGGTGAGAGGAGCAGGCGGGACAGGCAGGAGACAAAATACAGACAACAGAGGAAAAAGGAGACTCAGGTCAAGGTGGCAGACGGACAATCGGACAATTGGGGCAGGTGGGGCGGGGCATCCCAGGGCCCAGGCAGCAGTTGGGTGGGGTCTGGCTAGAATCTGCTCCAGCAGCGTCCAGCCCACCAGGCAGGCCAGCCACCTGGAAGTCCTGGGAAGCAAAGAATGCGTCTTCTCCCCATCCGAGGGCCCAGCGCAGGCCCTGTAACCTTCGAGGTTCTCAGTATGTGTGTAAGATGATGGCTGGAGATGGACAGACGGACAGCATGAGTGGCCAGGACAAAGGGACAAATGTATACATGGGCTGGACAGATAGGTGGATGGGTGGACAGATGGGTGGACACCAAACACACAGACACGTGGGTGAGTGAACAATTAGATACATATGGTTGCATGACCATAAAACTGGACGGATGGATGGATGGATGGATGGATGGATGGATGGATGGACAGTAAAGGAATGGATGGATGGGTGGATGGGAAACATTTCCTGGCTATCCCCAAAGACAGCTCCTGCTCTATGGCATTTCCACATGTGACTATGAACACTTTAGCAGTTTCTAGCTACCAAGCCGACACTGCTGGGTGTGGGTCTGCAAAGAAATGCACTCAGCTGGTTCCTGAGTTTTTGTTGGGCTGGGACAAGCGGACCCTCGCATACCACGGGAAGAAGAGGTAAATGCAAGGACAGCGGGAGATGGGGACAGGCGACAGCACGGAAGGCTGGATGGGTGTTTGACTTACACACGGAAGGAGGTGGATGGACAGAAGAGACAGATGTTCAGACATACATTTCCACATTCACTCCTATATTCGTGACCTGTAATGGGTACTTGGTAAAAAGCCCAAGATAGGCACTGTTCCTAGAGAGGCAGACAAGCAGGGAGACCAAGAGTGAGCTCTTGGGCTGGGGAGATAGCTCAGTAGAATATGCACTTGCCTGGCAAGCACAAGGTCCTGAGTTCAATCCCCGGTACCACAAAAAAAAAAAAAAAAAAAAAAAAGAATGAGCTGTGGAGGCAGGCAAGCCTGCACACACATCACCACTGCCTGTCTGGCAGCCAAAGTGATCCTTTACCAGGGACTTGCAGTTTCCACACTGGGAAGTGGTCACGGGAACAACTACTTTTCATAGAGCTGCTGAGAAAGCTTAGTGGATACTACATGGAAAGCCCAGAGCTTAGCAGGCACTGAGAGAGTAGAAGCTATTATGATTTTCCTTTAAATTATAAGTGCTTGGCATTTGTTAGATGAGTGGGGGGTGGATGGATGGATGGGTGAATGCAGAGAGGATGAATGGATGGATGGACAAAAAATACCACAGATGGCTGTGCTATTTTTATCCATATGTGATATTGAGTACTCACTATACCAGTACCATTACTGGCAGTGACCCTAACCTTGTCATTGAACATCTCTGACCTTCAGTGCTATAAATTATTCAGTCGACAAAATGTGCATCTTAATGCCAACATACTAACCACACTAGGGTATCGGGAAAATCAAATAAATGAACCTGCTTTGATATTGCACCATAAGAGGTGGATGACCACTATTTTTATGCAAAAAGGTGATGGATCTAGCAAGTGACCCAGACTCCCAAACCATCAGGCAGTTCGGGGCCTGTACTGAGCCCACAAAAGCTCCTGAGGTTTTTTTAGGCTAGCATACCAAGAAAGCCATAGCTCCTGGTGCCCTTGACCTCCTAGAATCCGAGGACCCGGGGAACGTTAGGGTTGAAGGTTGCTTCCACAGAGCAAAGGGGTGGGAAAATTCTCTCCCCAATGGCAGGTGGGCAGGTGGCCGCAGGCGGTCCTCAGGGCCAGAGCAGCTGCTCACACTAGGGCCAGGTGTTTCCAAGGAGCTCCCTCTGCAGGCCCCCAGGTCACTTTCTTTGATGTGAGGCACCTGCCTGGGGCTGACCCCTCCAGTATCTGAGGCAGTGGCTCTGTTACTGTGCTTTCAGCTGGGCAGAGTGCTAAGGTTGCAGTCAGACTCCTGGGGCAGGACGGACACTTCCCGCAGACCCCTGCAGCCCACAGCCCTGTGGCACACAGAGCACACGCGAAGCACAGCCAAGCAGCAGTGGGCCCCAAACACGTTCTGCTGCTGCACGCCAGGCATGCGGTGGGTGGCCAAGCAGTTCAGGAGGGCAAAGCCCCATAGGCAGGGCGCAGCAGTGTCCCAGGGCAGAGGTGAACATCAGAGCAAGAGGCCGCACACCCCTTATACTTCCCAGCTAGCTGTGGTTGGGCTTATGGCAGAGAAAAGGCCCGCATGGTAGAAGCCCCAAGAAGCACACCACATGGCCTGCAGGCTGAGGCAGGGCCCAAAGTCCCAGATGTGAGGCTGGGAGGGGCAGGAGCTCCCAGGAAGCCCCAGGCCCCAGCGCAGGGTCCATTAAGAAATGGACCCCTTCCACTCCTAGGAGCAGAGAGTAGGTTAAAAGGTGGTAGCGAGGCCCCACCCACATTCTGAACCAGAGTCGAGGGAGTAACACTGGCATCTGCAGTTCCACCCAGGCCTCAGAGGACTCTGGTGCCCACGTAGAGGTGGGCACCACAGCTGAGCGCTTCAACTCAGTCACCCCTCCCCTGCCCCTCAAGAGAAATTCATGGTTCCCTCCCAGGCACCAGCAGGACCAGGCAGTGGGAGAAGGGACCATAGATCCACCGGGCACACCCAGAGCAGGCGGGGTGGGGCTACACCAGTCCCTCCTGTGGACAGGCGACCTGGGGCCAGGAGTTGCATCACCAAGCATCCCGGGAAGGCAGGGTGTGCTGCGAGATCTGCACCCGCGCCGCCTAGGCTGCTCCTGCTCCTGCCAGCCCTGCAGCGTCCCTGGCTGGTGCCCAGCTCACCAACCCTGGAAGCCCTCGAGGCTCCCATCCCAGGCACCCACCGCATGCCTGGCGTGCATGGCTCTTATTTACAGAACGGCATCTCTGTCTTCTTTTTTGATGAACTGTTTCCCATTCACTTTCTTCAGACCATAAAGGTTCCCCATGTGTGGATCTGGTCTTCCTGCTCCCATGCATCCCAAGCTATACCTGGGACGTGGACTTGGCATGCGGCAGGTGTCATGCGCCCTTGCTTCATGGCTGGCAAACCCTGAAGGCCAGTTTCCTCGCCCAGTGTGGGCCCATCAATGAGAGCTCGAAGCTCATGGGGCCTTGCTTGGGACATTGCGGGGGAGCTGTTCTGGAGGAGGACAGGCTGCCTGAAGACTCCTGGGTGTGAGTGCTGGCCAGAGAGGCGACCTCTCCTGGGGGGACCCCAAAACTCATCAGTGGGCTGGAGGCCCCTGGAGCCCTCACCTCGGCCCCACCAACCCCACAGCTCTCACGGTACAGCTCTCTCTGCCCATGGGCAGATCTCACCTGTCTGCCTTTGTCATTTCAAAAGGATCCTGAAGGGTCCCTGTTACCACTGCTCAGGCAGCCCTGTAAGAAGTTGCTGCCACAAAGCTGCAGGTCTCAGCACAAGTGACATCGGGAAAGGTGCAGTCACCCACCTGCCCTGCTATGGGCCTGGCAGAGCCCTCTGTGAAGCAGGCCCAAGGTGGAAAGGGTACCTGTGCCAGGGCCAAACCAGGCCCGTCCCCAGTCAGAGCTCTCCACAGACACATCGGCCCAGGGTCAGTCCCTGCAGCTGATGACCTGGGCCCCTGGCTCCTCACTCACCCTCTCTTGAGGGAACCACAGAGGCCCAGAGGCAGGTGTCACGTCCCACTACCCGCCAACCCATCCCTGAAGGGGTCCCGGTGCCCAGACCCTGAGACGGTCCCCACCTGGTGCCCTCACCTTGGGCTGGAAGGACACTCGGTGCTTGGCAGGCTCAACCTCCGGCTTGGCCTCCTCCCCAGAGTCCTCGCTGTAGCTCTCAAACTCACTGGAGCTCCAGCCTAGGTCCTCGGTCTCCCCGGGCACCCGCCGCGCATCTTCATAGGGCAGGTTCCGCTCTGACCCTGCAGCCAGGGCAGGGCTGGTGAGCTGTGGCCCCCAAGGCCATGCGGCCAGCCCAACGGTGGGGGGCTAAGGAGATGGGGACAAGCACAAGTGCCAGATGCACACACTCAGTAACTTCCAGCTAACATCACGTGACTGTGAACCAAGGGCCCACTCCCTGGCCTCTCTTGGAAGAGAGCTAAGGGTTAAGTCCCACCTCAGGCCCTCAGCACCCTGGGTACTTAGGGATTGCTAGGGCACTAGCAGCACAGATAGGGGCCAATCCTCTCTCTAATCCCAAATTCAAGTTCCCATGGCATCCTGGACACTCCAGCAGGGGGCGTGCCTGATCCAGAGACCAGGAGTCTATCTTCTTCTAAAACCCCACAGGGATGCTTTGGTCTGGGTGGGGTGGGGGGGAACGACGCAAAGAACTGACAGTCCCCATCTGGAGAAACAGAAGCCACCAGGCAGTGCTTCTCAGAGCAGGTGGGAGACACTGCTGTACAGCTGAGGTTGGGAAAGGAGGGCACCCCCTCCATCACCTGCATAAAAGCTATCCTCCCCATGAAGTGAGAAGCAGGTGTGGTGGCACACATCTGGCATCCCGGAGCACAAGAGGCTAAGACAGAAGGATCGCAAGTTCAAGGCCAGTCTGGGCTACATAGTGAGTTCAAGGTGAGCGAGACACTCTCAGGAAAGCGGCAGAAAGCCACAAGTGAGGTCGGACTCCCAAAAGTACAAGAAGATGAAATGCTTTGAGCACACAGAAAAAAAGTCTGGCACTGGGAAAAGCTGCTCAGAAGCTGCTACTGAAACTCGGCGCCTTGGCTGCTAAGACCTCCCTGCAAGATCAGGAGGAAGAGAAGAGAATGGGCTGAGAGAGAAGCAAGGACAGGGAGCTCTTAGAGCCCAGCCGGTGCTAGGACCCAGCATGGGCAGCAGACCACGTGCAGTGGCTCCCTGTGGACCGCCTGTATCCTCTGACCCAGAGCCCACAAATCCACCCCCCAGGAAAGCTAGGGAGATGTCAGATGCCACAAGGTCCAGTGGAGACTCCAGACCTAGAATCAGAGAACAGGAGGTTACTTTTAAGCAAAGACACTCATGATGAAGGTCTCCAGAGGTAGGCAGCTGGGGCACAGGCCATGACTGTTATTAGAAGAACGCTGGGCTGGCTGCCCTGGGGACCCCACTAGTGGCTGAAGAGGCAGGCCCAGATCTTCGAGGTACCTCGGCCAGCCCTACTTCATCTGCAGCACATCTCAGCCGATGAGGCTGGCAGCTGCAAGAGCACCACTCCCCCAGGACAGACGGGAAGAGGCCAAGAGACGAGCCAGCCCAGGACAGACAGCAAGCTGGGCTGGGACTCCACCGCTCATCATACTGCCTGACACCAGAACCCCGCCTCTGCCACAGTCACCCTGTCTGGAAATACCCTCTCCAACAGATGGCCACAGAGGCCTAAGCACCAACCCCAGCCTTCAGGGGGCTCACAGGCATCCCATTTTCCTCACACTTGGCCTTCGCTAACAACCAAGACCTCGGGGCCTTCCGAAGCACTCCCAGCCACCTCCTCAGCATCCGACATCATCTCAGGGAACCTGCACCTGAGCAGCATCCCATGGGCAGAGACACGACTGGCCCATTGTCACAAATGCATCAACTGAGGCCCAGAGAGACCTCTGGATGTCCTGTGAGGTCAGGTGACTTTGATTTTCTATGAAGGCAAAGCCCAAAGGCACAAAGCCCTAGGCCCCGACGCATACTAGAGCAGCATCTGAACCCAGAAACATGCATGTTCCCTCGGGTATAGGACCTAGACAGTGGCTGGCCACCTCCTCTCTGAGCTCCATTAAGCACACAACAGTCTTAGGCAGGCTGGTGCTGGGATCCTGAGCAAGTGTCACCCCAGGCGTGGCCCTCAGTTTGTGGTGCAGACCACCTGAACACAGGAACAAGGACAGATCCACGTCCCAGCAGCCTCGAGGTCAGTGAAGAGTGAGGCCAAGGAATCAGTTGTTTGATTTGATTGCATGGCAAAGCAGTGCATGGGGGCTGCAAGACCCCAGCTAGGAGCTCCTCCCTGCTCCTCTCTGCTCCTCCTGGATTCCCAGGCATCCAAGCAGGGAGCCACACTCCCAGCATGTCCCGGTTGTTAGAGGCACTGGCCCATGGGTCCCTTTTCACTGGCCCAGAGGTCTCTGTCCCAGACACAGGAGTCAGGAAGGAGACGGCTCCAGGCCCTTGGTCCTTGTCTGTTGCCCATGTGCTCTCCCACAGGACTGGTGCTGACCACGGATGGTTACAGCTCCTCATCAGACCAGAGTCCCCTCAAAAGCAAGGCCAGCATATGCCCTCTGAACGCAGATCCCCTGCAAGGTTAGTAGAGCAGAGAAAATAAGAGTCATCCGTTCAAGTCCCCGCTGTGTGACCTAGGCCTAGTGGCTGAACCTCTCTGATGCAACTGGAGCCACAGGCCCTGCCCTGTGCCAGCTTTGGGGGTTCACACAACTATGGGATCAAATGTGCTTCACTTGTCACAAAATGCCACCTAGATCCTCCTGCGGCAGGAACAGAGCACTGCTTCTGGGAATCAGAATGGCCCAGGTTATAATCCCAGCCCTGCTCCTTTAGTTTCCTTGCCTGGAAATGAAGACAGGGTACCCTAAATGGAAGCAGCTACACGACGTGGCATGTGGGGAGCCCGGCCTGTGCATCCAGCAGAGACGGCTCAGGCTGCCGTCTGCCACTCCACATCCCTCTGCTCTGCTTGGTGAGCCCTGGTGGCACCGCCCCCACCCCACTCCATGTGCCCTCGGCAGCTGCCATCTCCTGGCAGACCATCCCGCCTCTGTGCTAACCCACAGCTGGGTGTCAGGCTACTTGAGCTGTACCCGCACAGCCTTCTGGGTTTAACAACTGCTCATCTCAACGGCCCTGGGAAGTGGACTCACTGTTTTCCTGAGGGGACACCCAGGGTTGAGCAGTGACAGGACCTGGCTGGGGACCCATGGTCCCTGCACGCTCTTGCCAGGAGCCCCAAGCCCTGGCCACACTGAAGCTCCTGAACCCTGCCTGGAAGACTGTAGAGCCCTGAAAAGGCAAGACGAGGGGGGCAGGGCAGGGGAGGTAGGAAACCATACCAGGCTGATGCGCATCTGGGCTCTCGCAGGGGACGTCGTCATAAATCACATCTTCTTCCAGGGCAGGGAAAGTGAACCGGTCAACTGGGAGTGAAGGGGAGAGAAAGAACCCTCAGAGGGGCTGTGGCAGGGACACTGGTGGCCTCAGCGTCCTGACGGTGCAGCCAGCACATGTAGCCCAGAGCTCCTGCTGCTCGCAGGGGATGCAGTCCTGGCTCCTTCCCACCCTCAGCTGCTCCAAGGTGAAGACCTCCACCCACCTCCCTGCCACCCTCAGGCCTGCACATCTGACCACCTGTTGGCCCAGGATGGGGCGACTCGCTCCTCCTCCACTGGGCACAGCTGGGATTCAGGAAAGCGGCCCCCACCCTGAAGGAGCCCATTCTGGTCCGCTAGGCCTTCTGGGAAAGTCACAGGGCCCCTGCCCTAACCAATGCTTCCTTCCTCCCTGCGCCCCCCCTGCTCCCCCTTCCCTCAACCCAGCGCAGGGACTGGATGCCATCCCAGAGGAACACGCTCCCGTTGGTGCAGGAGCCAGAGCAGGGGAGATGCAGCACCAGCCCCCTTAATGCCACCCCGTACCCCAGCCAGATAGCCAAGGGCTGCGTCCCCAGGAACCAGGTGTCCCCTGGCTTTCCAGCTCCTGCACATGCTGGCTCTTCAGCCTGGGACCTTCCTTTCCCACCTGCCCCGTGCGTGGCACTCCTCCCAGAGTGCTAGTGACTGGTACCCCCATCAGGCCCACAGGCCTGTTGTGGGAACCCACAACAGCTTGTAGACAGATGCACAGCTGGGTGTGGGGCCCACTCCTGGACCACGGCTCTACCCCAGGTAGGTGGCGGGCAGGTCGCTGGGAAACTTACTGCGACGGGAGCTCTTCCTCTTCCAGTTGGAGCGCTGGACCCCAGAGAAAGCCACATCCACAGCATCCCCATTGCTCACCACAGCCGGCACCCTGCGGGCCAGAGACAGTGCCGTGAGCCTGCAGGCTCCCCGGGTCTGCAGGGCGTGCAGTGGATCAGGACCACCAAGGGGGGCCACAGCTGGGCTGGCTGTGGATGAACCACTAGCCCTGCCAGGTTCCTCATCTTTGGAAGGCACAGTAGGAGCCAGGTGTGATGGTGCACACACCTATTGCCCCGGCACTCTGGGAGGCTGAGGCAGGAGGACTGCAAGTTTGAACTCAGTCTGGGCAACTTAGTAAGACCCTGTCTCAAAATAAAATTAAAAGGGCTGGGAGGGGCTGGGGAGATGGCTCAGTAGAATAAGCACTTGGCTGACAAGCGCAAGGGCCTGAATTCAATGCCCAGTTCCGCAAAACAAAAGGGCTAGGAGTGTAGCTCAGTGTGCAAGCCCTAGGTTGATCCACAGTAACACACACACACACACACACAGAGCAGCACCATGGTGCTTTCATCCTGTGAAGTCTGAAGGGGTTCTGAGCTGTAAGCACCCAGCACTGGACCCTCCCTCACTCTCCCCTCGAGGCAGACCCAGTGGGAAGCTCCCTCCCTCCTCCCCCATGCAAACCAGTCTGCTGAGGCATCCCCTGCCTTGTGCAAGAAAGAGAGCTGGAGGACAGGCTGGGCCAGGACGCTTCTGCAAGACAGATAAGCAAACGGGAAGGAGCAGAGAAACCAGCTGGCACCACCTGAACCAAGCAAAGGATGGAGGCGGGCGACTCCAGACACGCAGGGGCCGCCAGCTCCCGACAGCTGCCACAGCTGGGCACCTGGCTCCTCGGAGCTCCTGCCCAAACCACTGCCACAGGTCAGAAGAACAGCAGGCAACCTGGACGAGAGCGTCCTCCAAAATAGCTGCCCCTGCCCCTCCACACTCCCAATATCATGGACACCTAGGGGAGGTGGGAAAACCGTGGCAGGCCACAGGAGTGCAGGAGAGACCACAACCAAACACGTTTGGGATCCTAAGTGGACATGCAACACACGTAGGAAAACTGGTGCCACCGTGGCAGCTCTCCTGGTTTGACAACTGTACCTCAGTCACATGAGGCGTGAGGGGTGGGGACACTGAGCTGCAGGAAACTCCATGGACTGAGTACTTCGACAACTTTCTTTTCTTTTTTATTTGTGTGTGTGTGTGTGTGTGTGTGTGTGTGTGTGGCCCGCTCAGCCCACCAGGGGGCGGAGCTGGCTGGCATGTGGTGCTGGGGTATTGAACCGCGGTCCCTGTGCTTTGCTAAGCTTGTTCTAAGTAGGTGCTTTAGACCACTGAGCCATCTCACCAGCCCCGACAACTTTCTTGTATGGCGGAAATCATTCCTACATGACTTTTTTAAAAGTCCAGGCTGAGACCAGGTGTGGGGCACTGCAATGCCAGCACTCAGGAGGCTGAGGCAGGAGGATTACCACAAGTTCAAGACCCACCAGGACTATATAGTGAGACACTGTCTCAAAAAAAAATTTAAAAATGTGGAGGCTTAACACACACATACACCAACGAAGATCACTCGTGCCAAGCTGGGGACAGAGGCTGAGGTTGCCAAGGAATTAACTAGAACCCCCCAGTACATGAACCGTTAAGGAGCAGAATGGCAGGAAGCGAAGTCCAGAGCAGAGCCCGGCATCCGGGAGAGAGGAATCCACGCTGCTGGGTGCCCCCACGTGCTGGGCCCTTCGCTTCACCTTCCCAGCACCGGGTGGAGTGGCTCTCGGCTCCCCCGCCCCGCAGGTCCTAGGACCACCCTGCCCAGAAGTGGCAAAGCCAAGCTGGGAGGCCAGCTTGCCTGTTCCCAAGCTGGGCTCTTTCCACGGCCATCCACTGCCCGGCTGAGGATGACAGTGCCTTTCCAGATTGAGACGCCGGGAGGGGCCAGGGCTGTTCTACAGCAGCAAGAGGGTCCCAGTCTGAGGGGAGGAGCGTGTGCCCTCATCCCAGACGGGTGCTTCCCTGAGACAGTGGCTCCTCAACGCAGAGACCTCCAGCAACGATACCTGTGGTCCCACACACGGGGAGGCTGAGGCAGGAGGATCGCAAATTTGAGCCCAGCTTAGGCAACTTAGCAACTTAGTGAGACCTTGTTCTAAAATAATATTCTTTGTTTCTTTTCTGTTAGTCTGGAGACAGGGTCTCACCATGTAGCTCAAGCTGACCATGAACTCTCACTCTGTAGCCCAGGCTGGTCCTGAATGCACGCAGTCCTCCTGCCTCAGCCTCCCAAGTGCAGCAATTAGAGGCATGTGCCACCATGGCGGCTCCAAAATGAAAATTTATGAGGGGGTTGGGGCGGGAGATATATACAGCTCAATGTGAAGGCCCTGGGTTCAGTTCCCAGTACTGCAAAGAAAAAAGGGGGGTGTGGCAGGGACATGCTCAGACAGAGCCAAACCATTCCAGCCAAAGTGGATGTGACTTTCGAAGGCTTTGGCTAGAAATCTCCATCCATGGGCCAGCTTAGTTTTCATATATAACATGATAACCCGTAACCTTATGAAGCACCTGGCCAGGCGTGGTGGCGTACAGCTGTAATCCCAGCACTCAGGAGGCTGAGGCAGGAGGATTGGTGTGAGTTCGAGACTAGCCTGGGTTACAAAAAAAAAAAAGGAGGAGGAGAAAATAAATAATAAAAATAAAAAGGGCTGGGAATATAGCTCAGTGCAAAGTCCCTGGGTTCAATACGCAAGACAGCTAAAAAAAAAAAAAAAAAAACCACCCGTACTGTTTGGCTTTCCATATACCTGCAGTCTAATCCCACAGGAACTAACAGGAGATGGGCGTTACTAGCCCCATTCTACACTTTGGAAAGCTGATGTTCACAAAGAAAAACAAGATCGCTGGTGCTTCTACTGCAGAGAGCTGGGACCTAACAGCGAGTCCGTCCGCCCAGGAAGTCTGCACTGCTTGACATTCTGAAAGCCCAGAACTCACACAGGAGCATTCACTCCCCTCCCGGGTTCACCTCCTCAGAAACCAGTTCAGGGGGCTGGTGAGATGGCTCAGTGGTCTAAAGCACCTACTTGGAACAAGCTTAGCAAAGCACAGGGACCACGGTTCGATCCCCCAGCACCACATGCCAGCCAGCCCTACCCCCTGGTGGGCTGAGCTGGCCACACACGCACACACACACACACCCCACACAAACACACACACACACAAA